>NC_088385.1:55007500-55350000 GCF_037993035.2 Macaca fascicularis | reverse complement strand
TGTTTGGGCTACCCTAGTACCTTTGCCTTTACATACTCACCAGTTTCCTCAGCGTAAGGTTTTGAATCTGTTTTCCTGGCTACAGTGGGATTGCATCAGTACCCTCAGAGTAGGGGCTTTGATGAATTTCCTGCTTCTGGTTTAGCCTTTTGTTCTATAGGGGAGATAAGAGAACCGGGTCTGGGAGGATTTAACAGTGGCTGCTGTTCTCCTACCCCAGCTAGAACTATGGGGAGAGATTTTCTTGAGAGCCTCATGGGGCTCCTGGAGGAAAAGACTGGAAAAAATTTGGGAACCGCTCTACGATTGTGACCGTCAGGAACTTTAAAGTCTCACACTACCATGTACTCAGTCACCACCAATTTGTCAAAATTTCCAGTTTTATCTTCTTACTTCTTTACATAACACCCAGCAGCTTCTGTCCTAGGTAAGCAAATGCTCAGGTTCTGTGTCTCCTTGCAGGAACCTGCCTCTCCAGATTGATTTCTGTATGGCCATCTGCCCTGTGACCTCAGTCCTCTTATGGTCCAAGAAAAGTTGCTGATTTTCAGTTTGTTCAGCTTTTTTTTTTTTGAGACAGAGTCTCGCTCTGTCACCTAGCCTGGAGTTCAGGGGCACGATCTCGGCTCACTACAACTTCTGTCTCCTGGCCTCAAGGGATTCTCCTGCTTCAGCCTCCTGAGTAGCTTGGATCACAGGTACATGCCACCATGCCTGGCTAATTTTTGTATTTTTAGTAGGGACAGGGTTTTACCATGTTGGCCACACTGGTCTTGAACTTTTGACCTCACGTGATCTGCCTGCCTCGGCCTCCCAATTTGCTGGGATTATAGGTGTGAGCCACTGTGCCCGGCCTAGCCCTCTGCATTTTTGAGTGGAAACTGGAAGTCTGAGTTTTAAAATAATAAAATCAGAGCTCTTGGTTCCAGGATGCCTTTTGTTGTGCTGTATTTGAATCTCTGTAATTCCTCTACATATATATATATTTCGAGCTGGCTGCAGTGGCTCATGCCTGTAATCCCAGCACTTTGGGAAGCCTAGGCAGGTGGATCGCCTGAGGTCAGGAGTTCGAGACCAGCCTGGCCAAAATAGTTAAACCTCTTCTCTACTAACAATACAAAAAATTAGCTGGGCGTGGTGGCGGGTGCCTGTAATCCCAGCTACTCAGGAGGCTGTGGCAGGAGAATCACTTGAACCCAGGAGGTGGAGGTTGCAGTGAGCCAAGATCATGCCATTGCACTCCAGCCTGGGCAACAAGAGTGAAACTTCATCTCTCTCTCTCTCTCTCTCTCTCTCTCTCTCTCTCTCTATATATATATATATATATATATATATATATATATATATGTATTTTTTTCCATGGTAGTTGTTTTGGTCCATGTGTATCTCCTTCAACATTTTTTAATGGGGTTGTTCTGATTATTCCTCTTGATGGTTCTCTCTCATTGCCTTTTCGTACTATGGTTTCAGTTTGCTCATTGTGGCAAAATACTGGCTATTTCAGTTCTTTAAGTGGTAACAGTCTCATGAGAGAAGAGAATCTCCACCCCGGAATTTCCGCCTGTAGTGTAGCAGCAGACAGGTTGCCAGTCCCACTTCCAGGCACGCACCTCTGCACTCCAATCTTATGCTTTCCCATCCACAAGATAGGGAAAACTTTCTCTGTTTTAGTTCTTCCTTAGATGCTTGGGAGTCAGCTAGAGAGGTGCATTTACATGGGGCAATACCAACCTTTCACCTGTATGTCCATCACCCAAGTGCTAATGTTCCTGCAACATCCACGTTCAGCCTCTGGAGAGAAAGGCTTGCACATGCTGTGGCTGTGGCTGCTGCTGCTGCTGCTGCAGACAAGACTCCTATGGGACCTGGGGCTTTACCACTCCCACTTCCCGATTGCTCCAGCTGCCGCTTAGCTCAGGAAAGCCTTGGACCTGGGATAAGAGAGTATGGCGGGACAGGTTCATGTTAGATATAGATAATATTAGATATATTAATGGTCAGTCATGCTGCATCTTCAGTTGATTTTGCATATCATTAGCGTAATCCATTAAATACTAATTATATTATTTAATAGAAAAACCTATTATTTTCACTTCCAAGTTTTATGAGATTTCATTCAAGTCCTTGAGTACTTACGATTTATTCTCCCTCCAGATAAAATTTCCTCAAACCCAGATATCTGCTATATCCCCCTTTCTCAAAACCCCCAGTAAGTGCTTTGGTTATGGGCTTAGGGCAAAATAACCCTAGCTCATTTAGACTTCATTGCAGTCTGAATGACCAACCTACCATTTCTCCCCTTGGCTCATGACAAACCCTCCCTGCCAACCCTCTAGGCCTCCTTGCTGACCCCACACTTGCTATTCAGCTCCCACTAAACTGCAGACTTCCTGAGGGTGAGAGGAGTTTTTGTACTAATGATGACACTTAGACAGGACTCCACTGAGAAGACTACACGGACCCAAAATGACATCGCTTACAAATCTATGATTTGCAGGAAAAATGATACAAATATCGAAACAGCATTAAAGTAAGGATATGCATCACAGCCAAAAGCTGCCTCCCAGCAAGGAGACCTGGAGAGAGCCCTGGAGGGAGCTCCAATATTCTTCCCCCTACAGGGTCATACTAGCATGCGCTCACTCTCTTGATTAGAAACCACCAATGTGTATGTGAAACACATCAGAACCAGGAGCTCAGACATGTCTGGGTATGTATGACATGTCCTTCCCTTGATCCAGTCTAGTGAACTAGCAGCTGCCCCATGAACTGTCCTTGCAAAGGCAGCAGACAACTGAAGATCCAGGGTAAGCCCAAATATTCCCTTAGGAGCTGGCAAACATTCTTCAAGGACAGGAACACTGCACCTTGATCTAAAACTCTCAAGAGCCATTTCAACAAGGGCTCAAAGGGAAGCTGCTTTTAACACTACAAAATGTCTCAATTATTTCACTTAACAACCCCTTACTTTCATGTTTCTTTTTGCCCTCCTTCCATTGTCAGTCAGCTTGTTCCACTTGAAATGTCTTTTTTTTTTTTTTTTTGAGACGGAGTCTTGCTCTGTTACCAGGCTGGCATGCAGTGGCACAATCTCGGCTCACTGCAACCTCTGCCTCCAGGTTCAGGTGATTCTCCTGCCTCAGCCTCCTTAGTAGCTGGGACTACAGGTGCGCACCACCATGTCTGGCTATTTTTTTTTTTTGGTATTTTTAGTAGAGACAGGGTTTCACCATGTTGGCCAGGTTGGTCTCCATCTCTTGACCTCGTGATCTGCTCCCCTCAGCCTCCCAAAATGCTGGTATTACAGGCGTGAGCCACCGTGCCTGGCCAATAACAACTCTTTATTAGCAAAGAACATAGAATAAACATCTTTACAACCAAAAAGTAATTTTTGCCATAAAAGGGTGGCATATATATATAATGGCTGAGGAATAAGCAAAACTTGTCACGTAAGGCCAGTAAGAAAATTCCAACAATTAACGAGAACATAATTTTCAATGGCCCATTAATTACAGAAAAATTAAACAACTACATCAAAATTAAAATTGTATTTCTAACCTACGTAATAGAAATACATTTCAACTTACCTAAATATCTTTTTTTTTTTTTTTTTAGGACGCAGTCTCTGGAGTCTCGCTCTGTCGCCCAGGCTGGAGTACAGTGGAGCAATCTCGGCTCACTGCAAGCTCCGCCTGCCGGGTTCAAGCCATTCTCCTGCCTCAGTCTCCTGAGTAGCTGGGACTACAGGCGCCCACCACCACGCCCGGCGAATTTTTTGTATTTTTAGTAGAGACAGGGTTTCACCGTGTTAGCCAGGATGGTCTCGATCTAGTGACCTGGTGATCCGCCCCTCTCGGCCTCCCAAAGTACTGGGATTACAGGAGTGAGCCACCGCGCCCGGCCCTAAATATCTTTTTAGTAGTAATTAGTCTCATAGGTATGGCCCAGTGTCACGTTGTGGTTGCCTAGGTTCCTATGGTTGGAGCGCCGTCTCCTGGACAGAGAGGGTGAAGCTCAGCCAAAGGAGATCTTTGAGCTTCCTTTTATATTTGCTAAGGTCGAATGCAGCAACCGTGGAACTGAATTTTAGTGGACCTGCCACCGGATTGAAATTTCCTGCCAGTTCATTTTACTAGCTCCTGAGGTTTCAGTTTTATAATTTTCAGATCTCACTGGGAAGTTTTATTATCAGCAAGTGATTTCAAAGCATGGGCTACTTCAAACTAAGGGCAAGTAGGCAACCACATGGCGTCAATGATTCATTTTTATCCTCTTTATCAGAACCACCCCTTTTCTATCTAAATAATGCCTACTTATAGTTTTAGCTAAAAATGAGTTGGGGAGACAGATTTCTAATCCCATATATGATGCCGGCTGGCGGAACTAATGGCAGCAGTTAGGCAGAGTGTAATGGCTAAATCCAAAACACTTAATTTAATTTTTTTTTTAATTGCAAAGTCCAGAAACACTTCTGGTCCCTGACAGGACCCCAAATAATGATGCTTACTGACCTATGGTTATTTCGGGAAAAGGATACAACACAGCAGTAACTTCAAGTAAGGATAAATGTCACAGCCAAAGGCTGTCTCACACAAGGTGTCCAGAGAGACCTGGCATGGGTTCGAGTTGTCCTCTCTCTGTTAGGCCATGCCAGGACCTGCTTCACCCTCAGAGCAGGAATCAGCGATGGGTAATGAGCTCAGCTAACTGTAAGAGCAAGGCCTTCTCCATCTTATCCCCACAATATCTGGTGAATTCTATTATACAAGACAGGGTTAGTCAGCTGCCTTAGCACCTCGATGGTTTTTGTGTGTGACCAGGCTATAGTTTTCTTTTTTTTTTTTTTTTTTTTTTTTTTGAGACTGAGTCTGGCTCTGTCGCCCAGGCTGGAGTGCAGTGGCCAGATCTCAGCTCACTGCAAGCTCCACCTCCCGGGTTCACGCCATTCTCCTGGCTCAGCCTCCCGAGTAGCTGGGACCACAGGCGCCCGCCACTTCGCCCGGCTAGTTTTTTGTATTTTTTTTTTTTTTAGTAGAGACGGGGTTTCACCATGTTAGCCAGGATGGTCTCGATCTCCTGACCTCGTGATCCGCCCGTCTCGGCCTCCCAAAGTGCTGGGATTACAGGCTTGAGCCACCGCGCCCGGCCAAGGCTGTAGTTTTCAAGGGACTTGCAGTCTTTGCAGGACTGCATCGTAACACTTTTAAAATTCAAAATCTATAGCTTGATGATTGTGGAAGTCAAGCAACAAAATGATAAAATTTGAACTCTGAAAATCTGTAAAGACAACAGGTAGTTCATCATTTTTGTCTCCTGTCCAAAGACACAGATGGCTCAGGGAGTAAAGGTAATGGCAATACAACCTTGCATTTTCTTTTTTCTTTTTTTGTTTTTGAGATGCAGTTTTGCTCTTGTCACCCAGGCTGGAGTGCAATGGTGTGATCTCAGCTTACTGCAACCTGCACTTCCCGGGTTCAAGTGATTCTCGTGCTTCAACCTCCCAAGTAGCTGGGATTACAGGTGCCTGCCACCACACCTGGCTAGTTTTTTGTATTTTTAGTAAAGACGGGGTTTCACCACGTTGGCCAAGTTGGTCTCGAACTTCTGATCTAAGGTGATCTACCCTCCTTGGCCTCCCAAAGTGCTGGGATTACAGGTGTGAGCCACCGTGCTTGGTCTAACTTGCATTTTCTTATCAGTGGTGTATTGTAATTTTTTAGCTCACAGACTCAGGTATGCAAAATGTAATTTTATTTTAAACAACTGCTACAGGTTGAGTATCCCTCATCCAAAATGCTTGGGAGCAGAAATGTTTTGGATTTCACAGTTTTTCAGATTTTGGAATATTTTCATCATACTTGCCAGTTGAGCATCCCTAATCTTAAATTCCGAAATTCAGATGCTCCAACGAGCATTTCCTTGGAGCTTCATGCTGGTGCTCAAAAAGTGTTGAATTTTGGAGAATTTTGGATTAGGAATCCTCAACCTGTATTAATTTATTTTTCAAGCTTCTGTTTATGTCTGAAGCAAAAATTTAATTCAGTCATGTTAAGTATGAACTCAGTGAAAAATTCTGTGATTTCTCAGTCATTTAAGTTTCATAACTATACATTAAGATTTCCCCCTTCTTGTCTCTTACTGGGGGTTGATGTTATGATGACCCTAGAGTAACTGTGGTGTTGGTGACCAAAGGCATCTACTCACTGGTGGCCTGCCTTGGTTCTATGCTGATTTCCTGCTCCACATGTGACTCCTCCCCTCTGGTCCTCAGGTGTGGCCCTCTGTCTCCTGGTAATCTAGCATGGCGTAGATGATCCTCATCCAGTTGCTGGCAAGACTGTCCATGGCATATTTGCTAAGTCAATTTCCTTTTGTTCTGGTCATAAGAGCCTTTGTGGGTGTAGTATACTATTAGAGACATACTGTGGCTACAAGATTAGCAATAACCATAAGGCCCTCTCAAACTCACACAGGGCCTACACTAAGTGTCACTTAGCAGTATGTTGCAAGGTGGCTTGGGGATTTCCAACTCTGGCCACAGTATTACCAGGACAAGTTGCATCAGTGATATATAGTATAGGTCCTGTGAGATGTTTGAGTGGGCCTTAGTTGTCATTAATCTTACAGCTGCAATATGTCTCTTACAGTATACTACAGTGGGCTGCTAACTCTCCCACTGTAAGCTGACATTCTTTTTTTTCTGAGACGGAATCTCCCTCTGTTGCCTAGGCTGGAGTGCAGTGGTGCAATCTTGGCTCACTGCAACCTCTGCCTCCTGGGTTCAAGCGATTCTTCCGCCTCAGCCTCCTGAGTTGCTGGGACTATAGATGCGCGTCACCATGCCCGGCTAATTTTTGTATTCTTAGTAGAGACGGGGTTTCACCATACTTGCCAGGCTGATTTTGAACTCCTGACCTTGTGATCTGCCCTCCTTGGCCTCCCGAAGTGCTGGGATTACAGGTGTGAACCACCGCGCCTGGCCTGTAAGCTGACATTCTTGCCCTACTAGTAGAGTCACTGCCTTCCCCTGTCATTCTAAGGCTAAGGGGAACTCAGGAAAGGATCTCTTACCTCGTGTACCTGTACAATTCATTCTTCCATTTCTTGTTCATAGTGATTGCACCATAGTTTTTAGGGAAGTTCTCAAGAGACTTGCCATTTTTCTGGGTCCCAACTAACCTTATGATGATAAGAAAGACAGAGGACATGTTTTGGGGTATGAAAACATGATGCTTACCATTTAGCTCATTTAGCTATGCTCATTTTTTCTGCCCAAGTCCACTTCTCATTTCTCTTTTCATGTACTCTTTAGGGACCAATCTGAGTGGGAACAGAGGTCAGGCCAAGGCTTAAGAATGGTGGCAGCAGGAGAACTCCCACTATTGCTAGTCATGCTAATTTAGCCTTTCCACCATTTTCCTTTCCAAAGTATCCTTTGATGGATACTTTCTGTGTAAAGGGAAAGGATACTTAATTTAAACTATTGATTATTCCACCACTTGAGCTCTAGGGCTAACCTAATAAATCAGAGTTAAGTAGAGAAGCCTGACCCTTCTGAAATGTCTACTGAATTCTATTCCCAAACCACTTGTATCACATGTAGTATGGTATCACTGGATCAGAAGGCAGTCAGTGAGTGCCTGCCTTATTTCCTCTCCCTTCTGACACTTATCCCCACCCCAAACACTTATAATCCTTTTCAAATGAGACTCAGTGTTTTTGTGGGGTCATTCCTGTGGGTCTGAGATGTAAATGCAGATACCTAGGCACAGTGACGGTCTGAGGGGTCACCTGAAGGCATGAAGCCTCTTGTCATTCAATATCCTCATTCTTAAATAGAAAGAATAAATGTCTTTTCAATATTTCATGAAATACACCAATACGTCCTTTTCCCCAGCTTTTATGAGGTATAATTGACCAATAAAAATTGTATATATTTAAGACATGCAAACTGATGTTTTTATATATGTATACATTGTGAAATAATCACTATAATGGAGCTAATTAACATATCCATCACTTCACGGAGTTGCCATTTTCTTTATCTTATTTGTGGTGAGGATACCTAAGATTTGGCCTCTTAACAAATTTCAAGTATACAACACAATATTGTTTTTTTTTTAAAATTAATTAATTAATTAATTAATTAATTTTTGAGACAGAGTTTCACTTTTGTTGCCCAAGCTGGAGTGCAATGGCGCCATCTCAGCTCACCGTAACCTCCACCTACCAGGTTCAAGCGATTCTTCTGCCTCAGCTTCCCTAGTAGCAGGGATTACAGGAGCCCGCCACCATGCTTGACTAATTTTTTGTACTTTTAGTAGAAACGGGGTTTCACCATGTTAGCCAGGCTGGTCTCGAACTCCTGACCTCAGGTTAACCGCCAGTCTCGGCCTCGAACTCCTGATCTCAGGTTACCCGCCAGTCTTGGCCTCCTAAAATGTTGGGATTACAGGCGTGAGCCACCGCGCCCAGCCACAACACAATATTGTTAACTATAGTAGTACAGTATGTTAAATCTCCATACTGCTTTTCATAGAGGTTATACTAATTTACATTCCCACCAACAGTGTATAAGCATTCCCTTTTCTCTGCATCCTCACCAACATCAGTTATTTTTTGTCCTTTGAATTCTAGCCATTCTAACCGGTGTAAGATGATATCTTATTGCAGCTTTAATTTGCATTTTTCTGATGATTAGTGATGTTGAGCATCTTTTCCTTTACTTGTTGGCCATTTGTATGTCTTCTTTTGCAAAATATCTACTTACATCCTTCTTTCACTTTTTTTTTTGAGATGGAGTCTTGCTCTGTCAACCAGACTGGAGTGCAGTAGTGCAATCGTAGCTCACTGCACCCTCAACCTCCTGGGCTCAATTGATCCTCCCACCTCAGCCTCCCCAGTAGCTGGAACCACAGGCTCACACCACCATGCCCAGCTAACTTTTTAATTTTAATAGAGATGGGATCTTGCTATGTTGCCCAGGCTGGTCTTGAACTCCTGACTCAAGAGATCCTTCTGCTTCGACCTCCAGATGTGTTGGGATTGCAGGCATGAGCCACTGCACCTGGCCATTTGCCCACTTTTAAATAGGATTATTTGTTTTTGTTGTTGTTGAGTTGTTTGCATTCCTTGTACATTCTGAATATTAATGCCCTGTTGAATGCATACTTTGCAAATACTTTCTCCCATTCTGCAAGTTGTCTGTTTGTGTGTTGGTTATTTCTTTTGCTTTGAAGAACCTTTTTAGTTTAATTAAAATTTCATTTATCTTTTTTTTTTAATTGTTGCTTGTGCTTTTGAGGTCTTAGTCATGAATTCTTTGCCTAGACCAATGTCCAGAAGAGTTTTTCCTAGGTTTTCTTCTAGTATTTTTATAGTTTCAGTCTTTTTTTTTTTTTTTTTTTTTTTTTTGAGACAGGGTCTTGCTCTGTCACCCAGGGTGAGTGCAGTGGCACCATTGCAGCTCACTACAGCTTTGAAGACCTGGGCTCAAGTGATCCTCCTGCCTCAGCTCCCTGAATAGCTGGGATTACGGGCATACACCATCATGCTTGGCCAATTTTTATACTTTTCATAGATATGACATTTTCCTATGTTGCCCAGTCTGGTCTCGAACTCCTGAGCTCAAGTGATCTTCCTGCCTCGGCCTCCCAAAGTGCTGGGATTACAGGAAAGAGCCACGGTGCCTGGCCTAGTTTTAGTCTTTTAATTTAAGCCTTTAATCTATTTTGAGTTGATTTTTCTATATGGTGAGAGATATAGGTCCTGTTTCATTCTTCTGCATGTGGCTAATTTTTCCAGCACCTTTTATTGAAAATGGTGTCCGTTCCCCAGTGTAAGTTCTAGTTGGCTTTGTCAAAAATCAGTTGGCTATAAATTTGTGGCTTTATTTCTGGGTTCTCTATTCTGTTCCATTGGTCTGTGTGTCTGTTTTTATACCAATACCATGCTGTTTGGTTACCCTAGTGTTGTAATATATTTTGAAGTCAGGTAATGTGATGTGGGCTGCTTTGTTCTTTTTGCTCAGGATTCTCTGGCTGTTTGGGTTCTATTTTGGTTCCATATGAATTTCAGAATTGCTGTTTCTAATTCTGTAAAGAATGATGTTGGTATTTCAATAGGGACTGCATTGAATCTGTAGATTGCTTTGGGCAGTATGGTCATTTTGAGGATATTAATTATTCTGATCTGTGATCATGGGATGTTTTTCCATTTGCTTGTGTCATCTACAATTTCTTTCATTAGTGTTTTGTTGTTTCCCTTGTAGAGATCTTTCACTTCCTCAGTTAAATTTGTCACTATAGGTATTTTATTTTATTTTTGTAGCTATTGTAAATGGAATTGCTTTCTTGATTTCTCTCCTAGTTAAATTACTATCACCATATAGAAATGCTATTAATTTTTGTACATTGATTTTGTATCCTGCAACTTTACCAAATTCATTTATCAAATCTAAGTGTTTTTTAGTGGAGTGTTTAGGTTTTTCTAGGTATAAGATTACATCATCAACTAAGAGAACCAATTTGACAATTTGACTTCATGTTTTCCAATATGGATGCCTTTTACTTCTTTCTCTTGCCTGATTTCTATGGCCAGGAGTCTTACAGTTCTATGTCAAATAGGAGTGGTGAAAATGGGCATCCTTGTCTTTTTCCAGTTCTTAGAGGAAAGTCTTTCAGTTTTTCCCCATTCACTTTGATGTTGGCTGTGGGTTTGTGACATATGGCCTTTGTTATTTTCAGGTATGTTTCTTCTATGTCTAGTTTATTGAGAGTTTTTATCATGAAATGATATTTAATTTTATAAAATTGTTTTTCTCCATCTATTGAAACGATCATATGGCTTTTGTCCTTCATTCTGTTGATATAATATTATCACATTTATTGATTTGGATATTTTGAACCATCCTTGCATTTCTAGTATAAATCCCACTTGATCATGGTGCATTATTTTATTTTTTTATTTTTTACTTTTATTTTAGATTCAGGGGTACATGTGCAGGTTTGTTATATTGATAAATTGCATGTCCTGAGGGGTTTGGTGTATGATTATTTTGTTACCAAATAGTTTTTCAATATTATCCCTCCTCCTTCCCTCTGCTCTCAAGTAGGCCCTGGTGTCTGTTGTTCACTTCTTTGAGTCCATGGGTTCTCATCATTCAGCTCCCACTTACAAGTGAGAACAAGCAGTATTTGGTTTTCTGTTCCTGCATTAGTTCGCTTAGGATAATGGCCTCCAGCTCTATCCATGTTGCTGCAAAAGACATGATCTCATTTCTTTATGTGGCTGCATAGTATTCCAGGGTGTATATGTACCAGAGTTTAAAAATACAGTCTACTGTTGATGGGCACCCAGGTTGATTCCGTATCTTTGCTATTGTGAATAGTGCTGTGAGGAACATATGCATGTATGTGTCTTTATGGTAGAATGATTTATATTCCTTTAGGTATATATCCAATAATGGGATTGTGGGGTTGAATGATAATTCTGCTTTAAGTTCTTTGAGAAATTGCCACACCTTTTTCCACAATGGCTGAAGTAATTTACATTCCCATCAGCAGTGTATGAGCCTTCCCTTTTCTCTGCAACCTCACAAGCATCTGCTATTTTTTGACTTTTTATTAATAGCCATTGTGACTGGTGTGAGATGGTATCTCACTGCAGTTTTGATTTGCATTTCTCTAATGATTAGTGATGTTGAGTATTTTTTCATATGCTTGTTGACCGTGTGTTATTTTCTTTTGAAAACTGTCTATTCACGTGCTTTGACTTCTTTTTAATGGGGTTGTTTTTTGCTTGTTAATTTGTTTAACCCTTTTCCTGTTTGCCCGGAGAATACTCACCAGCAGTGCTTGTGGCTGCAGTGTTTACCCCAAGATAACTTTGCCACGAAATAGCTTGCTTTTATTATTATTTTTGCATTGCTTTAGTATATCAACTTTGGAAACAAAGACATTGTTCTTTTAAAGCATTCTGTTTTTACTAGTGGTATTTCCATTTATGAAATATAGTAGTTCTCAATTGCTGCAAATATAAAATCCTAGAAAACATAGCATTCCTGTGTGTGATGTTAATACTGTTCTCAAACAGTTGTTGACCAAAGATTCATTTGATGAAACAGATTTTTCCAAAATAGGTGATTCTGATAATTCAGACAATTCTGTTAGTTCTGTTTATAAATAACTCCAAGAACAGTTGTTATATTTTATTTCCACATTAAAAGTCAGTCAGATTTGCTTCAGTCTCAAAAAGCATGTTTATGTAAAATTAAATGAGTGTCAGCAGCGAGTTGCATGTTTTGTTTCTAAGTGGGAAAAGGGTTAAATTCCTTATAGATTCTGGATATTAGACCTTTGTTGGATGCATAGTTTGCAAAAATATTCTCCCATTCAAAGGTTGTCTCTTTACTCTGTTGATGGTTTCTTTTGCTGTGCGGAAGTTCTTTCATTTAATTAGGCCCCATTTACCAATTTTTGGTTTCGTTGCAATTGCTTTTGGCATCTTTGTAATGTAATCTTTGCCAAGGCCTACGTCCAGAATGGTATTTCCTAGGTTATCTTCCAGAGGGTTTATAATTTTGGATTCTACATTTAACTCTTTAATCCATCTTGAATTGATTTTTGTATATAGTGTAAGCAAGCAGTTCAGTTTCAATCTTGCACATATAGCTAGCCAGTTATCCCAGCACCATTTATTGAGTAGGGAGTTCTTTCCTCGTTGCTTCTCTTTGTCAACTTTGTTGAAGATTAGATGGTTGTGGGTGTGTGGCATTATTTCTGGGCTCTCTATTATGGTCCATTGAACTATGCTCTGTTTTTGTATCTGCACCATGCTGTTTTGGTTACTGTAGCTCTGTAGTATAGTTTGCAGTTGGGTAACGTGATACTTCCAGCTTTGTTCTTTTGCTTAGGATTGCCTTGCCTATTCAAATTCTTTTTTGGCTTCACACGAATTTTAAAAAAGTTTTTTCAATTTCTGTGAAGAATGTCATTGGTAGTTTGATAGGAATGGTACTGAATCTGTAAATTGTTTTGGGTGGTATGAGTATTTTAACATTGATCCTTCCTATCCATGAGCATTGAATGTTTTTTCATTTGTCTATATCATCTCTAATTTCTCTAAGCAGTGTTTTAATTGTTATAAATATCTTTCTTCTCCCTGGTTAGCTGTATTTCAAGGAATTTTTTTTTTTTTTTTTTTTTTTTTTTTTTTTTTTTTTTTTTTTTTGTGGCTATTGTGAATGAGATTGTATTCTCGATTAGGCTCTCAGCTTGGATACTGTTGATGTACAGGAATGCTACTGGTTTTTGTACATTGATTTTGTGTCCTGAAATTTGTTGAATTTGTTTATCATATCAAGGAGCTTTTGGGCAGAGACTATGGGGTTTTCTAGGTGTAGAATCATATCATCTGCAAACAGGGAAAATTTGATTTCTTCTTTTCATATTTGGATGCCTTTTGTTGTTGCCTGATTGCTCTGGCTCAGACTTCCAGAACTATGTTGAATAGAAGTGATGAGAGAAGACATCCTTGTCTTGTTCTGGTTTTGCTTCCAACTTTTGCCTATTTAGTATGATGTTCATTATGGGTTTTCATAAATGACTCTTATTATTTTGAAGTATGTTCCTTCAAAGCCTAGTTTGTTTAGGGTTTTTGGCATGAAAGGATGTTGAATTTTATTAAAAGCCTTTTCTGAATCCATTGAGATGATCATGTGGTTTTTGTTTCTACTTTTGTTTATGTGATGAATCACATTTATTGATTTGTATACACTGAACCAACCTTGCATCACAGTGATAAAACTTATCTGATCATGGTGGATTAACTTTTTGATGTGCTGCTGGATTTGGTTTGATAGTATTTTGTTGAGGGTTTTTGCATCTATGTTCATCAAGGATAGTGGCCTGAAGTTTTGTCATTGTTGTGTCTTCACCAGGCTTTGGCATCAGAATAATGTTGGCCTCATAGAATGAGGAGTCCCTGTTCCTCATTTTTTTTTGCATTAGCTTCAGTAGGAATCATGCCAGCTCTTCTTTATACATCTGATGGAATTCAGCTTTGAATCTGCCTGGTCCTGGGATTTTTCTGGTTCATAGGCTTTTTATTACTGATTCAATTTTGCAATTTGCTATTCATCTGTTCAGGGATTTAATTTCTTCCTGGTTCAGTCTTGGGAGGGTATATGCATCCAGGAACATATCTGTTTTTTTCTAGGTTTTTTGCTTGTATGCATAGAAGTGTTCATAGTAGTCTGAGCATTTTTAAATATTTTTGTGGGGTTGGTGGTAACATGCCCTTTGTCATTTCTGATTGTGTTTAATTGGATCTTGTCTTTTTTCTTTATTATTCTATCTAGTAGTCTATCTATTTTATTTATTCTTTCAAAAAACAATCTCCTGGATTTATTAATCTTTTTGTGTGCTTTTTTCATCTCAATTTTCTTCAGTTCAGCTCTGATCTGGGTTTTTTTTTTTTGTTTTGTTTTGTTTTTGTTTTTTTTGTTTGCTCTTGTTCCTCTAGTTTCTCTAGGTGTGATGTTAGGTTTTAATTTGAGATCTTTCTACTTTTTGATGTGGGCGTTTAGTACCATAAACTTCCCTTTTAACATGGCTTTAACTGTGCCCCAGAGATTCTGGTATGTGGTATCTTTGTTCTCATGAGTTTCAAAAAATTTCTTGATTTCTGCCTTACTATTATTGTTTACCTAAATGTCTTTCAGGAGCAGTTTGTTTAATTTCCACATAATTGTATGGCTTTGGAGCAATCTTCTTAGTACTGATTTCTATTTTGTAGGGTTTCTGCTGAAAGGTCAGCTGTTTCCTGATGGGGTTCCCTTTGTAGGTGACCTGCCCCTTCTCTTAGCTGCCTTTAACATTTTTTGTTTCATTTCAACCTTAGAGAATCTGACGACTTTGTGTGTTGGGGGTGGTTTTCTTGCACATTATCTCACAGGGGTTTTCTGCATTTCCCGAATTTGAGTGTGGGCCTCTCTAGTGAGGCTGGGGACATTTTCACAGACAATATCCTCAAATATGTTTTCCAAGTTGCTTGCTTTCTCTCCCTCTCTTTCACCAATGAGGTATAGATTTGGTCTCTTTACATAATCCCCTATTTCTCAGAGGTTTAGTCCATTTTTTAAAATTCTCTTTTCTTTATTTTTGTTTGACTGATTGAACTTAGAGAATTTATCTTCAGGCTCTGAGATTGTTTTTTTAGCTTGGTCTATTTTGCTGTTAATACTTGCAATTATATTATGAAATTCTTTTTTTTTTTTTTTTTTTTTTTTTGAGGCAGAGTCTTGCTGTGTCGCTCAGGCTGGAGTGCAGTGGCACAATCTCGGCTCACTGCAAGCTCTGCCTCCTGGGTTCATGCCGTTCTCCCGCCTCAGCCTCCACAGTAGCTGGGACTACAGGCCCCTGCCACCACGCGTGGCTAATTTCTGTTTGTATTTTTAGTAGAGACGGAGCTTCACCATGTTAGCCAGGATGGTCTCAATCTCCTGATCTCGTGATCTGCCTGCCTCGGCCTCCCAAAGTGCTGGGATTACAGGCTTGAGCCACCGCGCCCGGCATGAAATTCTTGAAGTGAGTTTTTCAGCTCTATCAGATTGATTTGGTTCTTTATTAAAATGGCCATTTTGTCTTTCAGCCTCTGTATCACTTTGTTGTATTTTTTAGATTCCTTGGATTGGGTTTTGACTTTCTTCTGAATCTTGATAATCTTCATTCCTGTTTATATTCTGAATTCTACATCTGTCATTTCAGCCATTTCAGCCTGGTTAAGAACTATTGCTGGGAAACTAGTGCAATCATTTGGAGGTAAGAAGACACTCTGGCTTTTTGAGTTGCCAGAGGTCTTGTGCTGCTTCTTTCTCACATATGTGGGCTGATGTTCCTTCAATCTTTGAAGTTGCTGTCCTGTTGATGGGTTTTTTGGCTTTTATCTCCTTTGATGTCCTTGGGGGTTTGATTGTGTTATAAGGTGGATTCAGTTGGTTGGCTTCATTTCTGGAAGGTTTTAAGGGGCCAAGGCTCAGCTCAGCATTCCTGGGCTGCATGCTATAATTCTAGGGGGCTGGTACTGGGTCCCCAGATTTGTTCTCTGGCCTCTTCAGGGGCCTGCTGTGTTGGAAGGGCCGAGGTGTTCTGGGTCTGCTGGCCACAACACTCTGACGTGTGGTGCTGGCTAAAGTATTTTGCCAGGGCAGTGGCAGCAGGAATAGTGTTCGCTAACGCAAGCCAGCAGTTGTGGTAGCATGGCAGGGTGCACACACAATGTCTCTTGTTTACATTTAAAGCAAATGTTGATAGGTAAGGACTTACTATTGTCATTTTGTTAATTGTTTCAGTCTGTTTTGTAGTTCATTTGTTTCTCTCTTCCTCTCTTGCTGTCGCCTTTTGTGTTCTAATATTTTTGTAGTGATATACTTTGATTATTTTCTCTTTATCTCTTTTGTATCTATTATAAGTTTCTTCTTTGTGGTTACCATGAAGCTTGCACAAGACTTCTTACAGTTTTAACAGTCTATTTTCAGCTGATAACCACTTCAATTGCATATGAAAACTTTATGTTTTTTATTTTATCTTCCATACTTTCATGTCATTGATGTCAGAATTTATTTTTATTAACAAATTTTTGTGGTTATTATTATTCTTAATACTGTTATGTTTTCATCTCTATGCTAGGGTTAAAAGTGGTTTATACACAATTATTATTACAGAATGATATCTGTATATTACCTTTACCAGTGAATCTTATTTATTTATTTAATTTTTTAATTTCTTTAACTTTAAGTTCTGGGATACATGTGCAGAATGTGCAGGTTTGTTACATAGGTATACATGTGCCATGGTGGTTTGCTGCACCTATCAGCCCATCATCTAGGTTTTAAGCTCCACATGCATTAGATATTTGTCTTAATGCTCTCCCTCTCCTTGTGCCTCACCCCTAAAAAGGGCCTGGTGTGTGATGTTCCCCTCCCTGTGTCCATGTTTTCTCATTGTTCAACTCCCACTTAAGAATGAGAACATGCAGTGTTTTGTTTTCTGTTCCTGTGTTGGGATGCTGAGAATGATGGTTTCCAGCTTCATCCATGGAGTCTTATCTTTTTATAGTCTTATGTTTCATACTGCTGTTCAGTATCCTTTCATTACAGCTTGAAGGACTTCTGTTAACACTTCCTTTAAGGCAGGTCTAGAGGTGATGAATTTCCTGTTTATGTTTGGGAAAGCTTTTTTTCCCTTTCTGTTTTCTTCTTCCTTTCCTTTCTTTTCTTTTCCTTTCTCTTTCTCCTTCTCCTTCTCTTTCTCTCCCTCTTTCTTTCTTCCTTCCTTCCTTTCCTTCCTTCCTTCCTTCTTTCTTTCTTTCTTTCTTTCTTTCTTTCTTTCTTTCTTTCTTTCTTTCTTTCTTTCTTTCTTTCTTTCTTTCTTTCTTTCTTTCTCTTTCTTTCTTTCTTTCTTTCTTTCTTTCTTTCTTTCTTTCTTTCTTTCTCTCTTTCCTTCCTTCCTTCCTTCATTCCTCCCTCCCACCCTCCCTCCCTCCCTCCCTCCCTCCCTCTCTCTCTCTCTTTCTTTCTTTCCTTCTTTCTTTCCTCTTTTTATGTACTCTTTCTCTGTCACCCAGGCTGGAGTGCAGTGGCACGATCTCGGCTCACTGCAACCTCTGCTTCCTGGGTTCAAGCAATTCTCCTGTCTCAGCCTCCTGAGTAGCTGGGACTACAGGTGTGTGCCACCATGCCTGGCTAATTTTTGTATTTTTAGTAGAGTCAGGGTTTCACCATATTGGTCAGGCTGGTCTTGAACTCCCAACCTCAGGTGATCCACCTGCCTTGGCCTCCCAAAGTGCTGGAGTTACAGGCCTGAGCCATAGTGCCTAGCCTGTTCCTTTCATTTTTAAAGGATAGCTTTGCTAGACATAGTATTCTTGGTTGCCTTTTTTTTTTCACTTTGAATATGTCATCCCACTCTTTGCTGTTCTGCAAGGTTTTTGCTGAGAAATTGCTGATAGTCTTATTGGGGTTCCTTTGTATGTGATAATTTGCTTTTCTCTTGCTGCTTTCAAAGTTCTCTCTTTATCTTTGACTTCTGGCAATTTAATTATATACGTCTTTGTTGACTTCTTTGGGTTTAACATATTTTAAATACATTTGGCTTCATGAATCTTGATATCCATTTCTTTCCCCAGATTTTCAAGTTTTCAGCCATTATTTCTTTTCTTCCTTTAGACAAAACTTTTCTCTGTCACTGAGGCTGGAATGCAGTGACATGATACAATTTATTGCAGCCTCAACCTCCTGAGCTTATGTGATCCTCCTGCCTCAGCCTCCCAAGTAACTGGGAGTACAGGAATGCATGAACCCACCTGAATAATTTTTTAATTTCTTGTAGAGATGAGGTCTCACTATGTTATCCATGCTAGTCTTGAACTCTTGAGTTAAAGTAATCCTTCCACCTTTGCCCCCCAAAATGCTGGGATTACAGATGTAAGCCACTGCCCCTGGCCTATTTTCTTTTCCTTTATTTTATTTTATTTTATTTTATTTTATTTGAGATAGGGTGTTTTATCTGCGATAAGGTGTCATGTCTTCACTCAGGCTGAGTAGTGTAAACCAGCTGAGAAATGCAGTGGCATGATCATGGCTCACTGCAGCCTTGACTTCCTATGTTCAGGTGATTCTCCCACCTCAGCCTCCCAAGTAGCTGAGACTACAGGTTTACATACACCTGGCTAATTTTCTGTATTTTTGTAGAGATGGGGTTTTGCAATGTTGCCCAGGCTGATCTTGAACTCCTGAGACCAAGCAATCTGCCCACCTTGGTCTCCCAAAGTGCTGGGGTTATAGGTATGAGACACTGTGCCTGGCTCCATTATTTCTTTAAATAAACTTTCCCCCTGTTCTCTTTTTCTTTTCCCTCTGGGCATACCATAATGTATGGCGTCCCAATGGTACTATAGGCTTTTTTTTTTTTTTTTTTTTTTTTTTTGAGACAGGGCCTTACTCTGTCACCCAGGTTGGACTGTAGTGGTGTGATCTCAGCTTATTGCAGCCTCCACTTCCCAGGTTCAAGTGATCCTCCCACCTCAGCCTCCCAAGTATCTGATGCTATGGGCATGTGCCACCAGGCCCAGCTAATTAATTTTTTTCTAGAGACAGGGTTTTGCCATGTTCCCCAGGCTAGTCTCAAACTCCTGAGTTCAAGTAATCCTCCTGCCTTGGCCTCCCAAAGTGCTGGGATTACAGGCATGAGCCACTATACCTGGCCAATAGTATTATAGGCTTTTAAAAGAAGTTTTATTTTTTTCCAATAGATTTTCTTTACTTATTTATATTTTTTCTTTCCTTCATCTGACTGGGTAATTTTAAATGACTTGTATTTGACTTGGCTGATTCTTTCGTCTACTTGATGGAGGTTGCTGTTGAAGCTCTTTATTAAATTTTTAGCACAGTCATTATATTCTTCAGCTTCAAAATTTATTTTCATTTTTTTGTTTTTTAATAGTTTCTATCTCTTGGTTGAACTCATTTTGTTTATGCATTGTTTTCCTGATCTTATTTAGTTGCCTGTGTTGTCTTACAGCTCATTAAGCTTCTTTAAGGTGATTATTTTTAATTATTTGTCAGGCAGTTCCTAGTTTTCTATGTCTTTAGGGCCAGTTACTGGGCCTTCATTTTGTTCCTTAAATGGTGTCATAGTTTTCTGATTTTTTGTTTTTGTGATCTTTGTAGCCTTGTGTTGGTGTTTGTGCATATAAAGAAGTCATTTTTTCAGTTTTTTACAGACTGACTTTGGGAAAGAAAGCCCTTCACCAGTCAGCCCAGTCAGAGATTCTGGGTAGGCTGGCTGGTGGGAACCATGGCTGGACCAGCTGGTGGGGTCTGCTGGTTGGCTGGTTGGCAGGGTCCTTTGGAAATCCTGGGTCCATGGGCAGATGGGCCTGGTGCTATGGTCTTGCCATACTAGGTAGTTTTCTTTCTATATTTTTCTTCTTGCAATGAATAATTTACATGGTAGAGTATGTATATTTTTGAGAGTGTGTTGCTTTGAACTTAATTTTATAAGAAATTTACTGTATGCATTACCAAATAGTAATTGGTAAGCAGATTATGAGTTCATCCTCCTTTCTTAACCATCTTCTTCTACCTCAGGATTCTTGCATTTTACTGGGCTGGCTTTCCTCTTCCATGAAGGTATTTCTTCCTCAATTCATCATCATTTCCAAACCTATGATGAATCAGGCTTATTCTCTGCTATTGTACTGGTAGTTTAGCACCAGATGGTTTTATTCCATGTTACTCAGTAAGCTTTGGATATATGAGTTGAAAAAGCTACAGTGTCATCAAGAAATTACCCAGGCCAATTGTCATATATCTTTTCCCTCCTTACTTCCTCCTTCCCTTATCTAACTATCCAACCATTCTTTTAGTAATTATTTCAACAGATGTTTATTGAGTTCTTGATGTGCAAGTGTATTAGTTCGTTCTCATGCTGCTATGAAGAAATACCCAAGACTGGGTAATTTATAAAGGAAAGAGGTTTAATTGACTCACAGTTCTGCATGGCTAGGGAGGCCTCAGGAAACTTGCAATCATGGCAGAAGGCACCTCTTCACAGGGTGGCAGGAGAGAGAATGAGAGCCAAGTGAAGGGGGGAAGCCCCTTATAAAACCACCAGATCTCATGAGAACTTACTATCATGAAAATAGCACGGCAGAAACTGCTTCCATGATTCAGCTACCTCCACTGGGTCCCTCCCACAACAAGTGGGGATTATGGGAACTAAAATTCAAGATGAGATTTGGGTGGGGACACAGCCAAACCATATCATTCTGCCCCTTCCCCTCCCAAATCTCATGTCCTCACATTTCGAAACACAATCATGCCTTTCCAACAGTCCCCCAAAGTCTCAACTCATCCCAGCATTAACCAAAAAGCCCAACTCCAAAGTCTCACCTGAGACAAAGGAAGTCCCTTCTGCCTATGAGCCTGTAAAATCAAAGGCAAGTTAGTTACTTTCTAGATACAATGGGAGTACAGGCATTGGGTAAATTCACCTTCCAAAGGGAGAAACTGGCCAAAACAAAGGGGCTATAGGCCCCATGCAAGTCTGAAACCCAATGGGGCAGTCATTAAACCTTAAAGTTCCAAAATGATCTCTTTTGACTCCACGTCTCACATCCAGGGCATGCTGATGCAAGAGGTAGGCTCCCATGGCCTTGGGCAGTTCCACCCCTGTGGCTTTGCAGGGTACAGTCCCCCTCCTGGCTGTTTTCGTGGGCCAGCGTTGAGTGTCTGTGGCTTTTCCAGGCACATGGTACAAGCTGTCATTGGATCTACCATTCTGGGGTCTGGAGGATGGTGACTGTCTTCTCATAGCTCCATTAGGCAGTGCCCCAGTGGGCATTCTGTGTGGGGGCTCCATTCTGCCCTGCCCTAGCAGAGGTTCTCCATGAGGGCTTTGCCCCTGCAGCAACCTTCTGCTTGGCCATCCAGGCATTTCCATACATCATCTGAAATCTAGGCAGGGGTTCCCCAACCTTAATTCTTGACTTCTGTGTACCTACAGGCCCCACACCCTGTGGAAGCTACCAAGGCTTGGGGCTTGCACCCTCCGAAGCAACCACTTGAGCTGTATGTTGTCCCCTTTTAGCCATGGTTGGAGTGGCTGCGACATAGGGCACCAAGTACCGAGGCTGCACACAGCAGGGGGGCCCTGGAGCCTGCCCTGGAAATCATTTTTCCTTCTTAGGCTTCTAGGCCTGTGATGGAAGGGGCTGCCATGAAGTTCTCTGACATGCCCTGGAGACATTTTCCCCATTGTCTTGCTGATTAACATTTGGCTCCTTGTTACTTATGCAAATTTCTGCAGCCAGCTTGAATTTCTCCCTAGAAAATGGGGTTTTCTTTTCTATTGCATCACCAGGCTACAAATTTTCCAAACTTTTGGAAAATTCACTTTGCTTCCTCTTCAAAGCTTTGCCACTTAGAAATTTCTTCTGCCAGATACCCTAAATCACCTCTCTCAAGTTCCAAGTTTTGCAGATCTCTGGGGCAGGGGCAAAATGCCACCAGTCTCTTTGCATAGCAAGAGTGACATTTACTCCAGTTCCCAACAAGTTCCCCATCTCCATCTGAGACCACCTCAGCCTGGACTTCATTGTCCATATCACTCTCAGCATTTTGGTCAAAGCCATTCAACAAGTCTATAGGAAGTTCCGAAATTTCCCACATTTGCTTGCCTTCTTCTGAGCCCTCCAAACTGTTCCAACTTCTGCCTGTTACCCAGTTCTAAAGCTGCTTCCACATTTTTGGGTATCTTTACAGCAGTGCCCCACTCTCTGCAGTACCAATTTACTGTGTTAGTCCATTATCACCCTGCTATGAAGAAATACCTGAGACTGAGTAAATTATAAAGGAAAGAGGTTTAATTGACTCACAGTTCCACATGGCTGGGGAGGCCTCAGGAAACTTAAAATCATGGTGAAAGGAATTTCTTCACTGGGCAGGAGGAGAGAGAAGGAGAGCCAAGTGAAGGGAGGAAGCCCCTTATAAAACCATCAGATCTTGTGAGTACTTACTATCATGAGATTAGCATGGGGGAAACGCCCTCCATGATTCAACTCAATTACCTTGGCCAAGTCCCTCCCACAACATGGGGATTATGGGAAGTAAAATACGAGATGGAATTTGGGAGGGGACATGGCCAAACCATATCAGCAAGATACCATGTAATATTGTTTGGATATTTGTTCCTTCCAAATCTCATGTTGATATGTAATTCCCAATGTTGGAGGTGGGGCCTGGTTGGTGGTCATCAGGGTGGATACCTCATGAATGGCTTGGGGCCCTTCTCATAGTAATGAGTGAGTCCTTCCTCTTATTTCATGCAAGAGCTGGTCGTTTAAAAGAGCCTAGCACCACCTCCCCTCTCTCTTGCTCCCTCTCTTGTCACGTGACATACCTGTTCCCCTTTGCCTTCTGCCATGAGTAAAAGCTTCCTTACCAGAAGAAGAACAGATACTGGTGCCATGCTTGTACAGCCTACAGAACCATGAACTAAATAAACCTCTATTTTTTAAATTAAATTACCCAATCTCAGGTATTCCTTTATAGCAATGCAAAATTGACAAATACACCATGTAAGACACATAGGTCAGAAAGGCTTGATGTACATTTGTTGAACTGATAAGTAATTTAAAAATGTAAAACAAATATCTATATTTAGCATGTATCAGTTATTGCTGTAAGTAATTTCCAAGTATTAACACATTTAGTACTCACAGAAATACCATGTGCTTTTTTTATTTTATAAAAATACAGAAGGTTTAAAAACCTGTTCAAGGTCACATGGTACTAAGTGACAGAGCCATAGCCAAAGCTCCAGTGTCTAGCTCTTACCAGCACTCTATGTTGCATCCATGCCCAACTCTGTTCACCCAAGTCTTCGTGCTAAGATTTAATTCTGTCTCATGGCTACAATTCAAATTGGACCCATCTTGGTGCCCTCACATTAGCAGGGAGTCTCTAAAAAATAAGTTGACCCAGCCAGGTGTGGTGGCTTACGCCTATAATCTGAGCACTTTGGGAGGCCAAGGCAGGTGGATCACAAGGTCAGGAGTTCAAGACCGGCCTGGCCAGCATGGTGAAACCCTGTCTCTACTAAAAATACAAAAATTAGCCGGGCATGGTGGCATGTGCCTATAATCCCAGCTACTCAGCAGGCTGAGGTAAGAGAATCACTTGACCCTGGGAGGTGGAGGTTGCAGTGAGCCAAGATTTCACCACTGCACTCCCGCCTGGGAAACACAGTGAGACTCCGTCTCAAAAAAAAAAGAAATGTTGACCCACGTATTGGAACTCTGAGGCCTGTGTGTAATCCCAGCTTTGGCTGACAACACAAACTCTGTATTTGGTGTTATCTTTGGACTCAAAATAACAAGTTTCAATCTTGTTGGGCCAGGCAGTTTCTCAGTGTTTCATTCCTTTTCTCACATAATTCCTGTCAAATACTCATCGAATGTTCCATGCTTTTTTTTTTTTTTTTTTTTTTTTGAGACAAGATCTCACTCTGTCATCTGGTCTGGAGTGCAGTGGCCCAAACATTGCTCATTGTAACCTTGAACTCCTGAGCTCAAATGATCTTCTTGGCTCAGCATCTTGAGTAGCTAGGATTACAGGTGTGTGCCACCAGGCCCAGCTAATTTTAAAAATTTTTCTGTAGAGACGAGCTCTCACTCTGTCATCTAGGCTGGAGCACAGTGGTGGAATCATAGCTCATTGTAACTTTGAACTCCTGGGCTCAAGTGATCTTCTCACCCCAGCCTCCTGAGTAGCTGAGACTGTAGGTGAACGCTACCATGTCCAGCTAATTTTTAATTTTTTTTTTGTAGGGATGGGGTCTTGCTATGTTGCCCAGGCTGGTATTGAACCCTTGGCCTCAAGCAGTGCTCCCAACTCAGTCTCCCAAAGTGCTGGCATTACAGGCATGAACTATTGGACCTGCTCCATCCTCTTATTCCTACAAATATCCAGTAACACCTGTAACTGAAATAGCAATCTTCAGCCTCAGATGTTAAACCCAATTAAATTGTAAGCAGAAACAGAGAAGAACAATGAACCAGTCAATATTAAAATATTTTAATCTCTGGGTTTATCAAATTCTGTTGAATTTGGATACTATAATATCAAAATAAAATAGTGAAGTAAGTTAATTCCTATAAGACTCCAAAAATGTCCAAGCTTTCAGAATTTACTGTCTGAATTAACCATCATTTCAGTTCTTCTACTATACCTCAGTGTTGACCTTGTTAGAAGGCACATTAAGGCTCTAAGCTTCTAACCTGAGAAAAGTGTCGAAGCTGTTGGTTAGGGACTAAAACGAAAACTTTCACGTTAGGCCAAAGGCTTTGTGATTTGTCAGCGAGACAAGCAGCTTCTGTCAAGGGCATTGCTCCTCCAATGGGGAGAACACTGCTGAGCCTCTAGATGTGTCTGTTAGTAATTTTAGACACGTCAAAGCCAAGAGCCAAAACCAGAGCCCCTGTCTGGTGATAATTTCCTGTGAATGAAAAGAAGCAAGTCACAATAATATATACAATATAATTTTATTTATCTAAAGTTCAGAACCAGATAAAACTAAATTATTTAAAGAAAACTGTAGGGGAGAAAAAGTAATATCCTTTTCTCATCTATCACAAGGTTCCTGGCTGATCTCCCTATAACAAAAGACAGATTAACAGGGTAACAGCATACAAATTTATTTAATGTAACTTTTATGTGACATGGGAGTCTTCAGAAATGAAGACTCAAAAACCCAGGGAAAACTTTATGGACAGTCAGGCGGAAGAATGGTTGGAGGACAAAGGGCTGTGATCTAATGGTAGTTAACGGCTTCAGATTCTTCTTGGCAAGACTCCTCTGGAGTGAACGTCTTATGACCTACTTTCAGGGGACATAGTCAGAGAATTTTTCTAATTACCTTCTTCAAAGAAGAGAGGTGGGAGGTGGTCAGAGAATGATCTTCCTGATTCTGGGGTTTTCTCAGTTTCCTTCTGCTTAAAATACTCAGTATGCTAAGGTACCATATTTTGGGGTGTCATGTTCTGAGCCTCGACGAAACAAGGGGAATGATGAACATATCCGGGGTAGTGATAAGTTTTGGGTAGTGGAAGAGAGGTGGTAAAATGAATAATTCTTTTTTTTTGAGACAGAGTCTCGCTCTGTCGCCCAGGCTGGAGTGCAGTGGCTTGGTCTCTGCTCACTGCAAGCTCCGCCTCCCGAGTTCACGCCATCCTCCTGCCTCAGCCTCCTGAGTAGCTGGGACTACAGGCGCCCCCCACAACACCCAGCTAATTTTTTGTATTTTTGGTAGAGACGGAGTTTCACCGTGTTATTCAGGATGGTCTCGATCTCCTGACCTCGTGATCTGCCCACCTTGGCCTCCCAAAGTGCTGGGATTACAAGCGTGAGCCACCGTGCCTGGCCTAAAATGAATACTTCTTAAAGCTGGGTAGTAGGTACATGTACATTCATTTGTAATCATTCTTTAACTGGAATGTACATGTTTAGTACATACTTATATAAGTGTGATATGTTTTATAAGGATAAAAGAACAGAAGAAATTTTACAGTTTGCCAAGGCTTTAATAGTAAAACAGCAAATAACACAATGAAACTAGAATAATATTGAAAAACCTCAGCATGAACTATTACTTTGTGTGGTTTTGTCTCTAGTGTATTTGCGCCCTTTTTGTCATCTGTCTTATAGGAGGAGCCTTCAGGCCTCCTAAGGTGGCAGTGTACCAAGGAAATTGATGTTCAGAAATTCCCTGTAAATTCAATTTCTCATTAATAAGCACTCAGGTATTTGCTAGGAGTGTCAACAGTTTTTTATACTTCTTGGGAAGGTCAATATACAGCCAGGGTCTCCTCATATTTCTGGAGGCCACAACATAAAAACCCTTGAGAGAATGACAAGAAGAGTTTCCTTAAGGACTAGATGGGGTCTTTTTACTGAAGGGTGGTATAGTAAGCAGTGGGGTTATGTGAACATTGAAGTTCAAGGGCATTGCCCCTTCAATGGGGAGACCATTGCTGAGCCTCTAGAATTGCAGAGATGTCTTCATGCAGTTATGATCTAATGTCTTTTACTTATGCTAAAGGGAATTTGAGCGGGTCTGTTGGTATCTTTCTCTCAATCACTATCCTCCTGTGACATCTGTGTGCTGACTATAACCAACTTCAAGTCCAGGGTTCAGTTATTTCTACTCTCCTTCACCATAGGAAGCTTGCCCTTGGGGTTTTAACTGATGCCTCATCTTAGGTCAAAGAAAGCAAATCAGGCCTTGAATTGTTGTGTTTGGAAGGTATAGTGCATTTAGGGTATTCTGGAGTATCAGTTGAGAGGAGACACCATTTGTGAAATATCAATGGCCAGATGAGGATATTTCTTTTTATTTTGTACATTATTAAGAAATGAATGTTTGGAGGTGTCTATTTTTTTTCTGTGGCAATCACAATAATGACAGATATATACATGGATAGGTAGATAGATACATTTACAATGACATAGTTATATAGACAGAAATAGATATAGTTATATAAACACAAATGGGATTATACTTTACATGTTGAGTTGTGATATCCTTTTTTTAAAACCTAACAGTGTATATCATGAATGTTTCCATGTAGTGAAATATTTCTCTGGATGTAGTAGAATATATGTAACAAAAACCACATTTTTGGACATCTAGATAGCTACAATTTTTTTTTTTTTGAGATGGAGTTTCGCTCTTGTTGCCCAGGGTGGAGTGCAACGGCATGATCTTGGCTCACCACAACCTCCGCCTCCTGGGTTCAAGTGATTCTCCTGCCTCAGTCTCCCGAATAGCTAGGACTACAGGCATGCAACAGCATGCCTGGCTAATCTTGTATTTTTAGTAGAGACAGAGTTTCTCCATGTTGGTCAGGCTGGTCTCAAACTCCTGACCTCAAGTGATCTGCCTACTTTGGTCTCCCAAAGTGCTGGGATTACAGATGTGAGCTACCGTGCCTGGAGATTGCTACAAAATTTTAACCACTATAAATAGTATTGAAATAAACATCTTTGTAAAAATACATTTGTGCATATTCATGATTATTTACTTAGGACAAATTCCAAGTGAAATTTCCTTTTTAGTATCAAATGATTTTATTATAAATCTGAAGCCATTTATTGACCACTCACTTTTCTAAATAACACAAACATGAGAATAAACTAAACACACCCAAGACCCACTAGCCCTTGCAGGACAGGAAGAGGCCCTGGACAGACAGCCTGCAAATGTTTTTGCTTACACCTGATGTCCAAGCTTCCTCACACATTCTAGGGTTCCATGTTTTGTCATCTCTTACAAGGGAAAGGGAAGTAGGTAGAAGAATTCATGTGCAAGAAGGTCATAACAACCTTCAACCATCAAGCTATCTGATGCTAATGGTTTGTACATTCTAGTTTGCAACTCTGAGAAATAATGTCAAATAAGCACTGTCAAATCCCTACTCCCAGCTACCCCTTAAATTCCCATTATTCTTTGAAATTATCTTTGGGACTGGTTATGTTCTTTCATTGTAGGTTTTGTGTATTCCAGAGCACAAACCCAAAATCCACGTGCAGTCTCCATGTTCAAGTATAAAAGTTTGTCTCAGGACAACCTCAGGTTGCTGCAGTGTCTCTTTATCTCTCTGTAGTGTCTACTGAGCGTTGTGCCTTTGGACAGGCTGGTCAAATGGCAGCACAACGAAGGGGACAACACAGTCAACTTCCCCAAAGTCAGACTCTCTCCCAGTTCAAACTGGACACTGCCCACAGTCAAGGCTGAAATACTGAAATCAGGGAGACCTTGGCCTATCTTCATTCTGAAGTTGCAGTCTTATGTAACCATGTAACCGAAGCTACTTCTTCACCATTAATTTAAATGGAGCTTTCGAAAAGGGTGGGACATATTCTTGGGAAGCGCCCTGATATGGAGGGCTGGAGGGTCCTGGTCTTTGGGCTCTGGAGGGGGCACTGGCACCATTGCTGTCTTCTGGGCCCCCAGGATCTCGTGAGTTGCTCGTTCCACTGGTGGCCTGGGGATGTGGTTTAGTTCTGGATCCATCACCTAAGAAAGAACCCTGTCAAATCCAGCTTTCAACGTCCCTGCCTGAAAAACGCTCTGCCTCAGGCCACTTCGCAATCAGTTTTTGCGCATCGTAGGATTCCATTCCTGCTTGTCCAGGTGTACGGACACCGAATGCTCGGCCTTCTGCCTTGATTTTGGTAAGCTGGCTTGGGGTCTATGGGGGCCACGCAGCACCGGCGGAAGCTGCCAAACGGGCCCCCGGCTCCTGAGCTGCTCCAGGATGAGCGGCGGGTCCCCGGGAGGCAGCGCCGGGATCATGGTGCCTGCATGGTCCGGGTCTCGCCCATCGAGGGAGACCAAATACGACTTCTCCGGGACAGAGGGCTTGGTGCGTGTAGAGGTGGCGGCGCGGGCAGCAGAGGAGGAGGCCAACATCTCACCGGGCTTGTGTTTTCATCTGGGTTTCTCTATCCCGGGGCTCCTGCGGATCACTGCAGGGCCGTGGGCGCCGCGTGCAGCGCGGAGCATGCGCAGGCCCCTCGGGGTTGAGGCGTGACCCGAACGCTTGACTCCGGGGCTCCGGGCTCCCTGCGGCCTTCGATGAAGGCTAGTCTGTTCCATCTGGCCTGGCCTTTGTGTAGCTGAGGCAAATCACTGCTGTCCTGGAGGCTTCTTTCCCCCTTGTAACAGATACTTTTTTTTCATGAAAAGCTTTTAAAATTGACAATTAGAACGAAGAGAGTTTGTGAAAGAAGCTTGAGAAAAGTGCAAGTTAATATTCAATAAATTCAATAATTTGTACATAGTTTTTGCACCTTTTCAGTTAACGATAGTAAATTAGACAATCGTAAAATATAGCTTAAACAAATCAGAAGCGGTGTGACAATGGATTTGTGTTTTGTAGGAAAAAACGTTTTTTACGTGAGAGTTATTCAGTGGCCTTAGAACCGGCAAACCACCTGCCACGAAACAATGAAAGATGAGACAAAGATAGTTTCGGGATTCACTTGAGATGAGGTCAAAACAAGATTATTTGTCTAGGGTACATAGCCTGCACTCTACAAGGAAAAGACACACTGATAAGATCAGCTAATTGGAAACAATATAAATCCCCTATACAGTGAATGAAGACCGTGTGAGAAATGAAGTTTCCAGAGCCGCAGAGCCTCCTTGCAACCTTTTGCACTGGAGATCTGGCCACCAAGCGGCACACACAGTTAAGTTCTTGGGAATGTTATCTGAGTCCGAGTTCTGCCTCAATATGTTGATTCCCTCTCTGAAGTTCTCTTAGGTGTTTATGTCTCCTATGGCCACACGGTTGGAAATCTTTCTCTTTCTTCCCATCAAGTCTTATCTATGACTTTTCTCTCCCACAGATCCATGACACTGTGTTGTTATTAAATGCATAACTTTTAGTGTATTTACCAAAGTAAATTAAAAATAATGATAGATTCATGACACTAATGATTTTACTAAATGCAAAGCCCAAGATGAATGTTTTAGAATGAGAAAAATGAATAAATATGTTCATAATAAAACTTTATTGAGGTAATAACTTAATAATTTGCTTTGTCACTAGGAGGGATTAAAGTTAACTGTCCTCCTGGTAATAACTTTGTACCATTCTCTCATGCACTTCTAATTTATAGCTTGCAGTATCAGACAATGAGGGTAGCCAGGAATACTTACTACTGTAAACTTACCCAGTGTCATGTTGTATGCAGCTTGATCCAAATTTTCCACAGTCTTTTTTCTTTTCTTTTTTTTTTTTAGACAGGGTCTTGCTTTGTTGCCCAGGCTGGAGTGCAGTGGTGCAATCTCAGCTCACTGCAGCCTCGACCTCCCATGCTCAAGCGATCCTCCTGCCTCAGCCTTCCAAGTAACTAGAATTATAGGTACACACCACCATGCCCGGCTAATTTTTTTTTTTTTTTTTTTTTTTTTGGAGACAGGGTTTCGCCATGTTGGCCAAGCTAATCTCAAACTCCTGAGCTCCAGCAATCCTCCTGCTGCAGGCATGAGCCACAGTGCTAAGCCAACAATGTTTGCTTTTTAATTCAACGTCTGGTGTATTGCAAATACTTTTCCAAAGTTCTTTTCAGAGCTACCTTCACTTCCTTATTTTTCAGGCTATAGATGAGGGGATTCAGCATGGGAGTGAGTATAGTATACTGCACAGAGAAGATCAACTCTATGGGGGAACCTGAGTTTGGCATGAGATGGCGGAGCAAAGCTGAGCCATAGTAAAGTATCAATGCAGTGAGGTGGGCAGAGCAGGTGAAGGCCTCGCTTCTGCCCGAGGTAGAGCTGATGCTTAGGATGGTAGAGATTATACGGGTGTAGGATAAGAAGACCAAAAGGAAGGTTCCCAGCCCATGCAGGAGAGTGGAGCAGAGCAAGGCGATGAGGTTTCTGGAGATATCAGAGCAGGACAGGGGGAGGAGAGATGGCATCTCACAGCTGTAGTGGTGAATGATTTTGGCTTCACAAAAGACCATGTTTACAGCTGGGAGGACATTGATGAGTGCGTCCAGAAAGCCCAGTCCCCATGAGCCCCACACAAGGTGCTTATACAGTTGTTTACCCATGATCTGTCCATAAAGCAGTGGGCGGCAGATGGCAGCATAGTGGTCATAGGCCATTCCTGAGAGAAGGCAGGCTTCAGTCCCTGCAGTGACAAACACAAAGAAGACCTGAGCCAGGCAGCCCTCTACTGAAATGGTTTTCCTTTGTGACAGGAGGTTCTCCAGCATCTTGGGCACAATGACTGAAGAGAAGCAGAGATCAACAAAAGAGAGGTGACTCAGCAAGAAATACATGGGCGTGTGGAGACGAGAATCAGCCCTGATCACCAGCAGCAGCATCAGGTTCCCCGTTATGGTCAGGAGGTAAATCCCCAGGAACAGCACAAAGAGCAGAGCCTGGATGTGGGGGTTGGCAGACAGCCCAAGGAGGAGGAACTTGGTGATGGTGCTGTGGTTCCCCAAGGCCATTTACAAAGGCCTAGAAATAATATGGAAAATCATAGCAGCCAAGTAAAGACTACTCCAGACAGTTTTCTCATGGTACTGATTCTCTTTTCATATCAGTCACGTGGAACATAAAAATGATTGAGGTGTAGTCTTTGCTCTTTAAATGATCCACTGAAGAACAGGAATGTGAAAACAAGAAATTGTAACAGTGTAATTAATATGAAGAGAGCTCAAATTTTGATTTACATACGGGTCAGTAATAATGCATTGAGGAAATTTGAACAAATTTTTAAAGAAAGCATATGATTGACCAGGTGTGGTGGCTCATGCCTGTAATCCCAGCACTTTGGGAGACTGAGGCAGGTGGATCACCTGAGGTCGGGGGTTCAAGACCAGCCTGACCAACATGGAAAAACCCCATCTCTACTAAAAATACAAAATTAGCCTGGTGTGGTGGTGCATGCCTGTAATCCCAGCTACTTGGGAGGCTGAGGCAGGAGAATCACTTGAACCCGGGAGGTGGAGGTTGTGGTGAGCCAAGATCGTGCCATTGCACTCCAACCTTGGCAACAAGAGCAAAACTCAGTCTCAAAAAAAAAAAAAAAAAAAAGAAAGAAAGAAAGCATATAATTGACCAAGGAAAATAAATATCAAAGAGACAATTAATTGGCATGAAGAATGTGTTCAAACACTCAGGACTGAGAAAAAATCAAGTCATGTTCAGTAAAACATGGGTAGTTCTGAAAAGCTAATGCTTAGAGTATAATTGAGCCACACAGATCAGTGGCTAAGTGGACTCCTGTGTCACACTACGTTCACATTCCAGCTGTACTATTAATTAGCTATATGACTTGTACAAGATATACAAAGCTCTGTACCTCAATTTCTTAGTATATAAAATACATATAATAGTGCTATGTAATGTTTTGAGGATTAAACATGAGATTATATATAAAGCACTTCAAACTACCTACTCCTAACTGTTCATTGACATTTGTAACTATTAAAATTATTTATTAAGGTTGTGAGTCTAGACGAAACTCAGATAAATTCTCCTATAGGGTAAAACACTATAAAAAATCAAAGTTGTTTCTGCTAATGCTGCTGTTGTTATTCTTACTTTGTGACTTTATTAAGAAAATCACATTGCAATCATTACTGGTAGAAGCCCACTCCTGCTCACTAACTCAATTAGAAGAAAAACAGGAGGTGAGGAATTATTTTGGAGTGGAGGCTGTTTTTTTTTTTTTTTTTTTGGGTGGGGGGAGGTAAGCCACTTTGCAGTTACTGTGGATGCTGTCATTCAGAAAGGAGGGTATGTAATTCCTCCTAATAGGTATTGCTACCAGCCTCCAGACATGACAAGTGGGAGAGAAGTTGTTTGGGACTCATGTAGACAACTAGGGGAATCTTTGATATAATTACTGGGGAAGATGTGTATCCCAGGAATGCCTGGAATCTCTGGAAAAGTAAGTGAGAGGAAGACTTGAAAGGATTTCATGAGACGGGAATACATGAGTGGGTATATAGGCTGTAGCAACAGCCGGGATTCCGTGTAGTACTGCGGATTCTGGACCACTTTCTCAGAAAATAGGAAAAAAATTGGGAATTCATCTTATAGGACTGCAAAGTTGGACTCTGAGCATCTAGTTTCTGCTGGAAATGCCTGCTGCTGGTAATCCCTATCTTACAGGGGGAAGTCCTGTCCCACTGTTCTCTGATCATACTCCAAAGACTGTTTAAAACCAGAGTAGAACATTCATTCCTCTATGTTTCTCTTGTACAGATATTTAGAGTAGCTTTCTGACTTTCATCCTGAGACATTGTTCTCAGTCTTCATATTCCAGATTTCTCCCTTATCGCCAGAATGTGTTCTCCCTCATGACCCTCAAGTATGTATTTCATGAGTCTTCAGGTCTGGATTACAATGCTCTATTTCCTTGAACACTGAATGTTTACTCATAACTCCCAGTTTTGGCCTTACATCCTAAGTCTGACCTTGGGTCACCCATAAGACTCATTATGATATCCCCATCAGTTTCCTGGTCCTGACTACTCCTGATGAGTTCAAAGCCTAGCCAAGGGGGACAGCTGAATCTTTACTAATTAAATCTTTACCTAGAAAGTCAGCTTCAAAATCCTTCCCATACCCCAAATACAGATTACCTGTACATCCTGTCCAGTTTTAGATGCATCTGCTAAAAATAGCAATGAACTGGAGAAGGTTACCTTTTAAATCTGGTATCATGGTTGAGTTTATAAAATCCTATTGATGATAAAATGCTTTAGTGGATTCTACACTAATAAGTTAAATAGCCATAGGGCAGGTCCTTTTTTCAAAGGTTCTAAAATATCCTTTAGTTTTCCTGTTTCTAAAACCAATGTCTCATTTATATGCAGTATAGAGTGCAATGGCACCAGCTTGGCTCATTGCAACCTCCACCTCCTGGGTTCAAGCAATTCTCCTGCCTCAGCTTCCTGAGTAGCGGGGATTACAGGCATCCGCCACCATGCCTGACTAAGTTTTGTATTTTTAGTAGAGACAGGGTTTCAGTATGTTGGCCAGGCTGGTCTCGAACTCCTGACCTCAGGTGATCCACCTGCCTTGGCCTCCCAAAGTGCTGGGATCCACTGCACCCGGCCTCAATATCATTTATTAATGAATGCTTCTTATCCTTCTTGATTAGGAATTTTTGGCTATCACAGACTGAAACTTTTCTGGATCACGAATTGCATTTCTATTCCACTAATTATTTCTGCCTTTTAATATGATACAATATAATTTCAGTGGCTGTAACTTTGAGAGGTAAAAATTTGAAGGTAACTCCATTAATACGTTGATTTGTTTTTGGACTTTTTTTTTTTTTTTGAGACAGAGTTTCACTCTTGTTGCCCAGCTGGAGTACAATGGCGCGATCTCGGTTCACCACAACCTCTGCCTCCCGGGTTCAAGCGATTCTCCTGCCTCAGGCTTCCTGAGTAGCTGAGATTACAGGCATGTGCCACCACACCTGGCTAATTTTATAGTTTTAGTAGAGATGGGGTTTCTCCATGTTGGTCAGGCTGGTCTCGAACTCCCGACCTCAGGTGATCCATCTGCCTCAGCCTCCCAACGTGCTGGGATTACATGCATGCGCCCGGCCTGTTTTTGGACATTTTGTCTTATGCTTCTGGATGAATTTTGCTACCTATTTGTATAAAATGTCTTGCTGAGGTTTTATATTTAAGTGTTTTTAGAAATGGAAAACACTGGGCAGAGTGCAGTGGCTCATGCCTGTAATCCCAGCACTTTGGGAGGCCAAGACTGGTGGATCACCTGAGGTCAGGAGTTCGAGACCAGCCTGGCCAACACGGTGAAACCCTGTCTCTACTAAAAATACAAAAATTAGTTGAGTGTGGTGGCAGGTGCCTGTAATCCCAGCTACTTGGGAGGCTGAGGCAGGATAATCACTTGAACCCGGGAGGTGGATGTTGCAGTGAGCTGAGATTGCACCATTGCACTCCAGCCTGGGCAACAAGAGCGAAACTCTGTCTCAAAAACAAATAAAATAAAATAAAATAAAATAAAATAAAATAAAATAAAGAAATGGAAAGCACTGACAACATTTTTAATATTGTTGAACGAGCATGAAAATAGAAGGCACCCTTGTCTGGTTTTGTTTTCAGTACAATCCAATAATTACAGTGTCTCCTTATCAGGTAATTTAATTTTTAAACTGTTAATTAAAAAAATAAAATTTTTATGTTAACAAATGCTGAGTCAACATCTATGAGGTGAAGATTTTTATAAAGTTACCTTATTGCCATAATGTGTTCTGATTATTATTTTGTTGGTGGTGTGACAAATTCTCACTCTGGTTAAATCTTACATGGTATAATATTTAATATATGACATTCATTTGTTCAGATTCTGTTTAAAAGGAAAGAAATAAAAATTCTACTTTACCAGTTACATAATATGTTTTATTTTATATATGCAAAGATTACCATTTTTGACAAATATCCTAAATAGTCTTGTCTTGTAGGAAATACTTTTGGACTAGGTGGTCTTTTCACAGGCTGGGAATAACTATGTTTAAATGGTAGACTGTGAGACCATCCAGATCACAGGATATTGGAAATGAAAAGCACCTTCAGCATTTTCTAGTAACAGCTACTTACTTTATGGGAGAGGAAACTGAGGCCCGCAAAGAAGAAAAACTTAGACAAAGTCAGATTGAGTTGATGACATAACAGTGCAGGTTCTCCCATGCTACAGTGCGGTTCTTTGAACCAAATGCACTATCATACTTGGAAATTCTATCACTACCCATTCCACAGCCCAGGAAGAACCAGGAGGGCAAGTCTTTGATGTCACATTTATTTCATCAGCTGCTTGTTTGCTGGTTTCCTTGCTTTGGCAGTTGGAATGTGCTTGGGTCTCACTTGATTTCCAAGTTCCCAGTTTCAGCCATAGGCCCTGGCATCTCCACTCATGGGCACCACCCTCTCTTTTGGGTTCAGTGATGATATCTGCTAATATCTTCCCCTTTTCAGGCAACTGAAGCTGTGCTGTAGATGTCATAGTCATATGGATGGGAATAAAAGAAATTTATTCTCCTCCCTGCTGGACAATTTACTAGGCAGGTGACCCTGAGGGTAAAAGCTGTCCTCGTGGTGATCCTTCTACTCTCACGACCCCATCCCAAGACATCCAACAGGAACTAAGGAGGAGATCCACTAGTTGTCGACCATATTCTCTCTGTGTAGTTTCCACTTCAGGATTATTGCTGTCCTACACTTGCTATCCATGTTGTGCTAGAGGAAGGAAGCTTCCTGCTTTACAATCTGAACCCAAACTGGGTTTTGACAGAGGTTTTGTGAGCGTATGTATTACATTCAGCAACATATAATCTTAATGCTAAAATATTGAAACACTTTATGTATTTTGATGATTTGTGGGGCAAACAGGATAAAATATTTGAAAGGGGGCTATTCAAGAAAGTACGTAGAGTCACTGTACTTAGACACAGGCAGATGAAACCAATCTTCTCCATCACCTATCACTCAGATTCTTTCTTTAAAGGAATTCCTAATGAGCCCTAGAGAAGGCCACATAGAGGGTGTGGCTAGTATAGTCTCTGCCACAGGGTGAGGTGGCTGAGGTGTCAGATGAGCCTATGGAGCAGGAGAGTGAAAAGGGCTGAGGAAATGGCCTGTCACTTAAACAGTGCCTTTGGGGAAGCATATTCAAATACTTTAGGAAAGAAAACCCGGACAATGGAGTCTATAAAGGACAGACTGTGTTTGACTCTTGACACTGAATTAAGCCCCCAAAGTAGTGTAAGTTTCTAGAGCACTTTCCAGAGGGAATTATAGGCCTCACATTTGTTAATGTGTTTTAAAACTTTACACCTTTCCATCTCTTCATCCCACAATTTTCTGTCCTTGATTCCTGAACACTATCCACACCTGATGCACTCTGTTTGGCCCTTTGTCTTGATCGCAGAGCCCAAAAGAACCTGGCCTAGCCCTGCCTTCACTTGTCCACCCTCTCACCCTATTGCCCCTTGTACGACTGCACCTGCTTCCTGGGGTGCTGCCCTGCCATGTTGGGATGAGGACGTATGAGGCCTGGGTTCCTGACTACCACAGATGGGCAGGGTGGAGCTCAGGGGAAAGACTGCCCGGGTAAAACACCTGGCTGAAGCAGAGATGTCCTTCTTCCTTGGTTATAGAGTTAGGGTCCAGGGTAGTAAGGTGATTGACTGAAGAGCTGTGTCTTCAGGTTGTGGACACAGCCTCCTGATGGCTTCTCTCCAGAGTTGAACTGCAATCTTCTCAACTTTGGGGTCATGGAGGAATCTGGAGGCCTTACGCTTCTGTGCCAAATAAGAGAAAGTTGTAGACGTATGAGGGAAAGAGATCTTACCCTTTCAGTCCCCTTCCTGGCCTCCATTACCCTTAGGGATTCCATTATTACACTCCACCAAGAATGGGCATCTCAGGTTCTGGGAGTTGCAATTTCCTGATGGATGCATGGCTCATAGGAAAAAGCTCTTGTTGGGTGGGCTTTAGGAGATGAAGCATCATAACCTATTACAGCCTATGTTTTCATCAGGAATATTCCTACTGCTTGACTCAGAGGAATAATAAAATTAAAATTAAATAATATCATATATCTGAAAGATTTTGACCAATCAAAAGTGCTCCTCATATGCAAAGGTTTACAATAGTTACATTGAGAATTTTGTTAATATGAAATCACTTTTCATTTATTCCTTCCATGGTTTCAGCACTGAGAAAATTAAAGCATAACAATCCATCTCTTTAAAACAAATGGCTTTATTTTATGAGAGTCAATTTTCTGAGATAGGGACAAATTCTGTTAAAACAGGGATCTAGGGAGTTCATCTTTTCCATTTCCTGGTTTGGGAAAAACCATAACATGTCAAAATTAGTTTTTTTTTTTGAGACAGAGTTTCACTCTTGTTGCCTAGGCTGGAGTGCAATGGCACAATCTTGGCTCACTGCAATCTCTACTTCCTGGGTTCAAGCGATTCTCCTGCCTCAGGCTCCCGAGTAGCTGGGATTACAGGCATGCACCACCATGCCTGGCTAATTTTGTATTTTTAGTAGAGACGGAGTTTCTCCATGTTGGTCAGGCTGGTTTGAATTCCTGACCTCAGGTGATCCACCTGCCTCGGCCTCCCAAAGTACTGGAATTACAGGCAAGAGCCACCGCACCCGGCCTAATTTTTTTTTTAAACATTTATCTTTAAAGCCCTCTGAAGTACATGGTGCTGCTGTCTTTCTTTCTTTCTTTCTTTTTTTTTCAGCTTTTAAAGGTTATTTTATTTTATTTATTTTATTATTATTATTATTATACTTTAAGTTCTAGGGTACATGTGCATAACGTGCAGGTTTGTTACATATGTATACTTGTGCCATGTTGGTGTGCTGCACCCATCAACTCGGTGCTGCTGTCTTTCTTGACTATCTAGTCCTATTTCTCAGTCGCACTATTGGAAAGTCTTTCCTTCCAATGTCTAATTTAAGTTTATGTTGCAGTAGCCTGATCTTTTTTCTCCTCATCTTGTTATGGAAGAGAAAGCGACATCTCTCAATATTAGGGCATTTTAACTTTTGTTAATTTTCTTTTGAAAATTAACTTTTGCTAATTTTCTTATAACTTTCTTCTAAGTCCTGGATCCTTTTTTTTTTTTTTTATTTTAAATGAGACAGGGTCTTGCTCTGTCTCTAGCCCAGGCTGGAGGGAAGTGGCATGATCATGGCTTACTGCAGTCTTCACCTCCCCAGGCTCAGGTTATCTTCTCACCTCAGCCTCCAGAGTAGCTGGGACTACAGGTGTGCACCACCATACCTGGCTAATTTTGTATATTTTGTGGAGACAGGTCTCACTGTGTCGAACTCCTGGGCTCAAGCAATCCAACCGCCTTGGCCTCCAGAAGTACTGGGATTACAGGCATGAACCACCCCACGCCCAGCCTATGTCCTTGATTCTTTATTCCTTCTTTGTGGTCTTCCTTTCCTAGCTGTCATTCTTTCTATGTTCCCTTATTCCCTCAGTTGAATTAAGATACTTTCTTACAATAAGATACTTTCTTATGGTGAGGTTCAGGGTTGATCCTGAGGGTTCAGGGCTGATCATGAGATTTCAGGGATTTCTGATGGGGCTGAGGATGGAGGAGGAATCCCAGGCTCTGTAGTTCACCATTTGTAAGTCGGGTGGGGAGGCACTTCTTGCCCCTTTGGAAGCACAGGCTTCCAAAGGCTCAAGGCTCAGAGCTAGCTATATTCGTGGCCAGCACACCCATATCCAGGTGGGTGCCATCTCCCTTGAACCTTGTCAGAATAGGGACACTTACCCAGTCCTGGGTGCTGATGTCATAGGTGTCACGGAGCAGTTGCTCATCCCTGAAATGGACACAGAGAAGAGTCATTCTGTTACAGGGGCCTGGACATGTCTCCCCAGCTGCTCAGCTCGCATCCCTGGTTTGAAGTATAGCCAAAGTGGGAGGGGCCAGACTTGAAGGGACACTGACGACCTAACAAGCCCGTCAGAGAGGCAGTTGCAGAATGTGGCACCAGAAATCTGGCCCCCTGTGAAGCAGAGTGGATCATGGCCGCTGAAGCTCTGTAATCCAGGGCTGGGAGCTGAGTTAGCCAAATGTTTCCATCCCAGGGCGCTGCCGCTGGAACAAGTCCCTGGTAGTTCACTTCTTATCTCCGTTTTTTTGTGTGGGAAAGGGATACAATGAGACTTGAATTCTCCTCATCTCACCCTGGATTTCACCCTGCCTTGCTCCATCTTTCAGGAAGCAGAAAAGCAGCAGCAACAGTTAGATCCTAAATCCACATTTTTACAGCCCAGGTAATCAGGTGGGTGTTCCCAGGGCCCTGCAGGGATCTATTTGGAAATCAGGCTTCCGAGGATGAAGGAGAGCATTCTCCAAGCAGAGGTAAGCTTGGCCCTTTTGACCTTTTGAACCTTAGGGATCAGCATCCAAGGAAATTATCTCACGAGCCTCTGGATCTCACAGTGGAGGCCATAGTTTCTTGTTCTGGAGTGGAGGTGATGGACCAGGTTTGGAGAAAGATCAGAGGGGTCTTCTCTGGGACGGTCTGTATTTAAAGATCCCCAAGAAGATTTGTACTCTTAACGAACTCCATTTTGCCACGGGGCTGAAAAAGCATAGAGTGGTTCCAATACCAGAGAGACCCCAAGAGTAGTCAGAATCTCCAGATTTCCTCCTCTCCCTGCCTCTTGTATCCACGGCTGAAGGCTCCTCACCCCTTCCATGGGATATAAAAATCCTTGAATTCAATCTTATTTAATTCTGACTTTGGAGGCTCTCTCTTTGGGCTCAGTCATATATATCCTTGATAATCAATGGGATTCAAGAGCCAGGAGCTTTGGCACCATACGGGAGTCTCTTAGAGGCAGAGAATCGCGGATCTCGGAATTCAAGCCTAGCTTAGACCTACTGAATAAGAATCTGTTTTTTAACAAGGGACCCAGGTGATCTGTATATATGCAAAAGTTTGAAAAGCCCCAATTTGTAAGTTCTTTCTTGGATGAGTGAAGAAAAGAGTTCCACATATGGCTTTTGTGCTATAATTCTAGGCTCCTGGGTATTTTGAGTATTTTCTTGAAATGCTAGAATTAGCATCTGGGCATTTGAAAACTGTAACTTGACCACCCTGAGTAATCATTCCACTCTAGCCTGCCTGCCATTCTATCCCTGTGCCAGCCTTGGGAAGCTGTTCCCTTTTTCTGTATTTGCTGTCTTTTTTTTTTTTTTTGAGACAGAGTCTTGCTTAGTCGCCCAGGCTGGAGTGCAATGGCGCGATCTCGGCTCACTGCAAGCTCCGCCTCCCGGGTTCACGCCATTCTCCTGCCTCAGCCTCCCGAGTAGCTGGGACTACAGGCGCCCGCCGCCTCACCCGGCTAATTTTTTTTTGCATTTTTAGTAGAGACGGGGTTTCACCGTGTTAGCCAGGATGGTCTCGATCTCCTGACCTCGTGATCCGCCCGCCTCGGCCTCCCAAAGTGCTGGGATTACAGGCGTGAGCCACCGCGCCCGGCCTGTATTTGCTGTCTTTACAGACAAGAACCATATCTAGCTGAAGCATGAGAGTGTTCTCAGGCCCTCAACAGCCATTCCAAGGGAGAAAAAGATTCTTCCATCCCTGTCCACGTGCTGTAGACTGAATGTCTATGTCCCCTCCAAATTGATATATTGAAACCTAATCCCCAAAGCAATGATAGTAAGGTGTGGGGCCTTTGGGAGGTAATTCACTTATGAGGGCAGAGCCCTCATGAATGAGATTAGTGTCTGTATGAAAGAGAACCTAGAGAATTCCTTTACTGCTTCCTCCATGTGAAGACACAGTGAAAAAGTTGGCTGTTTATGAACTGGGAGGCAGGGCCTCACCAGACACCAAATCCGCTGGCACCTTGATCTTGGACATCCCAGCCTCCAGTACTGTGGGAAATAAATTTCTGTTGATTATAAACTAACGAATATGGTATTCTGTTCTAGCAGCCTGAACAGACTCAGACATGAGGCGATTGAGATGGACAGAGGAGAGACTCGCAGTACTTATGAATGCTTTAAGGAAAGCCAATTCCCAATTTGGTTGAAGTGGGGAAAGAAAAGAACCTGGACTCTAGCCTTAAGCTAAATGGAAGATCCTAGGGTGAGACTTTGGGATGAACTCCATATCTCGTTCTTATCTCCATTTTTTTTTTTTTTTGTATGGGAAATGGATACAATGAGACTTGAATTCCAGATCCCCTCCCTTGTTTCCTTATCCAAACCTTGGAATGGTGCTCTTTTATCTCGAATCTGAGCATCTTCCTGCAGCTGAAAAATAATGAGAATACAGAGTCAGAGATGATGGGGCTGGTGTCCTGTGGACCTGCAGTGTACTAGCTATAGACTTGGTCAAATGCAGGGATGTCTGTTTGGGAAAACATGGGCTTCCTGGACGTGGAACTCCCAAGATTTCTTTCTTTATTTTTTTTGAGATAGAGTCTCGCTCTGCTGTTCGGGATGGAGTGCAGTGGTGTGATCTCGGCTCACTGCAACTTCCACCTCCCAAGTTCAAGCGATTCTCCTGCCTCAGCCTCCCTAGGAGCTGGGATCACAGGTGTGCACCACCAAGTCTGACTAATTTTTGCATTTTTGGTAGAGATGAGGTTTCACCATGTTGGTCAGGCTGGTTGAACTCCTGACCTCAGGAGATCTGGCCACCTCAGCCTCCCAAAGTGCTGGGATTACCATCCAGCCACTTTGGCCACTGTGCCCAGCCAAAATCCCAAGACTTCCAAAAGCACAATTTGTATTGTTTTTGTATCTCTCACACCAAACCACTTAATATAATGCCCTGCATATAGCATATGCTCAATAAATGTCTTTTGAATAATGAATGAATAAATAGGGGCAAGCTGTGCCTCTTTAGGGGTGGGAGACACATAATTCATCACTTACAGTCATAACTATTCATACCAAGGTCTCACATCTTTTATTCTTTGTGGCCCTCTGGCCTTCTGCTATGTCTTTTCTGGGCCCTTTTACACTCCTCATTGAGTCTCCAGTGGTTCTCTGCAGAGAAGCTTTAACTACATGTAAAGGATCTTTTAAAAATTCCTTCTTGGCCGGGCGGGGTGGCTCATGTTTGTAATCCCAGCACTTTGGGAGGCCAAGGTGGGTGGATCACCTGAGGTCAGGAGTTCAAGACCAGCCTGACCAACATGGTGAAACCCCGTTTCTACTAATAATGCAGAGGTTAGCTGGGTGTGGTGCCAGCTGTAATCTCAGTTACCCAGAAGGCTGAGGCAGGAGAATCACTGGGACTTAGGAGGCGTAGGTTGTGGTGAGCCGAGATCATGCTACTACACTGTAGCCTGGGTGGCAGAACAAGACTGTCTCAAAAAAAAAAAAAAAGAAAAAAAAAAGAAAATCCTTCTTAGGCTGGGCACAGTGCCTCACACCTGTAATACCAGCATTTTGGGAGGCCAAGGCTGGCAGATGGCTTGAGTCCAGGAATTCGAGACCAACCTGGGCAACATGGCAACACCCTATCTCTACAAAAAAAAAAAAAAAAAAATTAGTTGGGTGTGGTACTCCCAGCTACTTGGGAGGCTGAGGGAGGAGATTCGCTTGAACCTGGGAGCCAGAGGTTGCAGTGAGCTGAGATCACGTCACTGCACTCCAGCCTGGGCACAGAGTGAGACCATGTCTCAAAAAGAGAGAGAGAAAGAGAGAGAAACAGAGAGAGAGAGAGAGAGAGAGAGAGAGAGAGACTGACTGAAATCTATAGAAGAAGAGCCAAGGAGAGCAGAGGAAGAGGTTTTATTTCTATTTACCCAAGAAGGTTAGCTCTTGTGTCTAATTTGTACTTCCACACAGACATAGTCACCTAATAAGGCAGTTTACTACATCACTAGGGGATTCTCCCCAACTCAGTCACTTATCAGCATTTCATACAACCACATAGAATATTCTTGCTGAGAGAAGTTCTAGCATATACAATTTTCTGTCTGTGTTATCACATTTCCTCAAGGGAACTGTTAGGCATCTTCTTGCCTTAGCTGCCTGGACGGACAAGACCGTGGTACTCTTTAAGGGAGAAATCACTAGAAAAATAAATGAAGCTGAAACCTTGGTCAGAGGCAACATCTCAGTAGGGTAAGAAAAAAAATGGGATCAAGGCACATGATAGGGCTGGGGAATTCAGAGAATCAAAATCTAATCTCACCTCCTTTTGTATATCCTTAAAAACTGTCAGCACCTGACAGAAGACAAAAATATAGAAAAAATAATATTGTAGTTGATTACTTTATTACAGAGAGATTTCACATATAAAATTAAGTTACCTAGTCTCCTAGCCACTAGGCTGTAGAATGTGAATGCCAAGACTGTGGCTTTGTAGCTCTAGCAATAAATCCTCACTGACTTCCACTCTACAGAAACCTCTGGGCCGCCATTTCTTTATGTGGTAAATGAGCAAAATACAGTAAAGTATTTAAAGAAGACTGGGCTGTGCCTTGGATGTATAACGAAACCTACTATCATATTTATTTTCAGTCTAATTCATTCTTATTCTGAAGCTTAGCACAGGTATTCAAATCAACGGTATTTATTTGCTCGTTTGAGGGAGTGTAAAATCATATGATCACTTTGGAAAAAGTTGTGGCACTTTCTTTTCTTTTCTTTTTGGCTGTGAGTTTATTCAAGGCAAAATAATCCTCTCCAATTTTACTGAGGTAGATGTACATCCACAACCAAATCTGCCTCTAAACTGGAATTCAGTTGCTGACCCAGCCCCAGCCTCCACTTTCTTGTCGGCACCAGGGGGCACAGCATTCTGTCTGTAGGTATCTCTGTTGGCTCCCCCTCTTGTGAGTCTTGCAGATCACTAACCCTCCAGACCTTTTAGGCCGAGGCCTGCCAGTCTCTGGATGGCTGTGGTGTAGAGTGACAGGCACGGTCTCCGGGTGATGAAGGTAATCATGGAGATACTGGACACCCTCATTGATAAGGTACCAGTAGAAATGTCTCTAGGCAAACTGTTGCTTCATGTAGCCTCGGGACTTGAGAGACTGCATGGCCTTCATGATGTGAAGGATGGGCACATTCTTGTCTGCCAGCTCCAGGTGCTTAGGCATGTGGACATCCTTCTTGGCCACCATGACTCTCTCCTTAAAAACGAGTTCATAAATGGCAATCCAGTTCTTCGGCATCAACATCTCAGTGGCTATAGGGTCCAGGGCCGGGGCTGGCAGTTTCTTATAAAACCAAATATCTGCCTACTGTATTACCCAGCCATGAATGGATCCAGTGACTGTTGGAACTGTGGGTTGTCTCCCTTGGGAGAAAGTGTGAGAACTTTTAGATAGTTGTTATCTTGTTTGGTGGAAATATAGTGTATGTAGATATTCAGGAGCTTCAATTTGTATATAAGGGTACATATGGAAGATGAATGGGCAAAGGGGTACAGCGTGCCAATGATTAATTCGTTGCCTCTCAATGGTTAATTCTCTGCCCTTTGTTCACTCTTTGTTATATTATAAGTACTTGATTATTTTCTTGTTCTCAACAGGATGGTCTTTTGACTCTTATATAAACAACTTACTCTTTAGCTAATATAATAATTGTAAGAACATGAAATAGTGATGCTACTGTACAGCATTGTAATTAAGATTATTTCCTTATATAAAGAGTCATTGAATATCACAGAAAATAAAACATGTTGGACACATTATTCATTTTATATAATATTGTACAGTGGGGGCTGGCACAAGAGGCTCTAGATAATTTTACTCATTTTTAATCAGAAATGATTAAATGCTCAGTTTCCTGTACTGTAAGTTCAAAAGTGATCAATTATCTTTTAATTCTCATCTCTATCTAAGGTTTTACGAGCAACTAATATGGTAAGATTGGGATGTTGAAGTAGCTGGTATTTATGTGAAGGCCTCTTAGAAACTCCAAGTAAATGTCTGTATTCTATGAAAGTTCACTACAATTTGCTGTGGGTATCTTATGGGCATTACTGGCTTCTGCACATATATACCCTTCAACTATAAAGTGAAACCTGGCATTTTTACGTTTGTGAATTGAAATCAACATTTTCATGTTTGTGAAAGGCCATACCTGTGCTTTCAAGTCTGTAAAAATCACTGAGAATTGGGGATTAAACACCCTTAAAACAAACAGGACCTGTGACAGCTTCAAATAAGTGGGTGTCGGGAAGGGGCGCTGGTGTGCACAGACCCGAGAAGCTCTGAGAATATGAGACTGCACAAACAACAGAACAAGGTGGGAGGGAGCGTGTTGATCCTTCACCGTCAATCAACAAGCCACTCAAGGAAAGAGAAATAAATGTGCTCCTTCCTGAAGCCTTCCCCCACTTCCCACCTCTTGCCACGCTGTCAAAAATGATTCCTCTGTCCTCACCTGGTCCCACAGGGTTTCAGTGATGGTTACCTGTCTTTCCTGTAGAAATAAGGAACAAATGTTGGAAACAATATCCCAACTCTCCCAGAAACTGAAGTGACACGTTATGAAACATTATGAAGACAAGATATTTCTTGGAATTGAGCTAGACACCCAAAATCATCCCATTTCTCAGGCAGCCAAAAGTCTCCTGCAGCCCTCCTGAATCATTTCATCCCATATATCCTGCTTCGCTCTGGATCTAGCTGGTGTGTGACAGGTCCAAACAGACCCATTTGTTTACCACCTTGTCAATGCCTGTACAGCCTGCCTGCCCCTGGAGGCAACTGGTGAAGCAGTGGCATTGGAGATATTACTGGTGTGGTAGACAATGACCCACTCTACCAGCCAGTCAAGAGCACCCCGTTCCTTCTCAGGCAGCTTTTTTTTTTTTTTTTCCTCCTGTCTACAACCTCTTCTCCTCCCCTCTCCCTAGGAATTAGAAGGCCCAGAGGATCCAGAGAATTTGCATACCTTACCCACCTGTGATCTCATTGTCCCTTCTGTGGATGTGCTACAAAGAAAGAATGATATAAACCTGATGAGGAGCAGAGAACGTGGGCTAAAGGCTTCTCCTAACTCTATTCTATCACTCCTAGCAGGAATTCTTGAAGTTTCTATACTAAAAATCCAGGAAGGATAGCCAGGGTCCTGCCTCTCATATCCCTTATGGGAGGTGTGGGGACAGGTGGGAACCTTGCCTCATCTTCCAAATATCTTGGAAGCCCTTTGAGAACTCTAAAGCATAGAACATTGGAAGTGAAGGTGATGGTCACTGTTATTAAACCTTGTCATTTTCCTGCCTGCCTAATTTATGTCTACTCTCCACCCTTCACCCCACCTAACCTGTCAAACTTCCCAGGTCCTCTTTGGAAAGTATACTCAATTAGCAAACTGCTTCCTTTTTTATCCCCCGAAAAAGTGTTCTTTTCCTTTGTGACTTCTGATGGGGTGGTAATGGGGATGGAAGGCTGAGGAAGTGGAAAGATTTTGCTTATTCTTGGCAGCACAACTGAAGCTTTTATTCCTAAATACCACCTCATTCCTAAATCAGTGCCAAAGTCACCTAGGAGAGGATGTATACAGATATACAGGTAACTGGAAGAAAGAAGAAGGGTGAAAGTGAGTGAAACCCGGGTAACCAGTCTGCTCTATCATGCTTGCCGATCCTGAGCAAACAGCCTCATCTCCTGGCCGTGCGGTTCCTGCTAGTACAGTTCCTGCCATTAAAAAAAGCAATAAGTTTTTCCAAACAGGAGTAGGGAGGCCAGTAATCACAGGGAGTCTGGGGACCCAGAAGAGTGAAAACTGGGCTCTAGATGACACTGAAGCTCAAGACCAGCTTGGGCAACATAGTGAGACTTCGTTTCTACAAACAAAACAAAACACAACACAACAAAACAAAACCAACAACAAACAAACAAAAGAGCAGCAGCAACAACAACAAAAAAACCCAGCCAGGCATGGTGGTAGGCACTTGTGGTCCTAGCTTACTCAGGAGGCTGAGACAGGAGGATTGCTTGAGCCCAGGAGTTCGAGGCTGCAGTGAGCCATGATTGCACTACTGCACTCTAGCCTCAGCAACAGAGCAAGCCCTTGTTGCTAAAAAAAATAAATAAAATAAAGTAAAAATAAAAAGACACTGAGCCTACAGATTTCCAGTTAAAAGGAGACTGTTGATGAACTTTGATAGCATTGACATCATATCAGATGGCTCAGGCACACAGTTCTGCCAGCTGGAGTGTTATTTCTCCATAGAACACGGCAGAGCTACTACTTATTGCAAATCCAAGCCATGCCCCTAATTCTGAAAACATCCTTTTAATTTATTTAATGATACATATTAATCGTACATATTTATGAGGCACATGTGATAGTTTGATAATGCATACAATATGTAATGATCAAATCAAGAGTATTTAGGATATCCATCACCTCAAACATTGATCAGTTCTTTGTGCTGGAAACATTTCCACTCTTCTCAGCTAACTATTTTTGAAATACATAATAAATTATTGTTAATTATAGTCACCCTACTATGCTATTGAACCTCAACCCTAAGCCTGTTTCCTCACCTATAAAACAAGAGGAGTAATCTTTCTCTCAAGGATTTGGGGGATGATTATATGAAAGCACTTGTAACTGTTAAGTGTTTTCAAACATTATTGTTGTGTGTTATTTTTACAGTGTCCTGTCCACTTTCACCATCAAAAAGCATATGTTCATCAGCAGAAAGGCCAGGGCTCTGGTGTGGTTTATGTGTTTTCTCATATGGAAGTCTAGGAGACTCCAGTATCTACTCATTATTTTTTCCTCAAGGTCCTGCAGCTGTCTGGAAGAGAATTCATACTCTTAGATAGAGCAGATTCCCAACTTCCTCCAGACTCAGGCTTCTCAATTCCTTGCTGGCTCTCAGGCTTGAGGTCCAGTTAACCATTCCGAGCACTTTCATAAGATAGGCAGCTTAGAAATTTATAAGTCATTTTTCACTTTCTCTTCCCAAATTTCTACAAACTCTTTTTGTTTCGCTATTGTTGCCCAGGCTGGAGTGCAGTGGCGCAATCCCGGTTTACCGCAACCTCCGCCTGCAGAGTTCAAGCGATTCTCCTGCCTCAGTCTCCCAAATAGATGGGATTACACGCATGCACCAGCACGCCCAGCTAATTGTTTGTATTTTTAGTAGAGATGGGGTTTCTCCATGTTGGTCAGGCTGGTCTCGAACGCCCAACCTCAGGTGATTTGCCCGCCTTGGCCTCCCAAAGAGCTGGGATTACAGGCATGAAGCACCACGCCCATTCCCAAATTTCTACAAACTCTTATCTCAAAACATCTGCTGCAAGTTCAAAGGCTCAAGCCAAATTCTGATTCCTTTATGAAGCTTTCCTGATCCATAAGTTCACAGTAAACCCTCCTTCTTTTCTGACTTCATGAATACCATCACCTGGGTCTCATATTTAGCCTCAAGCAGCAGATTCTAGCCCTCTTTTGAACCCTAGACCAAGGGCAGCTTGATTTTGGGTGGTTGGCCTTGATTCACACTATAGAGGATTCAAAGGACTTAGGCAAAGTCAATCCTGGAATAAATAAATGTCCCTAGTTTGTGTACCCCACCAACTCCTAGAGGAATTGCAGTTGATGCCTGATTTCTAAATTAGAATGACAAAGATTTGCTATTGTCTCTTTCGTCAAGGAGATGGAGAAGAGGGAGGACACATTAAAGTCCCCATCTTATCCAGCCAGGAAGCAAGTGAAGCCAAATGAAGAGCGATAGGAGGAGACAGGAGACCCTGGTTCTTCTCCCATGGAGTATAGTAATCTAAGGACGTTTGAGGGTCGTCATTAGCCCCATTACCTTCTCTGCTGCTTGGAGGTCATTTCTGCCTTTGGTTCTTGATCCTGGCAGGGATGCTGTGCCATTTGTTCTCAGACAGAAACCAAGGACTCTGGAGCTGAAGATGGAGATAGCTCCAGGCCCTGGAGAGGCATAAATGAATATGGGGAGGAGGCAGGCACATGGTGAGAAGAAAAGTGTTTATTCACTGGAGAACTACCAGGACAGATATCTCAGCAGTTAATGAAGCATTTGTGTTTTGGATGGGTGAGTGTGCATGTGCATGTGTGTGCTTGCATATGTGTGCATGTATGTGTGTACATATGTGTAAAGAAAGATGAGGGTAAGAGGAGGGTAAGAGGAAGGAAGTATTTGGCCCGGGTAAAATCTTCCTACAGTCTTTGTCAGTAACAACAGAAATTGCAGTGAGGAAGTAGATGAAAAAAAAGAGAGAATCTAAGTGAAAAATAACACTTAGCTGAGATTGGGGATGGGGCATTGGCCAAAGGGTCTTTGAGTTCAGGCAAGGACAGGAAATAGAGTAGAGTGAATGCAAGATTGGTAAATACCCCACCCCCTCCCACCTCAGTCAGAATTTTCATGGTTAACTAAGGGTAGAGTTTCAGGATGGAGGGCCATCAGCTCCAGCCTTCAAGTGCTTTGTAGAGAAGAAGGGCTCATAGGCAGTGACCCAGACAGGAGACAAATCCTCCTTTGAGACGTTTCCCTTCCACTTTTCCCACTCCCACCCTTCTTGACCTCCAAGCCCCAGTCAAGAACCAGATCAATTAAGCCTAGAAACTTACCCTGCTTGGTTCCCCAAATTACACTTTGCCCCACTCCTTCCCCCCTAGACTTTTTCCTCTTTGAGCCCCATCTCACAACAGCCTCCTGTTCCCATATCAACCTTGCCCTTTTCAACACTTTGTGACTTCAGCTGTGACCTCACAGACAGACAACTTGCTCTCCCTCCCAGCTGCACACTAGGCTCCATTCAATCCAAATGATAATGGTAAAATGATGGGATAATGTTGTGGGATTTTAATTTTAGTTTCTGCAAATTTTTGCTTCTTCATTGCCTTCTAGCCATTGCATTGGAAATCCATTGATTCTGAGAGATGAAAGCAATGGGGCCAGAAGAACCCAGTTTTTAGTTTGAATTTCAAAATCAGGTCTGAGAAATCTGGCTTTCAATTTCAAGAGGTAGGTCCTTTAGAGAGAAATGGTTTTGTTGTGAATTCTCAAAGTCTTTGACTTAGAAGATCACCAAAGATTTGTGGATGATCATGGATTTAAAACCTTAGAGGGGATGAAAACAGGTTTTCTGAAGAAAGTATAGGGTGTTAATACGGAGGCAGGAAGTGAATATTAGGGAAGAGGCGTTAGGTATAGATGTGCAACTCTGGGACCTGCTTCTTTTTGGTGATGGTGCATATAAAATACCCCAATATATCTAGAAATTTAAGAACAGAAAGAACCAAGGGCCAGCTTCTCCCTTGAAACTAGACCCCTGGAGGAGCAGCCTCAGAGAGAGCACTGTGCCTACATGGGGAGGTCGTGGTGAAGTGGGAATTGTGGTATAGCGTGTTTAGGCAGACAGGACCTGAGATAGTACCTTTCAGGTCCCACAGCCTGCTCAGGTGATGGTGGGAAAACTCCTCATGCAGAAATGCAGAGTGGAGAAGGAGAGGGCTGAAATCTAAAGAGGACTCACAAATCATGCAACCTGTGACAAAATATCAGGGTACGTACAACAGATGGAGGTGTCAACGTTGGCTCGGCCCCCCACCTGTCTTCAGCAGGATTTAAGGGAAAGGCACACTGTCCCATCCCTTGTTTTGATTTTAGAGCTCCAGGTGCTGCTAGTGAGACCACCATGGACCCTCTCTGCACACCACCTTCTTACTATCATGAAGTGCTTCAAATTAGACTCTGATTAGAGGTTACTCTCTCCCACCCTTTAAGAGACCAGAAGGGCCATTCCCATCATAATCTACCTTTTTGTTTACCTCAGTTTCCATAAGGAGTCTAAGCTCCTCCCTTTATCATCTCACATCACAGGAACTTTTACCCTTTTATGGCCAGATGTATCTCATAATCCAACTCAATTTCTACCTCTCTCAAACCACCCCAAGTCTTTTGCTATCCAAAAGTAATTTTAAAAAAAAAAATTCCATTTTTATTTTGGATTCAGAGGATATACATTTAGGTTTGTTACAAGGATATATTGTATGGTGCTGAGGTTTGGCCTTCAGCACCAAAGGCCAAATTTTGGGATCCTGTCACCCAGATAGTGAACATAGTACCCAACAGGAAGCTTTTCATCCTTTGCCCCCTCCCTCCCTTCTTTTGGAATCTATTGTTCCCATCTTTATGTCTGTGTGAGTGTAGCTTCCACTTACAGGTGAGAACATGTGGTATTTGGTTTTCTGTTTCTGTGTTAGCTTGCTGGGATAATGACCTCCATCTACATCCACGTTGTTAGAAAGAATATAATTTCATTATTTTTTATGGTTGCATAGTATTTCATGGTGTATTCCATGAAGAGAAATGTACCACACTTTATCCCATCCATGACTGATGGGCACCTGGGTTGATTCCATGTCTTTGCTATTGTGAATAGTGCTGCGATGAACATACAAGTACATGTGTCTTTTTGTTAGAATGATTTATTTTCCTTCGAGTACATCCAAAATAATGAGATTGATGGGTCAAATGGAAGTTCTATTTTTAGTTCTTTGAGAAATCTTCAAACTGGTTTCTATAGGGGCTGAACTAATTTGCATCCCCACCAGCAGTGGATAAGCCAGCATCTGTTATCTTTTAACTTAATAATGGCCATTCTGACTGGTGTGAGATGAGATGTCTCATTGTGGTTTTGATTTGTATTTCTCTGATAATTAGTGATGTTGCACATTTTTCTCATATGTTTGTTGGCTCAAAGAGCTTTTGCACAGCAGAAATTCTCAACAGAAGAAATAGATAACCTATAGAATGGGAGAAAATATTTGCAAACTGTGCATCTGACAAAGGACTAATATCCAGAATCTATAAGGAACTTAAACAAATAAACAAGAAAAAACCAAACAACTCAATTAAAAATTGGACAAAGGACATGAACAGATACTTCTTAAAAGTAATTTTTTTGTGTGAAATAATTCGTTTTATACATTCCTGAGTTTCAACCATACATTCTTTTTACAATACAACAAACAAAACAATGAAAGATATTCAAAACAAGGTTCCAAGTTTGGCCCAACTTGATTGATTGTGTATTTGTGTTTTTAGTAACTTTACAGCTTTTTAAAATGAAGCTTTTAATGAAGATATACCACTGAGTCTTGCTTTAAAACCAAAAGTATCCAAACTTAGTATCACCTTTTATATATATATATATATATAAAATAAGAAAAGCTATTCTATCAGGTAACAAAAATGAAGCTTCCCCCTCACCTAGCAGTTCATCTGGAATGCATCTTGAAAAGATCAGTGGCCTGTTGGACTTAAAGAAGCCATCCCCCAAAAAATTGTATGAAAAAATTTATTGAAATGTATCAATGACAAACAGACATAAAACTCAAAGTTTGGCTCATCTGAGGGGCAGGAGAAAAACTGGTACAGATGTTCTTTTATACAGATGAAACATGGGTTCACAAATTACACATCACTTACAAAGCAACCAGAGAGGGACACGAAAGCAAACCTGTACATTCACTAGGAATTTGCAGTCATTTCAGATTTCCACTAGGTAAGAAAATAAAATTTTGCGTCATTTTTTCCATGCTCGGGTGTATGAAAAAAAAAAAAAAAAAAAAAAAAAAAAAAAAAAAAAAGCCCGGCTGACGTGTAGCAACGTCTCCAGCACTTAGGTCTGTAAAATGTTCTAAGTGCAGAAGTATATGTGGAAGAATTCTCTCGCCATTTTTGTAAAACAAAGCGTTCTAATATTTTACAGAACAAGATAGGACAGTTTTTTTTTTCTTTTAAAGAAGTTGAAGTTTGAGGGTTTCTTCTCTTTTAATTATTACCAAATCCATTTTCCTTGCAACTCACAAGCCTGCCGTTTTCAGCTGTCTGGCTCTTAAGCTCTCAGGAGTAACATCTGAGTCCCCTTTGTAGAGCGAAGCCCACCACCATCTGTGAAGGGGGAAAATGGATGAGAGATGGGGAATGTTGCCAAACCAGTGCCAAAATACGCCTTTAGGTTGCTATTTACAAACCAGGGTGTTGGATGCCTCTAGCAGGCCCGAGAAAAGCAGGTATCATGTGAATCAAAGCAAAAGATATGGCTGGTGCTCAGCCCCTCCTGGGCGTTGAGTAACCAAACTGAGACCAGCCGCGGCCTTCCACCCAACCCAAGAGACTTGGGAAATACCAGGAAACGTAAGAGAACTCCAAACCATCTTCTTTGAGAACCAGGAACAAATGCTTAGTGTGTACTTAGCTATTGCATTTACAGGGACAAAAACCGGACACAAAGAAAAAGTAGGGGGAAAAATAAAGAGTGGCAGTAAAAATGGTATTTTATTCCACCCCCTTCCGCCCTTCCTCTCCCCACAACCCCCAGTACGCTTTTCCTCTCTAGTTTCCACAACAACGTTACAATCAGAAAAAAATAAGTCTCAGGGGGCAGGACTGGAGCGGGGGAGGGGATATGGGTAAAAACAGTCAAATCACAATAGGAATTTTTCAAAATAGGTTATTCCACTTAGTCATCATCTTCTCCCTCATCTTCAGTTTCTCGTTTTCGCTTCTGACCCCCTTCTTCTTCACCAAGCTCTTCTTCATCTTCCTCGTCATCTACCTCTCCATCGTTATAACCTTCATCTTCTCCTCCACTCACGTCCTCCTCTTCACCTTCCTCCTCCTCACCTTCCTCCTCCTCACCTTCCTCCTCCTCACCTTCCTCCTCTTCCTCGTCCTCCTAGTCTTCCATTACCTGAGCATCTTCATCATACTCCTCCTCATCCTCATCCTCCTCCTCGTCATCCAGGCACTCCACGTAGCCCTCAGCATCCGAGTTAGAGGCTCCTTGTCGTCCAGGTCATAGCCGTCGAGACTACTTCCTTTATTTTTCTATTTACATCAGATAGATGTATTGTCTGTATCTCTACAGCGTTTCCTAAATCTGATCACTTCTCATCATCTCTAGGCCACGCCATACTATATATCTCAAGGACTATTGTCAAAGCCTACTAACTAGCTCATTCTTATCTTCCTGCGGTAGCCAGAATGCTCATTTTAAAATGCAGAAAACCCTAAAGACTCTGACAAAAGGTTACTAGAACTGATAAACAGTTTTAGTAAGGTTTCAGGATACAAAATCAATATACAAAACTAGTGGCATTTCTAAACATCAATAATATTCAAGCTGAGAGTTAAATTAAGAACACAACCCCATTTGCAATAGCCACAAAGAAAATGAAATACCTAGGAATACAGCTAACCAAGGAGAGGTGAAAGATTTCTACAAGGAGAACTACAGACCACTGCTCAAAGAAACCAGAGATGCACAAATAAGTGGAAAAACATCCCATGTTCATGAATTGTAAGATCAATATTATTAAAATGGCCATATTCCCCAAAGCGACTTACAGATTCAACACTATTTCTATCAAATTACTGATGTCATCCTTCACAGAATTAGAAAAAAACTACTCTGAATTCATATGGAACCAAAAAATAGCCTGAATAGCAAAAGTAACCCAAGCAAAAAGAACAAAGCCGGAGACATCACACTACCTGACTTCAAACTATACTATAAAGCTATAGTAACCAAAACAGCATGGTATCAGCACAAAAACAGACACATAGACAAATGGAACAGAATAGAAAATTCTGAAATAAAGCCTTACACTTAAAACCATCTGATCTTTGACAAGACCAACAAAAACAAGCAATTGGGAAAGGACTCTCTAGTCAATAAATGGTGCTGGGATAGCTGGCTAACCATACGCAGATGAATGAAACCAGACCCTTACCTTTCACCATATACAAAAACTAACTGAAGATGGATTAAAGTTTTAAATGCAAGACTTCAACCTATAAAAATTCTAGAAAATATACCCCAAAGAAAGGAAATCAGTATATAGAAGAGATATCTACATTCCTATGTTGGTTCTAGCACTGTTTACTAAGATTTGCAAGCAATCTAATTATACGTCAAAAGACGGATGGATAAAGAAAATGTGGTACATACACACAATGGAGTACCATTCAGCCATAAAAATAATGAGATTCAGTCATTTGCAACAACATGAATTGAACTGGAGATTATTATGTTAAGTGAAATCAGCCAGGCACAGAAAGACAAACATTGCATTTTCTCACTTATTTGTGGTATCTAAAAATCAAAACAACAGAACTCATGGAGGAGAGGCTGGGAAATATAGTGGGGGCTGTTGGGGGAGATGAGGATGGTTAATGGGTACAAAAAATAAAAGGAATGAATAAGACCTACTATTTGATAGCACAACAGGGTGACTATAATAAAAATAACTTAATTGTACATTTTTAAATAATTGAAAGAGTGCAATTGCATTATTTGTAATTTAAAAGATAAATGCTTGTGGGGATGGATACCCCATTATCCATGATGTGCTTATTTCACATTGCATACCTGTATCAAAACATCTCATGTATGCCATAAGTATATATATCTAACATGCACCCACAACATTTTAAAAAATTAAAAAAGAATAAATAAACATAAAAAATGAAAACAAATTCTAGAAGAAAACTTAGTAGATGCCCTTGTTGACATCAACCTTGGCAAAGAATTTTTGGCTAAGTCCCCAAAAGCAATTGCAACAAAAACAAAAAAAATGGACCAGTGGGACCTAATTAAATTAAAGAGATTCTGCACAGCCAAAGAAACCATCAGTAAACAGACTTCCTACAGAAAGGGAGAAAATATTTGCAAACTATGCATCTGACAAAGGTCTAAAATCAGGACTCTATAAGGAACTTAAATGAACAAGCAAAAAGCTACCCCATGAAAAATGGGCAAAGGACATGAACAGACACTTCTTGAAAGAACACACACAAGTAAACACAGGAAAAAATGCTCATCAGAGAAATGCAGACCAAAACCACAATGAGATACCATCTCACACCAGTCAGAATGGCTATCAACAAAAAGTTAAAAAATAACAGATGCTGGTGAGGCTGCAGAGAAAAGAGAGCACTTCTACATTGTTGGTGGGAATGTAAATTAGTTCAGCCACTGTGGAAAGCAGTTTGGAGATTTCTCAAAGAACTTAAAACAGAAATACCATTTGATCCAGCAGTTCCATTACTGGGTGTCTACCCAAAGGAAAATAAATCATTCTACCAAAAAGAAACATGCATGCATGTGTTCATCGCTGCACTATTCAGAATAGTAAAGACATGGAATCAACCTAGGTGCTCATCAATGGCAGACTGGATAAAGAAAATGTGGTACGTATACACCATAGAATTGCATGTAGCCATAAAAATGAATAAAGTCATGTCCTTTGCAGCAACATGGATGGAGATGGAGACCATAATCCTAAGGAAATTAATGCAGGAACAGAAAACCAAATACTGCATGTTCTTACCTGTGGGAGCGAAACATTGGGCACTCATGAACATAAACATGGGAAGGACAGACGCTGGGGACTACTAGTGTGGGAAAAGACAGAGGGGAGTGTGTACTGGAAAACTACCTATTGGGTACTAAGCTCACTATCTGAATGCAATATACCCATGTAACAAACCTGCACATGTACCCCCTGTATCTAAAATAAAAGTTGAAAAAAAAGTGACTACTTTGATATTAATATAACCACAACACCTTTATTGTTGTTGTAGTTAATGTTTGCGTATCTTTTCTGGTCCTTGTACTTTCACTCCACCTGTATCTTTATACATAAAATATGTCTCTTATAAAATCAATAAATAAACAAACAAATACATAAAACACATACAGATCACATCACAGCCTTCCTCAAAACCCTGCGTTCCCTCTGCATCATGCTTAGGACAAAACACACATGGACTTCCAAGTCCAGGCCTACCCCTGGACATCATTACTGCCCACTCCACCAGTCCATTCTGCTTTAGTCACACTGGCTTCCTTTCCCTCAGGTGTGCCAGATGTGCACTTCTGTCTCAAGGTTTTGGCTCCCTCACTCAAATGACATGTCCTCAGAGAGATCCTTTTATATCCCCTCTCTAAAGCAGCAGCTACCACCACGTGCCCTTTACTCTGATTTGTATTTTTTAAATTCCCACTTGACATTATAAATATCTAATAATTTTGTCTGTCTGTTTCATCTAATGGAATGTAAGCTTCATGAGGGCTTTTGTCTTAATCATTATTGATTGTATTTACAGTACCAAGAACTATATTTGAAAAATAGAAGGAACTCAAATGTATGTAGAATAAATGAGCCAACGAACACTACATAGTGACATTTCCTGTGGGTGGGAAGCCATTGCATTATTATCCAAGCCAGTGATGAGGATATTAGGGCATCCTGCAGAGGAGAGGCACCCCTCTGCTGCCATGATATCATCTAAAATAGCTAAGTTGTTACATGGCCCCCCAACACAAAGAGTTAAATTTAGACTATATTTTTAAGAACTTTATTGAGGTATAATTGACATACAATAAACGACACATACTTGATAAGTTTGGGCACGTATATACACCCATGAAATTATCAACAAAAACAAGATAATGAAGATATCCATGAATTCAAAATTTCCTTAGACCTTTTGGTAATCTGTCATCTTAGTCCTCTCTGCCATTCTGACCCTCCCATCCTGAAGCAACCATGGATATACTTTCTCTTATTGTATTAATAGAATGTTATACATTCTCTAGAATTTTATTTAAATAAAATTATACAGTGTGTACTTTTTACGGTATGGGTTCTTTCATTTTGAATAATTATTTTGAGATTTCTGTTATTATGTACAGCATTCATGTCATTCATTTTCACCGCTGAGTAATATTCCATCATGTGGTGTATTCATTTCATAGGGCTGCCATAACAAATTACCACAAAATTGGTGGCTTTAACAGCAAAAATGTATTCCCTCACAGTTCTGGAGGCCAGAAGTCTGAAATCAAGGTGTCAACAGGGTTTCTTCTAAAGGCTTTCAGGGAGAATGGTTCCAAGCCTCTCTTTTAGCTTTTAGTGGCTGCAGACAATCTGTGTAGTTCCTTTGCTTGTAAATGCCTCATTTCAGTCTCTGCCTCTGTCTTTCCATCACCTTCTCTTCTGATGTGTCTTTCCCCTTCTCTTCTAAAGACTCTTGTCATTAGACTGAGGTCCCATCCTAATCTAGGATGATCTTATCTTGATATCCTTAACTTAGTTATATTTGCAAAGACCATTTTCGCAAATAAAGTCACATTTACAGGTTCTGAGTGAACATCTGTTGGGGAGGGGTAGCATTCACATCACTACATGTAGATCTACTACCATTTGTTTTTCCATTTACCTGTTGATGGGCAGTTTGGTTATTTTCAGTTTGGGGCTATTACAAATAAAGTGGCTATGAACATCCATTCACAAATTTTGTATGGACATATGCTTTGTTTCTTTTGGGTAAATAGGAGTGGAATGGCTGGGACATATGGTAGGGGTTGTATACTTAAAAATTAATAAACTATCAAACTGTTTTCCAAAGTTGCAGTACCAAGTACCATTTTACATTCCTACTATCAGTGTATGAGATTTCCAGTTGCTCTATATTTTTACCAGAATTTGGTATGGCCATTATTTCTAATTTTAAATATCCTAATAGGTGTGTAATGTTGTCTCATAGTTTTAATTTGCATTTCTCTAATAACTAATTGTGTTAAGCATCTTTTCGTTTGTAAACCATATATATATATATATATATATATTTTTTTTTTTTTTTTTTTTTTTGAGGCAGTATTTCGCTCTTGTTGCCTAGATTGGAGTGCAATGGCTTGATCTCAGCTCACTGCAAACTTCGCCTCCCTGGTTCAAGCGATTCTCCTGCCTCAGCCTCCTTACCCCCATGCCCGGGTAATTTTTGTATTTTGAGTAGAGCTGGGTTTCACCGCGTGGGCCAGGATGGTCTCGAACTCCCAACCTCAGTTGATCCATCCACCTCGGCCTCCCAAAGTGTTGGGATTACAGGCATGAGCCACTGCGTCCAGTTGCAATCCATACATCTTTGATGAAATGTCTGAACAAATATTTTGCCCATTTTATAATTGAGTTTCTTGCTTTATAATAATAGATTAAGTTTTGGGTGTTTGTTTATTCTGCATTCAATTCCTTAATCATATATGTGAATTGCAATTGTTTCTGCCAGTATGTTTTTTAGGAAGAGGAAAATCTTTAATTTTGATAAGGCTCAATGTATCAATTTTTCTTTCTAGAAATCTTTGCCTATCCCAAGGTCACAAAGTATTTTTCTAAGGTTTTCTTCTAGAAGTTTTATAATTTCAGATTTTTTAGACTTTACCTTTAGTTCTATGATTCATTTTGAATTAATTTTTGAAGTGGTATGAAACATATCATAAAAGTTCTCCCTTGTTGATATTCAATTATTCCAGCACATTTTTTAAAAAGACAATCTCTTCTCCCCAACTGCCTATGTACTTTTGTTGAAAAACAATTGACCATATATTCATGAGTCTATTTCTAGATTTTCTATCTGTTCCATTTGTCTATTTTTCTGTCTTTATATCAATACTGCATTGTCTTAGTTGTTATAGCTTTATAATGTCTTGAAGTCAGGCAGTGTAAGACCTTTGACTTTGTTCTGTTTCAAATTGTATTGGCTATTCTAGATAATTTACATTTCTATGGGAATTTTAGAATCTTCTTGTCATTTTCTACATAAAGACCTGCTGGGATTTTGATTACAATTGTAATGAATCTGTAAATCAAATTGGGGGGCACTGACAGCTTAACATTTTAATATTGAGCTCTTTTGTGAATTAATGTATATCTCTATTTAGCTCTTTTTAAAATGTAACTTTTAAGTTCGGGGTAATGTGTAGGTCTGTTATGTAGATAAACTTGTGTCATGGGAGGTTTGCTGTACAGATTGTTTCATCACCCAGGTATTAAGCCTAGTACCCATTAATTATTTTCCCTGATCCTCTCCCTCCTCCCACCCTTCATCCTCTGTTAGGCCCCAGTATGTGGTGTTCCCCTCTATGTGTGCATGTGTTCTCACCATTTGGCTCCCACTTGTAAGTGAGAACATGTGGAATTTGGTTTTCTGTTCCTGTGTTAGTTTGCTAAGGATAATGGCTTCCAGTTGCATTTATGTTACTCCAAAGGACATGATCTTGTTCTTTTATTATGACTGCATAGTATTCCATGGTGTGTATGTATGCAGTCTATCATTGATGGGTGTTTAGGTTGATTTCATGTTTTTGTTATTTTGAATAGTGATGCAATGAACGTATGCATGCATATGTCTTTACACTAGAACAATTTATATTCCTTTGGTTATATACCCAGTAATGAGATTGCTAGGTTGAATGGTATTTCTGTTTTTAGGTCTTTGAGTAATCTCCACACCGTCTTCCACAGTGGTTGAATGAATTTACACTCCCACCAATAGTGGATAAGCATTCCTTTTTCTCTGCAACCTTGCCAGCATCAGTTATTTTTTGACTTTTTAATAATAGTCATTCTGTCTGGTGTGAGATGGTATCTCATTGTGGTTTTTATTCACATTTCTGTAATGATCAGTGATGTTGAGCTTTTTTTCATGTAATTCTTGACTGCATGTATGTCTTCTTTTGAGACATGTCTGTTCATGTCCCTTGCCTACTTTTTAATGGGATTGTTTGTTTTCTTGTAAATTTGTTTAAGTTCCTTATAGATGCTGCCTTAGATGTTTGTCAGATGCATAGTTTGCAAATATTTTCTCCCTTTCTGTCAGTAGTCTGTTTACTCTGTTGATAGTTTCTTTTGCTGTGCAGAAGCTCTTCAGTTTAATTAGATCCCATTTGTCAATTTTTGCTTTGATTGCAATTACTTTTGGCATTTTTGTCATGAAATCATTGCCTGGTTCCTATGTCCAGAATGGTATTGTATAGGTTGTAATACAAGGCTTTTATAATTTTGGGTTTTACATTTAAGTCTTTAATACATCTTGAGGTAATTTTTGTATATGTAAGGAAGGGGTTCAGTTTCAATCTTCTGCATATGACTAGCCAGTTATCCCAGCACCATTATTGAATAGGGAGTCTTTTCCTCATTGCTTGTTTTTGTCAGCTTTGTTGAAGATCAGATAGTTGTAGGTGTGTGGCCTTAGTTTTGAGTTCTCTATTCTGTTCCATTGGTCTATGTGTCTGTTTTTGTACCAGTACCAAGTTGCTTTGGTTACTATAACCCTGTAGTATAGTTGGAAATTGGGTAATGTGATGCCTCCAACTTTATTCTTTTTGCTTTGGATTGCCCTGGCTATATGGGCTCTTTTTTGGTTCCACATAAATTTTAAAACCATTTTTTTCTATTCTGTGAAGAATATCATTGGAAGTTTAATAGGAATAGCAATGAATCTGTAAATTACTTTGGGCAGTATGGCCATTTTAGCAATATTGATTCTTCCTATCCATGAGCATGGAATGTTTTTCCATTCGTTTGTGTCATCTCTATGTCTTTGAGTAGTATTTTGTAATTCACATTGTAGAGATCTTTCACTTCCCTGGTTAGCTGTATTCCTAGGTATTTTATTCTTTTTGTGGCAATTGTAAATGGGATTGTGTTCCTTGTTTGGCTCTCAGGTTGGCTGTTATTGGTGTATAGAAATGCTACTGATTTTTGCACATTGATTTTGTATTCTGAAATGTTGCTGAAATTATCAGCTGGAAGAGCTTCTGGGCCAAGACTATAGGATTTTCTAAATATAGGATTATGTCATCTGCAAACAAAGATCGTTTGACTTCCTCTCTACCTATTTGGATGCCCTTCATTTCTTTCTCTTGCCTGACTGCTCTTGTCAGGACTTCCAATACTATGTTGAATAGGAGTGGTGAGAGAGGATATCCTTGTGCCAGTTTTCAAGGGGAATGCTTCTAGCTTTTGGCTATTTAGTATGGTGTTAGCTGTGGGTTTGTTATAGATGGCTCTTATTATTTTGAGGTATGTTCCTTCCACACCTAGTTTGTTGAGAGTTTTAAACATGAAACAGGATTGAATTTTATAAAGAAAGTCTTTTCTGCATCTATTGAGATAATCATGTGCTTTTTGTCTTTAGTTCTGTTTACCTGATGAATCACATTTGTTGATTTGTATATGTTGAATCAACCTTGTATCTCAGGGATGAAGTCTACTTGATCATGGTGGATAAGCTTTTTGATATGCTGCTAGATTAGGTTTACCAGTTATTTTGCTGAGGGTTTTTGCATTGATGTTCATCAAGGATATTGGCCTGAAGTTTTCTTTTTTTTGTAGTGTGTCCTCCAGGTTTTGGCATCAGGATGATGCTGGCTTTATGGAATGATTGGAGAGGAGTCCCTCCTCCTCAATTTTTTGGAATAGTTTTTTTGGTACCAGCTCTTCTTTGTATCTCTGGTAGAATTCAGCTGTGATTCAACCCGGTCCTGGGCTTTTTAAAGTTGGTAGGCTATCTATTACTGACTCGATTTTGGAGCTCATTATTGGTCTGTTCAGGGATTCAATTTCTTCCTGGTTCAGTCTTGGGAAGGTGTATGGGTCCAGGAATTTATCCATTTCTTCTATATTTTCTAGTTTATGTGCATAAAGGTATTCATAATATTCTCTGATGGTTATTTATTTCTGTGGGGTCAGTGGTAATATCCCCCTTAGCTTCTTTAAGCTGTATTTCATAATTTTCAATGTACAATCTTGTACGTCTTTTGTTAGATTTATACCTAAGCATTTAATATTTCTTGATGCTATTGTAAATTGTATTTTTCCCCTTTAATTTTAAGTTTTAGTTGTTCCTAGTATTTGAATATCTACATCTAGTTTGTATGTTGAATTTTCTATTCTGTAACCTTGCTAAACTCATATATTAGTTCTGCTGGAAGTTGTTTTATGAATATTCTACATAGATGATCATGTTGTCTATGAATAAGCACAGTTTTAATTTTTCTTTTCCAGTCTGGAAGCCTTTTGTCTCTTTTATTGTCCTAATCGTACTGGCTAGAATCTATAATACAGTGTTTAATAGAAGTGGTGAGAGCAGATTTCTTTCCTTGTTCCAAATCCTAAAGAGACTGCTTTTGGTCTTTTACTATTAAGTATGATGTTAGCTGTAGATTTTTTTGTAGATCTCCTTTGTCAAGTTGAACCAGTTTCCTTATATTCCCAGTTTGCTGAAATTTGCTCATTGGGAATATTATAGATTTTATATTTTGTCATATGTTTTTTCTATACATATTGAGATTAAGATTTTTTCTTCTTTATTCTGTTAATATGACATATAATATTAATTTTTGAATGTTAAACCAATCTTGCATTCTTAGAGTAAACCCCACTTAGTTATAATGCATTATCTTCTTTACATATTATGAAATTTGCTTGATAAAATTTTATTAAAATTTTTCATCTATGTTTATGAATGATATTGCTCTCTGTTTTTTCTTGTGATGTCATAGTCTGATTTTTGGCATCATAATCTTGGCATCACAAAATTAATTGAGAAGTATTCCTTCCTCCTAATATTCCAGAAGTTGTTGTTTATTGTTTATTATTTATTATTTAAATGTGGAAGTCATTAGTAAAGCCATATGGGCCTGAATTTTTCTTTATAGAAAGGTTTTAACTAGAAATTATTTCTTTAATTTAGTTATTTAATAGGGTTATTCAAGTTAGCTATTTCTTCTTGAGTGAGCTTTAGTAGTTTGTATCTTTTAAGAAATATGTCAATTTCTTATCCATTTTCAAATTTATTAAAATAAATATTTTCTCAAAATTCCCTTATTAGTCTTTTCATACCTATACAATTCGTGGTAAAGTCACCTTTCTCATTCTTGACACTGGAAATGTTGTGTCTCCTTTCCCTCTCTCTCCATCTCTCTCCCTCTGTCTCTTTTTTCTGATCAGTCTGGTTAGAGGTTTATCAGTTTTATTCATCTGAAAGAATCGGCTTTTGATTTCATTAATTTCTCTTTATTTTTCTATTCCAATGATATCTGTTATAATTTTTATATTTCTTATTTCTTCTGCTTACTTTGGTTTATTGGATCTTACTTTGCTAGCTTCTTACAGTAGAAGCACTGACCTTTTAAATTTAGGCCTTTAATTTCTTATGCAGACATTTAATCCTATACATTTCCCTTTAAATTGGTGGGAAATTTGTGGGACTTAGCTGCATCCCACAAGTTTTAAAATATTGTTTCCATTTGTATCTAGTTCAAAATGCCTTCTAATTCTCCTTTTGGATTTCTTCTTTGACCTTTAAATTATTGAGATGTATGTTAGTTAGTTTCCAAATTTTGAAGATTTTTCCAGATATCTTTTTGCCAGTGATTTATAATTTAATTGCTTAATAATCAGATAAAATACTTTTATGACTTGAATTTAAAAAATTTTATTGAGACATGGTTTATAGCCCAGAATGTGGTGTCTCTTGGAAAATATTCCATGTATACTTGAAAAGAATGTGTATTATGCTGTTGCTGCGTAGAGCATTACATAAATTTCAGTTATGTCAAGTTGATTCATAGTGTTTTTCATGTCTTCTATTCACTTACTGAATTTTGATCTACTTGTATCAATTATTGAGGGGGTATTTAAATCTGCAACTAAAATTATGCATTCATCTATTTCTCCTTAGTTCTCTGTCTTTGTGACATATATTTTGTCAGATGCACAGATGTTCTTTTTATAAATTGACCCTTTTATCATTATGAGATGAACTTCTTTAGCCCTGGTAATTTTCTTTGCTCCTGAATCTACTTCCTCTGATATTAATAAAGTCACTCCAACTTTATTTTGATTAGTGTCAGCACGGAATATCTTTTTCATACTTTTCTTTTGACATCTTTGTGGTATTATATTTAAAGTGGGTTTCTTATGAGGCAGCATACAGTTAGGTTTCTTTCTTTTTAAAAAATCAAATCTTGTTATCTCTGTTCTCTAATTGAGATATTTAGTTGACATTTGGGTTTTTGACTCTCATTTCACTCTTGGTTTTCTATTTGTCTGAGCTGTTCTTTGTTCCCTTGTTCCTGTTTTTCCTGCGTCTTTGTGTGAGTATTTTTGTGATACCATTTGATCTCCTTTGTTGGGTTATTAGGTATAACTACTTTTGTGTTACTTTAGAGGCTGCTTTATGGTTTATAGTTTATATCTTTGACTTATTAGAGTCTACCTTCAAGTGACATGTATTACTTTATTTATAATGTAAAAATATTACAACAATATGCTTCCATTTATCCCAACAGCCTTTGTGCTATTATTGTTGTCATATGGCATAAACCCCAAAATATATTATTATTTTCTCTTTAAATAGTCAATTATCATTAAAATAAAAAGATTTTTAAAGGAATACCAAGTCTTTTGTAATTACCTTTATAAGTATCATGTGTGGGGCTCTTCACTTCTTTGTGTAGATCCGGATTTCCATCTGGTGTCATTTTCCTTCTTCCTGAAGGACTCTCCCTAAGATTTCTTACAGTGTAGATTTCCAGCTAATAAATTTCTTCCGTGTTTATATGTCTCCAAAAGCCTTATTTCTAAATTCTCATTTTACTAAATGTAAATATTTACATTATTTCACCTTCCTTTACAGTTTTGTTTGGACATCTCTTCATTTTTTAGTATAATGAGTGTTTCAAAACTGGAAATGACTTGGGTTTCTATAACAATCAGAAGAGAATGTATGACCTCCAAAATCAACTCCCTGGGTAGGAAAGAATAAACTTTGTAGGCCTAGGTTTTTCATGCTCTGCATATTCCAAAGAAAGGCTTGTCTTCAGGATTGGTCCTTGGATTGCTCCTTAAAGATAACTCCTAAACCCTTGGAACATTCTGCCTGATAAGAGTGTTTTTGTACATCTGAGGCTTTGGGCCATGCTGTACCAGTTTGACCACACAAGTTTATCTTTACAGTGAATGCCTCTTTTTGATCTGGAGCGGACTTGAGTCTGAGTAACTGAGGTCATTCATATGCACATGCCTATGGGACTGACCTCCAATAAAAAGTCTAGACCTCAAGGCTTAGGTGAGCTTCCCTGTTTGGTAGTATTTTGCATGTTGCCACACATCACTGCCGGGAGAATTCAGAGTACTCCTGTGTGACTCTGCTGGACAAGGACACCTGGAAACTTGCACCTGGTTTCTCCTGGATTTGGCTAGATGCGCACTTTCCCTTTGCTCATTTCAATTTGTACTCTTTCCTTGTAATAAACCGCAACTGTAATTACGATGGTTTCTGAGTCATGTGAATCTTTCTAGAGAATAACTGAGCCTGAGAATGGTCTTGGGAATCCCTGACACAACCTTTAAACTCCAGTGACCTAAAATCGGAACGGTTTATTTTTTTACTCACATGACGTGTCCTCTCTAGATGGGCTTGGAGGAAGGGCTTTGCTCTGTGTCATCCTCACCCAGGTAACCAGGCCGAGGGAGCTTCCTCCTTCATGCTTCAGCTATTGTTGAGATATGGAAAAAGAAACATGATGAATCATGCACTGTTTTAAAAACTTTTGCCTTGAACATCACCACCACTCACTTTCCATTGGCCCAAACTGGATATTTAGCTACACTGACCTTGAGGCAGCTGAGAAGTTCTGTCTCACCATGTGCTCAGACAGAGGACTGGAATACTGGTGAAAGCATTCCTGATGACCTCAGCACCTACAAGCTCCAGAAGTCCTGGCTTGAGTCTTCTACCGCTGAGGTAGCAGGAGCTGTCCAGCAGAGGAAAATGATTACGGGAAGGATGAGGGAGAGCTAGGAAAGTGCAATTTTGTAATATTTAAGCCAGTAAAGAAATCAAAGGAGAAAGGGGTAGTTACGATTTATCAGGAAGATTTTGGTGCAGAAAAAGTGTATGATTCCTGAAGAGGAGGACAGATGGACGCCAGCTTACAGGAGGAAGTGAGGTTCAAAAAAGGAACTGATGGGTAGGAAAGGATGTCAGCATGCTCGGACATCCGCTTGAAAAGCTGGACGACAAAGATGGGCGGCAAAGATGAGAGAAAATATTTGATAAGTTCTATTAAAATGCTTAAAATCTCTGAAAGCCTAAGTAAAATAGTTACATTTCAATGAACACTAGAGGCCCATGACTGCTCATGCATGCTTAAGCGTTTCAGTCTTTCCAAAATAAGAAGTGAGGTACCATCAGGATGAGGTATGAGTGTGGTTTAAAAAAAAAAAGAACAATCAAGGTATCCTCTGTGGAGCAGGTGTCAGGAACAAAACAATAATGACTAGAGATCAGGATGTTGATGGTAACACTAGTATTTTGTAAACATTTATTAAGCACCAATGTCTTGAACACTAAGATACAAGTTGGGAATAAAATAACTGGAGGAGACTGGTTGCTGTCCTTGAGAAGCTTCTTTGCAGTTAACAGTAATGTTTGGGTGAGCCATGCAGTAAATGACTATGTGAATCTGGTATGGAGGTCAACAGAGTGGTGGTTGTTATAACAATACAGCAGTAGAAAGGTGATGTGAACAGTTACAGGAAAGAGGAGCCTATTCTGTCCACACCCCAACAATAAAATTCCATGTATGTTTAACTCAAATATTGAGTTATGTGTTTTCAATGCATATAGCTCAGAGTTTTGACTGTTCAGATCCCTCTCCTGTACCAGTCAACAAATATTCTCTAAATCTGGAATATTCTCCCTGCTAGCTGCTGAGCAGTGGCAGTGAATGAGGCCAAGGGCAGTTTGTGCATTTAACTGACTCCAGCAGACCAGGCTGGAACTCACTAGGAAAGCCTCAAGGGCATCTGCCTCCTTTTCCGCATTTCTGATATTTCTGCTGAGAGAAAGCTGAAAACAAGGTGGGCGTCTGGCTAGTTTTTTCAAAAGTCTGTAGGTGAGGGAAGTAAAGCACAGGCCATCCTTGCCTTCAGCAATTGTTTCAGGGCTGGGACATTGGGGACCTGCCTCGGCAAACTCCTATCAACTAAGCTTTCTGTGATCTGTCAGAGGAGGGAGAAGCTGCTGGGGCCTGAAGAGACAAGAGCTGACTTGCAGTAAGGAGACCCTGGAATTCCAGAACAGGCAGAACCTCACTCCCCAGTCATCCCGTTCTCTGGCTAATGATGCTCAATGGGCTCACAGCTGCTTTCTCCCATGTGACACAATTTCAGTGTCATTATGGAGGTAGAGAATGCCACACGGAAAGAAGAGCCAAAGTCAAGGAGGCAGCAGACTGGAGAGGCTCACGGCTTCTGGGCACCGAAGCCAACTTCCCTGTCCCACTAGAGACAGGCTTGGAGGGGCCAAACACCATCAGAACAGTTGTCCCTGGCTGAAGCCCGGGACTACAGCAAGTCCACTTTGGGAGGCTGAGGCAGGCAGATCACGAGGTCAGGAGTTCAAGACCAGCCTGACCAACATGGTGAAACTCCGTCTCTACTAAAAATACAAAAATTAGCCAGGCGTGGTGGCGGGTGCCTGTAATCCCAGCTACTCAGGAGGCTGAGGCAGGAGCATCACTTGAACCCGGGAGGAGGAGGTTGCAGTGAGCCGAGATCAAGACATTGCTCTCCAGCCTGGGCCACAGAGCGAAACTCTGTCTCAACAAAGAAACAAAGAAACAGAGAAACAAAACTGCTTGTTGCATTCATTTGGCACCAAGCTTATGGCCCATTCTTCTGAGTTCTGGCTTGGGGTCCTACAGTCACCTCTCACCCTACACCACCCCCAGCTTGGTCTGATTCCATTTAATTTCATAGTCTGTGGATTGCCCACAATGTGCTGGGAACATACTACACAGAGACCACATATTAATAGGGGAGACAGACACAACTAACTACACACTAAACTTAATGCATGATTTAAGAGCTACAAAGTATCTAGAAACCACCAAGAAAGGAAAGATTTTAACAGTAGGGTCACATCTAAATATTCAGCATCGTATGAAAGATTCTTTGCAGACTGGTCCTCATAATGATGATAATATACTTTCCTTGATTTGAAGATGCACACTTTTCATACTTCAGTGTTTCTGAGATTCAGCTGCATCTTACAATTGATGTGTGCATTTAATGTGGTTTATTCTGCTTGCCAAAAAAGAAAAGAGCTGACAATTAACAGATAGCTCAGTTTTTTTTCAACTGATGGCAACCTAGACAGAGGGAAATATATTAATAATAACACAGCACTAATGGGCTAGACAATATGCTAAATGTTATGTGAACATCTCATTTAATCCTCACAACCAACCTAAAATAGAGAACAATTGTCAAAGCCATTTTCCAGGCAAAGAAACAAAGAGAAATAGCTTTCCCAAGGTCACGGCAGGTGAGGAGCAGAGTTTGGATTCAAATTCAGCCCTGTTTGGGTGCAGAGTCCATGATCTTAACCTCAAATGCTACCTGTTCACATCTCTCTTCCTTTACTAAACTGGTTCCTCTGCTGGGAAGACTTCTACCACTCCTTGTTCTAAGACTTGCTTTCTAGATAAGGCAGGGTCAAATGGTATCTTACCTGTAACTGTTTCCCTGACCACTTGATACAGCTTGAATTTTTCCTCCTCTGAACTCCCACAGCAATCGTGCTACACTGGTAGAGTATAACTTACTACACTGCATTAGAGCTGTCAGTATAACTTTATTCCTCATTAGAGTGTCAGTGTCTTAAAGGCAGAGACTCTCTGCTACTCATGTTTATATACCCAGGGCCCAGTACAGTGCCTGGAAAACAACTGTTGTTGGCTGAGCTGCTTAAAAAATGTGTTTTCCCTACTTGGTTGAGATATAGAGAAAGCTTTACAGACTTTTAAATGATCATTTATTGAGTACAAACTACTGACATAATATTGGCTAAGAGCTTTATATGCTCTTATACTTTTTGTGAGAAATGAGAAAATCAGTGTAAAACACTTAAAATAGCATATGGCACATGGTAAGGACTCAATCACGTTATTATTTTTATTATTATCACTATTTAACCATTGTGAAAATTCACTGAATAGTTACTATGATTGTCAGTATTCTATAAATAAGGCAACTGAGTAATAGAAGACGAAGTAACACATTCACTGTCGAACAATGAATGACAGATTTTGATCATTTATGTGTATGTATCAAATCTTACCTCATGGGTACATTTTTCATAATTTTACACAGTGCAGGAAAGATCTGTGCCTGTTCTCTAGACTTCCAGTGCCTGTTAGCTCTTCTGTACAATCATGCTCGAGCTGCTCACTGATCTTTAGGTGCTGCTGAACTCCAGGTTTTCTTGTTATTTAAATCTTTTGTTCAGCCTCTCTGCTCCCAAACCTGGGAGATCTGAAAGAAAAACCTGGCTGACTACGGTTGTGTCTCTGTCCAAGACTGCTGTTCTGCTGACATTTCTCTGAGATCTATAACAATTCTGTCTGCATCCCAAGTTATGGCTTTGGTGAGCTGCTTAAAATTGGCAATCAGATCTCTGATTTGACCATAAAGACACATGCATGCATATGTTCATCGCAGCACTTTTCACAATAGCGAAGACATGGAATCAACCTAGATGTCCATTAACAGTAGACTGGATAAAGAAAATGTGGTATATACACACCATAGAATACTATGCTGCCATAAAAAGAATGAAATCACAGATTTTGGAGTAACATGGATGCGGGGGTGGCCATTATCCTAAACGAATTAATATAGGAACAGAAAACCAAATCCTGCATGTTCTCATTTATAAGTGGGAGGTAAACATTGACTACACGGGGACAAAAAGAGGAGAGCAATAGACACCAGGGCCTAGTTGAGGTTGGAGGATGGGATTGAGAAAACTGCCTGTCTGGTCCTATGCTCACTACCTGGATGATGAAGTCATTTGTACACCAAACTCCAGTGACATGCAATTTACCCACGTAACAAACCTGCACAGGTACCCTCTGAACTTAAAAGTTGGAAGGAAAGACAAACCCAAAAAGAAGCCCCTATGATTGAAGAAACTTGCAATAGTCAAAACTTGGCATTCTAAAGTTGAGCCACAAGGAAGCAGTAGTGTCCTAGCCATAAGATCTGAAGATGCTGGCATATTTATTCTAAAGCCTTCCCTAGACTTACAACCTTGAGCTTTGCATATTTCATTTACTAAGTTACTATAGTTACCCAACAGTATTTTAAAAATATGATATCTGGAATTTATTTTGCAAAGAAATAATTTCAATCTTAAAAAGAAAGTCAAAGTATAATTTTGCATTTTTCTTTTAACACTTATTTTATTCTAAATAACTTTCCTCTTAGGTGCATTAAAGAAAGAAGGAAAGAGATAGAGAAGAAGGGGCAGGAGGAGAGAAAGCAGGCCACAGGCTTTATTCTTAGCAATCAGACCTGCTCAGGCAAACCCCACGTTAGGCCTTCCTGATCTGCCTGCAGTTTGTGATAATCTTCATCTTGTCTCTATGTCAGGTAAAAATGACTATGCAACCTGTTCAATCTGATTAATTGAATTAAAGAACTGTCTTGGCTGGGTGCAGTGGTTCATGCCTGTAATCCCAGCACTTTGGGAGGCCGAGGCGGGCAGATCACGACGTCAAGAGATCAAGACCATCCTGGCTATCATGGTGAAACCCTGTCTCTAGTAAAAATACAAAAAAAATTTAGCTGGGTGTGGTGGTGCATGCCTGTAGTCCCAGCTGCTCAGGAGGTTGAGGCAGGAGAATCACTTGAACCCGGGAGGCAGAGGTTGCAGTGAACCGAGATTGCACCACTGCACTCCAGCCTGGTAACGGAGCGAGACTCTATCTCAAAAAAAAAAAAAAAAAAAAAAAAAAAAAGAGCTGTCTTGATTTTGCTTCCTGTAATTTAGAGCCCCTGATTTATTTCCAACAATAACAGGAGTTCCCTGACCTCATGGTATCCTGATGCTCCAAAGCTACTGAAGGCTTCAAGTACAATGAATCTAAGAAGGCATTTCTTTTTTCAGTTTGGTTGAGAAGTAAAATATCATCTTCTTTGTTTTTTCAAGGTCAGAATAAAGGAGCTGTGAATGATTACATGTATATGGATATAGATAGATGAATATAGATATATTATATTATGCTTATATGTTTCATACCTATAGTGTGTGTTTGAAACAGGCAATGTGCAAAATATTTTGTTTTACTTTTTAAAAAATACCTTAGGTTTAAATAAACTTGAGGATAAATCCTGACTCTTCATTATCTTTAAATTTCTAGCTGTGAGGCACTGGGCAAATTAGTTTCTTTGAATATCAGAACATGAATATATATATATATATATATATATATATATATACACATTTATTTATTTCCAATTTTTACTTTAAATTCAGCGGTACATGTGCAGGATGTGCAGGTTTGTTGCATAGGTAAACACGTGCCATGATGGTTTGCTGCACAGATCATCTCATCACTTACCTAGCTATTAAGCTCAGCATCCACTAGCTATTCTTCCTGATCCTCTCCCTCTTCCCATCCCCCACCCTCCAACAGGTCTCAATGTGTGCTGTTGCCCACTGTGTATCCATGTGTTCTCATCATTCAGCTCCCACTTATAAGTGAGAACACGTGGTGTTTGGTTGTCTGTTCCTGCATTAGTTTACCGAGGATAATGGTCTCCAGCTCCATCCACATCCCTGCAAAGGACATGATCTCATTCCTTTTTATGGCTGCATAGTATTCCATCATGTATGTGCCACATTTTCCTTATCCAGTCTATCATTGATGGGCATTTAGCTTGATTCCATGTCTTTGCTATTGTGAATAGTGCTTCAGTGAACAGACATGTGCATGTGTCTTTATAACAGAATGATTTATATTCCTTTGGGTATATACCCAGTAATGGGATTGCTGGGTTGAATGATATTTCTGGCTTAGGTCTTTGAGGAATCATCACACTCTCTTCCACAATGGTTGAACTAATTTAAACTCCCACCAACAGTGTAAAGTGTTCCTTTTTCACCACAATCTTGCTAGTGTCTGTTATTTTGTAACTTTTTAATAATAGCCATTCTGGTGTGAGATGGTGTTTCATTGTGGTTTTGATTTGCATTTCTCTAATGATCGGTGATGTTGAGCTTTTTTTCATATGTTTGTTCACCACATGTATGTATTCTTTTGTGATGTGTCTGTTCATGTCCTTTGCCCACTTTTTAATGGAGTTGTTTGTTTTTTTCTTGTACATTTGTTTAAGTTCCTTATAGATGCTGGATACTAGACTTTTGTCAGATGCATAGATTGCAAAATTTTTCTTCCATTCTGTAGGTTGTCTATTTACTCTGTTGATAGTTTTTGTTGTTGTTGTTGTTTTGTGTTTTTTTTTCTTTGCAGAAGCTCTTTAGTTTAATTAGATCCCATTTGTCAATTTTTGCTTTAGTTGCAATTGCTTTTAGCATTTTTGTCATGAAATCCTTGCCTGTGCCTATGTCCTGAATGGTATTGCCTAAGTTTTTTTGTAGAGTTTTTATAGTTTTGGGTTTTACATTTAAGTCTTTAATCTATCTTTAGTTGATTTTTGCATATGGGGTAAGGAAGGGGTCCAGTTTCAACTATCTGCATATGGCTAGCCAGTTCTCCCAGCAACATTTATTAAATAGGAAATCCTTCCCCATTGCTTGTTTTTGTCAGGTTTGTTGAAGATCAGATGGTTGTAGGTGTGTGGTCTTATTTCTGGGTTCTCTATTCCATTCCATTGGTCTGTGTGTCTGTTCTTGCACCAATACTAGGTTATTTTTGTTACTGTAGCCCTGTAATATAGTTTGAATTTGGGTAGAGTGATACTTTCAGCTTTGTTCTTTTTGCTTAGGATTGCCTTGGCCACTTGAGCTATTTTTTGGTTCCTCATGAATTTTAAAATAGGTTTTTCTAATTCTGTGAAGAATATCAATGGTAGTTTAATGGGAATAGCATTGAATCTCTAAATTATTTTGGACAGTCTGGCCATTTTCACAATACTGATTCTTCCTATTTATAAGCATGGAATGTTTTTCCATTTGTGCCATTTCTGATTTCTTTGAGCAGTGGTTTGCAGTTCTCCTTGAAGAAGTCCTTTGCTTCCCTTCTTAGCTGTATTCCTAGGTATTTTATTCATATTATGGCAATTGTGAATGGGAGGCCATTTGTGATTTGGCTGTTGGCTTGCCTGTTGTTGGTGTATAGGAATGCTAGTGAGTTTTGCACATCAATTTTTGTATCCTGAGGCTTTGCTGAGGTTGCTTATCATCTTAAGAAGCTTTTGGGCTGAGATGATTGGGTTTTCTAGGAATAGGATTATGTCATCTGCAAACAAAGATAGTTTGACTTCCTCTTTCCTATTTGAATATCTTTTATTTCTTTCTCTTGCCTGATTGCCCTGGTCAGAACTTCTAATACTATATTGCCTAGGAGCGGCAAGGGAGGGCAACCTTGTCTCGTGCTGGTTTTCAAGGGGGGAATGCTTCCAGCCTTTGCCCGTTCAGTATGATATTGGCTGTAGGTTTGCCATATGTGGCCCTTATTGTTTTGAGGTATGTTCCTTCAAAACCTAGTTTATTGAGAGGTTTTTTTTAAATATGAAGGGATGTTGAATTTTATCAAAGGCTTTTTATGGATCTACTGAGATAATCATGTGGTTTTCGTCTTTAGTTCTGTTTATGTGATGTACCACATTTACTGATTTGTGTATGTTGAACCAACCTTGCATATCAGGCAACCAACTATGCCTGATGATCATGGCAGATAAACTTTTTGATGCGCTGCTGGATTTGGTCAGGTAGTATTTTATTGAGGATTTTTTCTTTGATGTTCATCAAGGATATTGGCCTGAAGTTTTCTCTCTCTCTTTTTTTAAAATATCTTTGCCAGGCTTTGGTATCAGGATGAGCTGGCCTCATAGAATGAGCTAGGAAGGAGCCCCTCCTTTTCCATTTTTGTAATAGTTTCAGTAGGAATTGTGCCAGCCCTTCTTTGTACCTCTGGTAGAATTTAGCTGTGAATTCATCTGGTCTTGGCCTTTTTTTGGTTGCTAGGGTATTTATTACTGCCTCAATTTCAGAACTTGTTATTAGTCTGTTCCAGGATTCAATTTCTTCCTGGTTAAGTGTTGGGAGGGTGTATGTGTCCCGGAACTTATCCATTTCTTCTAGATGTTCTAGTTTATATGCACAGAGGTGTTGATAATATTCTCTCATAGTTGTTTGTATTTCTCTGGGGTCAGTGGTAATGTCCCCCTTATCATTTCTGATTGTGTTTATTTGAAACTTCTTTATTTTCTTCTTTATTAGTCTAGCTAGCAGTCTATTTTATTATTTTTTCTGAAAAACCTAGCTCCTGGATTCATTGATCTTTTGAAGGGTTTTTTCATGTCTCTGTCTCTTTCAGTTCAGCCTTGATCATGGCTATTTCTAGTGTTCTGCTAGCTTTGCGGTTGGTTTGCTCTTGGTTCTCTAGTTCTTTTAGTTGTGATGTGAGGTTATTAACTTGAGATCTTTTTAGCTTTTTGATGTGGGCTTTCAGGGTTATACACTTCCTTCTTTTTTTTTTTTTTTTTGAGAAGGAGTCTGACTCTGTCGCCCAGGCTGGAGTGCAGTGGCGCGATCTTGGCTCACTACAAGCTCTGCCTCCCGGGTTCACACCATTCTCCTGCCTCAGCCTCCTGAGTAGCTGGGACTACAGGTGCCCGCCACCATGCCCGGCTGATTTTTTGTATTTTTAGTAGAGACGGGGTTTCACTGTGTTAGCCAGGATGGTCTCGATCTCCTGACCTCGAGATCCACCCGCCTCGGCCCCCCAAAGTGCCAGGATTACAGGTATGAGCCACCGTACCCGGCCTACATTTCCTTCTTAACACTGCTTTAGCTGCATCCCAGAGATTCTGGTATGTTGTATTTTTTGTGCTCATTAATTTCAAAGAACTTCTTGATTTCTGCCTTAATTTCATTATTTAGCCAAAAGTCATTCAGGGGCAGGTTGTTTTTTATATATATACGTATATATATACTGTTAGATAGGATTGTTTCTTTTCCATTCCTCTAGTTTTAAAATGGTTAGATTTACAGCAGCATTAATGTAATGTATTAGCTCATTTTCATGCTGCTGATAAAGACATACCAGAAACTGGGAGGATAAAGAAGTTTAATTGGACTTACAGCTCCACATAGCCGGAGCGGCCTCAGGATCATGGCAGAAGGTGTTTCCTACATGGCAGTGGCAAGAGAAAAATTGGACGAAGAAGGAAAATCAGAAACCCCTGATAAACCCATCATATCTCGTGAGACTGGCCCCCATGACTCAATTACCTCCCCCTGGGTCCCTCCCACAACATGTGGGAATTCTAGTAGAGACAATTCAAGTTGAGATTTGGGTGGGGACACAGTTGAGATTTGGGTGGGGACACAACCAAATCATATCATGGAACAATTTTATAATTGAATCTTCATAAGATGTTTTATTAATATCCACTAATTAAAATTTCATGTGAAAAAATATCAGGTTTTCTCAACAGACACAAAAAGGCATTCAATTAAATTCAACTCTTATTTATTATAAAGGTCTTAGTAAACTGGGAATAGTAAGGAACTTTCTTAACGTGATAGAGTACAAAGCCTAGTGTAAACTTTTACTTAAATAATACATTTTAGAAACGAGGACTAAATTCTGATTTGTTCTTATCTTGCCCAAATTCCTATCTAAGCAGTCTGGGGAGTCATGACCGATAAACCATAAATTTTCATGAGATGGGTTTTATTTAACCCTGCATATTGTGACTTACTTTCCAATCTGACTCTGGCATAACATTATGTGACAAAAAAGAAAATAAAAGTACTTTACCTCAAAACATGTTTCTTTGCCGTATTTTGAAATGGCCCTACAAAGCCATCCTTTGTGGGGAAAATTTGCATCTGTAAAGAATCTCTATTAACATCTTTTAATAGATAATAGCTAGATCTTTTTCTCTCAGGCTGAAGATTCTCCTAATACTGAAGAGATGAACTGAGAGTCTAGCAGATTTTAAAGGTCTGAATAGGAAACAGTCGTCATCTATTGTCTCTAAGGGCAGCCACTATGAGACTTCAAAAGAACCTTGATTTCCATAATCTGTTGTCTCAACCTGAATGTTTCCTTTCTATTGATCCCAGGTCTTTGGACAAACTCAACCAATTGTCAAACAGAAAATGTTTAAATTTGCCTATAGCCTGGAAGCTATAGCCCATAGCTGCCCCCTCCTCAAGTTGTTCCAAACCAATTTATTTCTAAATTTGTATTTGATTGATGTCTCATGTCCCCCTAAAATGTATAAAACCAAGCTGCACATGACCACCTTGGGCACATGTTCTCAGGATCTCCTGAGGGCTGTGTCATGAGCCATGGTCACTCATATATGGCTCAGAATAAATCTCTTCAAATATTTTACAGTTAGACTCTTCATCAACAAAAGTATTGTATTCAATTAAAATAAGGCAAATATGGCCACTCACCTCTACAACTAAACATTGTATTGAAAATCCCAATTAATGCAATATGACAAGGAAATAAAATAATTTAAAATTTAACACTGGGAAAGAGAGAGAAAAAGGACTTGTTATTATTTGAAGATGACGTGCTTGTCTACATAGAAAATCCTATAAAATAGCAGATAAACCAAAACATGTTCAAATTCATTACTTGTTCTTTAATCTTCTGAAAAAATGCAGAAATGTGGTATAATCATATACTACAACACTTTATAACAATTAAATGAACGAACTATTTTTACATATATCAACCTGGATAAATTTCTAAAGCATGTTGAATGAAAAAAAAGCTAATTTCAGAATGTCACATATAACAAGAGACATTTATGTAACGTTTTTAAAAACAGACACGTGTAATAAAAATATAAAAGCATACAAGGGGAAATATATTCATTTTCTATTGCTGTGTAACAAATGAAATTACCACAAATATAGCAACCTGAAACAATACGTATTGATTAGCTCATGGCTCTATAAGTCAGGAGTCCAGGTACAGAGTGGCTCACACGGTTTCTCTGCTCAGAGTCTCACCAAGCCTAAACAAAGATGTCATCAGGGCTGCATTCCTTTCTGGAGGTTCTGGGAATGAATCTACTTCCAAGCTTAGACTGATGGTTGATGTTTTCAGTTGTGGGACTGAGGTCTCTGTTTTTTTTGCTGGCTGCCAGCTGGAGGCTGGTCTTTGCTCCTGGAGGCTGCCTACATTACTTCTCATACTTTCTGTGTGTCCCTCGTTGAGCAACAAACAATAGGTCAGGTCCTCTTATGCTTTAAATCTCTTTGACTTCCATTTCTATCACATCTCTCTCACACCAGTGGGAGAAAGTTTTCTCCTTTTAAAAACTCATGTGATTAGATTAGATCCACCTGGATAATCCAAGATAATCTCCCTATTTTAAGGTCTATAACTTCAATGACATCTGCAAAATCTCTTTTGCCATGTAAGGTAGCATAGTCATAGGTTTCAGGGATTAGGGCATCAGCATCTTTCGAAGACAATTCTGCTACCACGGGTAGCAGAAGAAACTACAGGAGCAACCACATTCTAACTTTAGGATAGTGGTTATGTATGGATAGGGAGGAATAGATTAGAGAATGGTACAAAAAAGACTTCAGTTCTATAATTTCCTACTTTTGAAAATTGGAATCCTAAGCAGAGGAAGGGCGAGTCTGGAGGAGAAAGGTTTCTGACAAAGCAGAATAATCTGTCTAAAGCACTTATTTTGAATTGAGAAGAGATGTCTTCTCTATTGTATTAGTCAACTGGACTGCTATAGCAAAACACCATAGTCTAGTGTCTTAAGCAACATAAATCTATATGCTCACTGTTCTGCAGGCTAGGAAGTCCAAGATCAAAGTATGGCCACTTCCTGGCTTGTAGATGGCCACCTCCTCACGGTGTCATCATGGGGTGGGGACACGCATGCACACACACACACAGAGAGAAAGAAAGAGAGAGCTCTTGTGTCATCACATTAGACTTGTAACAAGAAGACAGAAGACAGTGTAGTGATATCTTCAAATTACTGAATAAAAAATAACTCCCTGTTAGAATTCTGTGCCAGTGGTAAATCCTTTAAGAATTAAGGTGAAATATATTTATCACTAAAAGACTTGCACTAAGGGAAAATTTAAAAGGAGGCCTTCAAGGGGAAACAAAATACTCAAAGGTGGAAGTTCTTATTTTCTTCTTACCTATCTTTTGAGTCACTAAAATTTCTTCTGCTTTGTCTATTTTGTGTCAAATGTATCCACTGAAATCTCAGTTTCAGCTATTACGATTTTCAGTTCTAGATGCAGAAAAGTTGAGCAAAAAACCAAAAGTTAAATATGTGGATAGATTTGGATTATTATTGATTGCCTAATAATAGTAACATAATATATATAATCATCACTATTTTTAATATATCCAGTAATTAAATACCTGGCAATATTGGCAAGATGATCGAAAAATAAGCCGTGAGTCACTTAGCTTCAATGGGAATTCCCAGTGGAATCAGTTAGTAACCATTTTTAGCTAATGAACCTAGCATTTGCTTCAGGCTGAGCTTTCTAATCAGGATGGACCCAGCTCCCCTCAGGGTTTTCAGTTCATACTTTGCCATCCTTTTGGCCAACTTAACCCAGCAGCCTTTCTGAATGGCTAGACCCGAGCCTCGTTTGTTAGCATGGTGCTTTTAGTACTATATTAACAGGTATAGAGAAATGATTGTGTAATTATGCTAGGGGAAGTATGAAAAAAGTTGCTGTTAAGAATTTGAAGGTTTCTAGTTTCCCTTTCTTTGTAGTTTTGGAGTTATTACAGGATAAGAGCAAAAATGCTGTCAAACTTCAGAAAAGCTTTTTAAAGTCTACTTCCTGGAGCTTTTGAGGAATGAGCTTACATATTTCTCTTTATGCAAAAAAGGTCTTAAATAACAATGTCAGCTCACAAGATCACAGTTGTGGTACATTTTCTCTCCTGTGAATTTTTCCCAAGTTCAGAGGCACACCCACCAACTCAGAAAAACAGGATACATTGTGCACCAGGAAAAGACAGAAGTATGGTAATGTTTTCCCTCTGTCCTTTCAGGATTTTCCCTGCTACTTTGTTTCCCTCTGTTTCCACCACTTCCTGCCATTCTTCCATCAGGCACTTCCTTTCCCTGTCAGTCCTCTCATCTGATCTTTGTTCTCATGGGTTGGAGGTATTTAAGAGTTCTCCCCCACCTCAATATGGTGTTCATTTGTGTTACCTAAGATGTTTTGGTCTGCTCCTCAACATCACTTCTCTTCCTACTTTTGGGAAAATGAAACACTTGGATTGGGGGTGAAAAAAAGAGAATTTGATGATTCTTCAGCCCCTCAATTGTCTTCAGTTGCTTACTCAAGTTAGCAATTAAGACCTCACCACTTTGCAGGGTAGTTACTGCTTGATTCCATTGTACAAATGGCATAATTGAGACAAGATCTCTTTCCTTTATCTTGCTATATTCCTTGTTTCTGGTGCTGAAAGCCCACATTATGCCAGAAACCTGTAAGTTTGGGAAGGCTAATACTTGAGAGCTCTCTGTAAGGGATGGGAGGAGATGAGGACATCAGCGATAGACTCTGGGCACTTTGTGACTCAAAAAGAACCCTCTCCCAGAACTCCAAACATATGAGATTCAGAAACGAACCATGTCTTTAGTTATGGGTATCCCCTATAATTACATACTCCGAGGTATGTGGAAGTGCAGAACAGAGCAAAACATACTGCTGTGGGGCAAACCTGTCCAGTTGGTGAAATTCTTCTCTATTACCTTTGCTATATCTGGCTTAATACAAGCCCAGGGAGTCTAAAATCCTCGACTGGCTCCCAATCAGGTCTGTTCTTGGTGAGGAGCAAAGCCCTAGACTATTCTCTTCCTGAGCCACATTTATTCACATACTCATCCATTCATCGATGTATTCGTTTGTATTTTTAAATAATATATTCAGAGTAACTTTTGTAACTGCCACAGTGCTAGATACTTTTGTATGTCTCATTCTTAAAAAAGTTCCTCTCAGGCAGGCCTTTTTGGGAAAGATCTAGTCAGCTGACTCCAACTGATTGTAACAATAACTAAACATAGTGGTAGCATTCTCAGAGCTGTTTCCATTCTAAATTTGGATTCAGAGTTTATATAGATGAAGCATTGAGAATAGTGAAATTGCAGCAGCAGGTTAAAAAAATAATGACTTTATTTATTCCTGTGACCCCTTGAATAATGCTAACACAGTATATTTCTTTCTGTGAGGAAGTTAGGCCCTGACAGGGTACAATTTCCAAGTTTGTCCTTTGTGAAAATGTCCTTTGTAAGATTTTCACTCTTTGACCTTCATTTATAAAGGAGAAATTCCCCCCACAATTTAAGTTTCTAGTGCTGGTGAATGGGGCTCCATCTGGAGACAAGTGGAAAAGAGGAGACCTTTCTTTTTGCTGCCCTCCAAATTATAATGAGTGATGAGGTTCTCTGTCTGCATTTCTTGGTTTGATTCCCTGACTTTCCAGCATCTTCTGCCAATGATGTGATGTTCTCAAAAAGAATCCAGGTTACTCTAGCTAGAGCTACACTGGTGAGTAAAAGAAAAACAATTAAAATAATATGGAAAATGCATTCCCTGCATGACAGAAGTATTTAGGTTTTTAGAAATAATACACACTATTTAACCTTTTATTTTCCTCTTTTAGGAATCAAGGAAGAGGTCTGTATCCAACAGGAATTTTCCAAACTCCCAACTTCATAATTCTCACATTGACATTCAGACTTATTAGTCTGGACCTCTGGATTTGAAAAAGTTTTTCTTTAATTCTGTGCTGTTTATTGTTAAACTGGGTTAGAAATGCAGTTTCTAACTGCATTTCGCTTCCTAAGAATAGCATTAATGCTGGGTGGTGTTTGGACAAACAGTGGGAGAGAAACCATAAGTCCTTTGAGAATTGAATGTGTCTGTTTTGCAGTATGAACACAAAAGATAGAGTAGAATAGGAAGAGCCAAAATGTAGTCAGTAGTGCTGAAGCGTTCTCCTGAATCTGTGATTTTAATCTGGGCTGTCAGTGCAGAGTAGGAAAAAAGGAAGACCAGGCTTTAGAGTTAGTAGGTAGTCTATGTTTACAAATGCATGAGGGTACAGACAAGAGGTGAACCTGAATCTGAATAGATCACATATAAATTATGTTTAAACGGGGCATGGGGATTATGACTGGAGTGTGTTCCCATATTGACCAACAGTTTCTCATGATCAGTTACATAGCATCGGAGGTCTCTCCGTACTGCCTTCATTCTGATTATTTCCCTTTCTCCGTGCTCTGCAATTCTCCAATTGCTATCCCCTTTCACTTTCCGTGACTGACCTCACTTAAGTATTTATTGAAAAGGTAAAAGTCACTGGATGGAAATTGCCTCCTCCCCAACACCAAATCTGCTAGCCTCATGCTGTCTGAAGGATGAAGCAAACATGTTCCCACCTAAGGCCATGCTCTACTTCTGCTCTCACACCCTCAGAGACACTATTTCTGCAATTTTAATCTTATTTTTCCTTCAATCTCTCCCTCTCTATTAGATCATTAGCAATAGTTTACAAACACTCTCTAGTAGCCTTAATAATAAAACAACAGCAACAACGAACTCTGAATCATTAAAGAAAGAACACAAAGGTGGAGAGAGAGAGAATCTAAGGTTGGGGTCTTGCAGAAAAGATGATTATGGGTTTAGGAAATCTAGGGACAGAGTAGTTTATCATTTCTGCATATGAGTGTTTGGGTAAGCAAGAAACTTTGTGAATAGAGAAGAGGGTTAAAACATTTAAATATTTGTTAGGCATAAGAAGAGGCTTCACTCAATTTATTTATCTCATTCCAAATAAAATACTGAAGGCAATGAGAAACCACAGCGTTGTCCCCGAGTTTGTCCTCCTCGGGCTGTCTGCTGGCCCCCAGACCCAAGCTCTGCTCTTTGTGCTGTTCCTGGTGATTTACCTCCTGACTGTGATGGGAAACCTGCTGCTGCTGGTGGTGGTTAATGCTGATTCTTGCTTCCACACACCCATGTACTTCTTCTTGGGACAACTGTCCTTCTTGGATCTCTGCCATTCCTCTGTTACTGTACCTAAGCTGTTGGAGAACCTCCTGTCTGAGAAGAAAACCATCTCAGTAGAGGGCTGCATGGCTCAGGTCTTCTTTGTGTTTGCCACTGGGGGCACTGAATCCTGCCTGCTTGCTGTGATGGCCTATGACCGCTTTGTTGCCATCAGCTCTCCTTTGCTCTATGGCCAAGTGATGAACAGACAGCTGTGTGCAGGGCTGGTGGGGGGCTCATGGGGCTTGGCTTTTCTGGATGCCCTCATCAATATCCTTGTAGCTCTCAATTTAGACTTCTGTGAGGCTGAAAATATCCACCACTTCAGCTGTGAGCTGCCCTCTCTCTATCGTTTGTCTTGCTCTGATGTGTCTGCAAGTTTTACCACCCTGCTCTGCTCCAGCATCCTGCATTTCTTTGGAAATTTTCTCATGATATTCTTGTCTTATATTTGCATTTTGTCCACTATACTGAGGATCAGCTCCACTACAGGCAGAAGCAAAGCTTTCTCCACCTGCTCCTCCCACCTCACGGCAGTGATTTTCTTTTATGGCTCTGGATTACTCCGCTATCTCATGCCAAATTCAGGATCCATTCAAGAGTTGATCTTCTCCTTGCAGTACAGCGTGATCACTCCCATGCTGAATCCCCTCATCTACAGCCTGAAGAACAGGGAGGTGAAGGCAGCTGTGAGAAGAACATTGAGAAAATATTTCTAGTGTTTCAATAGACTTATGAAATTAGAGTGATGAGGGAACTGGATAAAACTGCAATAAGCAGTGCCTGGACACTAGGATAATTCCTTGATGTCAGGATCTGCGAGGTCCTTTTCTGAAAAATACTTAAGGTGGAAAATTTATCTTTTCTGAAAAATACTGAAGAAAAGGTGGAAAATTATTTTCTTGGGATGATAACAGTTCAGCCCTAGTCAGAGGAAGATGGATAAGATAAAGCTCTCGCTTAGCAATTTTTTCTTACAAAGATATGTATTTATTATACACACTATGGTAAACATTGTTATGGTCTGCTCAGCTTATCTCTACCATTCCTCTAATAACTGAACCCCATGGTTCCATATGCTTCCAAGAGACACTGTTAATCATGGGATCCCCAAATCCTCTCCACCCTCACCTCCCCACCCCCCACCACTGTCATTATTCACTCGTTCTTCCTGGCACAGTGACTGGTCCAGAAATGGGCACGTGGTCAATGCCAGATCATTTACTCTCTTAGGATTTTTTTTTCCTTTTAAGACAGCCTCTTTTTGTTGCCCAGGCTGGAGTGCAGTGGCATGGTTCACTGGAACCTCCGCCTCCCAGCTTCAAACAATTCTCCTGCCTCAGCCTACCAAGTAGCTGGGATTACTGTTTTGGTAATTTTAGTCTCAAGGAGAGAGTCAAAGGTCAGCCTTTCTGCATGTAGCACTCTGACAGCCTACGCAAGTGCCCCTGCTGATAAGATCACTAGAGTTATCCTAGATTCTGCCCTTTCAAGGCCAGATTTATAAACATGAATCATAATAAGAGTTCATTCTTAGATATTTGCATCCTATCAGGCACTGTGTTAAGCAATTTATATTCTTTATTCCATTGAAATACCACAACATATACATTAGGTAAATGCTGAAGTTATTCCTATTTCAGAGAAGAGGAAACTGGCTCAGGGAGATAAATAATGGTGTTGGAATTTGGAACCAATGGGACTTGCACCAACGCCTGTTTTCTTTGCCACCTTGATACACTGACTGTCCCATTGAGGCTGTGAGCTACCCCAGACTCCATACATGAATTCTCCTTGTAATGATTTATAATTGTTGTCTTATTTTATTTTGCTTAAATAAGCCAGAATTAGATTCTGTCATTGCAAGGAAAGGACCTAAAAGGTAAATATTAGTACGGCAATAGAATTGCAAGTATAGATATCTGAGGATAATTGGGATATGTGAAATTGTGTTTTGGACCTAGACATGTCCCATAGAGACTGTAAATAACATGTTGGTTTATCCTGCTTCAAACTATTCATCCAATGGCCAACCATCTGTAGCTGTGAGAGGACCTATGTACAACCAGAGATGACTCGTCAGCTCATACACATTGCTAGACAAATAGCTCTGCCTCTTGGCCCTAATGATGCTGTAGAAATGGTAGACCATGAGAGCCAATGGCAGAGAAAGGACTGGGCAGAGCCTGTATCAAACTTCAAAAAGAAACCAGAAACATTTAGCAAAGACCCCTTAGATGATGAAACACAATTGGAGGATTAATGAGAAGTATATTTGAGAGAGGCATGTGGACTAAAATTATCATGGTCCAAAATTAGTTATTCTTTCTAATTACCTTTTACTTTTTATTTATTTACAAGCTGGTAAGTGTCATCCTTCCCTTCACCTTGTACTCTTCAGCATCAAAGAATATAAACTCAAAGAGAACGAGGACATTTTTCTGCCATCTTTACTACCTTCTCAAGAATATTTTCTTTTTCCTTTTTTTTTTTTTGAGATGGAGTCTCACTCTGTCACCCAGGCTAGAGTGCAGTGGCGCGATCTCGGCTCACTGAAACCTCTGCCTCCTGGGTTCGAGCAATTCTCCTGCCTCAGCCTCCCAAGTAGCTGGTATTACAGGCGCCTGCCACCATGCTTGGCTAATTTTTGTATTTTTAGTAGAGACAGAGTTTCACCATATTGTCCAGGATGGTCTCGATTTCTTGACGTCGTGATCTGCCCGCCTCGGCCTCCCAAAGTGCTGGGATTACAGGCGTGAGCCACTGTGCCTGGCCAAGAATATTTTTAAAAGCTTCTAACATGCCTGTTGCACAATAACTATATTTTGAATGTGTAAGTTATGGGTCAAGAAACGGAGACTCCATTTAGGATAAGTTTTCACCAGAGAGATGCCACTGCTAAGGCAGTTCAAAATAGTTTTTTGAATAGAATCGCCTATCATGCAAAGGTCAGTCTTTCCTTCCTGGTCAGCCTAGTTCTGGTCCATGAAGGCACAAGCACTGTAGCCATGGCTGAGCAAGGTGGTGGTTACGCAAACAGCAACATTTTCTTTCCTTCACCGAGGCTGATCTGCTGTTGCCGTTGGTGAAAGGTATTTTGATAAAGTTCACACATAAATTTTGCCAGATATATTACCAGGTACCATCTATTTTTTGTTCCTATTGTGAATTAAAAATTCAGATATATTTGCTACTTGGTTATTTCTAATGTGTAGGAACATTGTGGTATTTTGTACATTGATCTTGTGTCTGTCAAGTTTGTTGAACTATCTTTCTAGTACTAGCGTCTTGTTTATAGATACTATTGGATTTTAACATTATATTTTAATTACTTTATCTTAAATTAGGGAAAGATTTTTTGTGTATATATGTATGTGTGTGTGTGTGTGTGTGTGTGTATATATATATATATATATATATATATTTTTTTTTTTAGACCAAGTGTTTCGCCCTTGTTGCCCAGGCTGGAGTGCAATGGTGCGATCTTGGCTCACCGCAACCTCCACCTCCTGAGTTCACGCGATTATCCTGCCTCAGGCTCCTGGGTGGCTGGGATTACAGGCGGGCACCACCATGCTTGACTAATTTTGTACTTTTAGTAGAGATGGGGTTTCTCCATGTTGGCCAGGCTGGTCTTGAACTCCTGACCTCAGGTGATCCACCCACCTCAGACTCCCAAAGTGCTGGGATTACAGGCGTGAGCCAGAGCGCCTGGCTGTATGCAATTTTTATATATCTCATTTTTAAAGTTCATGCAGCAGCCAGGACCTCCAGTATAGACATCTTTCTGTTGGGATCAATGAGAAAGCTTCTCATGTTTCAGCATTAAGGATGATGCTCTATTTTTGATGAATATCTTTAACTTATTAAGAGAGTTCTTTTTTGTGTTTTCTGAACCTATGAATTATATTGAATGTAGAGTTCTTTTCTAAACATATTTTGGTAAGAATTGGTGTGAGATTTTATCACATGCTTTTTCTGCTTCTATTGAGGACTACAGTTGTTTCTCTTTTGTTTAATACTGTATAGTGTCTGTCACACAATAAGCATGCAATAAAAATATTTTGGAAAAAAATAAATTCATTGAAATGGTTATATGGTTTTTTTAATTTAATTTGTTAATAACAAATTGTATCAGTGCATGTTCTGTTTTTGAAGAACTGTTGCATTCCTGGAATCACCCTACTTAGGTAGAGTATTAAAAACTTAATTAACTGTTACCAATATTTAACTTAGGAATTTCCTATTTATATTTACAAGTGAGATACTATAATTTTTTTATTGCATTCACCCCATCTTTTCTTTTTAAGAACTTTATTGAGATTATAATTTATACATCACAATATTCAGTCACTCAAAATGCACAATTCAATGGTGTCTAGCATATTTACAGAGTTGTGCACCCATCACTACCACCAATCTCAGGATATTTCATCATCCCCAAAGAAATCTCACACCTATGGGTAGTCACTCTCCAATCCCATCCCCATCCTTGGCCCTAGAAATCCACTAAACTACCTTTTATCTATATAGATTTGTGTGTTGTAGACATCCAATACTGATATCAATAATATGCTTTCATTCATCTTTGTATTTTCTTAAAATATTTGCTTAAAGAAGAGATGATCACTTTCTCGAAGGTTTTTATAAAACTCATCTTTGACATTTTAAGGACTTCTTGTCTTATTGTTGTTGAGAAAATTTATTTCTAATTTGATTCCTTTGATGATTATTGGTACATTTGTGTTTTATATTTTGTTAATGAATCAATTTTGGTGATTTGTAATTTTCATCACCATTATTCATCTAATTTCATTAGTATTTTGTTTTTTATAATATTCTCATAATTTTTAAACATTTACTCATTTATTCAGCATTCATTTCATTTGAAAATGAAAAGTTTCCAACATACAGCAAAATTAACAGAATTTTATAGTGAACACCTAGATAATCACATCTAAATTTTATAGTTAACATTTTAATATACATTCTTTTTTACTTTTCATTTTTCCATAGGTTATTGAGGGTACAGGTGGTGTTTGGTTACATGAGTAAGTTCTTCAGTGGTGATTTGTGAGATTTTGGCGTACCCATCACCTGAGCAGCATACATTGTACCCTATTTGTAGTCTTTTATCCCTCCACCACCCTTCTCCACAAGTTCCCAAAGTCCATTGTATCATTCTTATGCCTTTGCATCCTCATAGCTTAGTTCCCACATGTGGGTGAGAACATATGATGCTTGGTTTTCCATTGCGGAGACACTTCACTTAGAATAATAGCCTCCAGTCTCACCCAGGTTGCTGTGAATGCCGTTAATTCATTCATTTTTATGGCTGTGTAGTATTTCATCATATGTATATACCACGGTTTCTTTATCCACTCATTGATTGATGGGCATTTGTGTTGGTTCCATGACTTTGCAATTGCAAATTGTGCTGCTATAAGCATGCGTGGGCAGGTATCTTTTTTGTATAATGACTGATTTTCCTCTGGGTAGGTACTCAGTAGTGGGATTGCTGAATCAAATGGTAGTTCCACTTTTAGCTCTTTAAGGAATCTCCACACTGTTTCCATCTTGGCTGTACTAGTTTACATTCCCGCCAGCAGTGTAGAAGTGTTCCCTGATCACCACGTTCACACCAACATCTACTGCTTTTTTTGTTTTTTGATTATGGCCATTCTTGCAGGAGTAAGGTGGTATCACATTGTGGTTTTGATTTGCATTCCCCTGATCATTAGTTGAGCATTTTTTTTCATATGTTTGTTGGCCATTTGTATATCTTCTTTTGAGAATTGTCTATTCATGTCCTTAGCCCACTTTGTGATGGGATTGTTTGTTTTTTTCTTGCTGATTTGAGTTCTTTGTAGATTCTGGATATTAGTCCTTTGTCAGATGTAAAGATTATGAAGATTTTATCCCACTCTGTGGGTTGTCTGTTTACTCTGCTGACTGTTCCTTCTGCTGTGCAAAAGCTCTTTAGTTTAATTAAGTCCCAGCTATTTATCTTTGTTTTTATTGCATTTGCTTTTTGGTTCTTGGTCATGAAATCCTTGCCTAAGACAATGGCTAGAAGAATTTTTCCAATGTTATCTTCTAGAATTTTCATAGTTTCATGTCTTAGGTTTAATTCTTTAATCCATCTTGAGTTAATTTTTGTATAACGCGAGAGATGAGGATCCAGTTTCATTCTCCTACATGTGGCTAGCCAATTGTCCTATTACCATTTGTTGAGAAGGATGTCCTTTCCCACTTTATGTTTTTGTTTGCTTTGTTGAAGATCAGTTGGCTGTAGGTATTTGGGTTTATTTCTGGGTTCTCTATTCTGTTCCATTGGTCTATGTGCCTATTTTTATAACAGTACCACGCTGTTTTGGTGATTATGGTCCTATAGTATAGTTTGAAATCAGGTAGTATGATGCCTCCAGATTTGTTCTTTTTGCTTAGTCTTGTTTTGGCTGTGTAGGCTCTTTTGTGGTTCCATATGAATTTTAGAACTGTTTTTTCTAACCTGTGAAGAATGATGGTGGTATTTTGATGGGGATTGTGTTGAATTTGTAGATTGCTTTTGGCAGTATGGCCATTTTCACAATGTTGATTCTACCCATCCATGAGCGTGGGATGTGTTTCCATTTGTTTGTGTCATCTCTGATTTTTTTCAGCAGTGTTTTGTAGTTTTCCTTGTAGAGGCCTTTCACCTCCTTGGTTAGGTATATTCCTAAGTATTTTATTTTTTTTTTTGCAGCTATTGTAAAAGGGGTTGTGTCCTTGATTTGATTCTCTGCTTGGTGGCTGTTGGTGTATGGGAGAGCTACTGGTTTGTGTACATTCGTCTTATATCTGGAAACTTTGCTGACTTATTTTATCAGTCTGAGGAGCTTTCTGGAGGAGTCTTTAGGGTTTATGAGTCATATCGTCAGCAAACAGTGACAGTTTAAACAGTCATATCGTCAGCAAACAGTGACGGTTTACTTACTCTTTACTGATTTGGATGCCCTTTATTTCTTTCTCTTGTCTGATTGCTCTGGTTAGGACTTCTAGCACTATGCTGAAGAGGAGTGGTGAGAGTGGGCATCCCTGTCTTGTTCCCATTCTCAAAGGGAATGCTTTCAACTTTTCCCCATTCAGTATTATGTCGGCTGTGGGTTTGTCATAGATGGCTTTTATTACATTGAGGTATGTCTCTTGTATGCCGATTTTGCTGAGAGTTTTAATCATAAAGGGATGCTGGATTTTTGTCAAATGCTTTTTCTGCATCTATTGAGATGATCATGTGATTTTTGTTTTAAATTCTGTTTATGTGGTGTATAACATGTATTGACTTGCATATGTTAAACCATCTCTGCATCTCTGGTGTGAAACCCACTTAATCATAGTGGATTATCTTTTTGATATGTTGTTGGATTCAGTTAGCTAGTACTTTGTTAAGGATTTTAGCATCTGTGTTCATCAGGGATATTGGTACGTAGTTTTCTTTTTTGGTTATGTCCTTCCCTGGTTTTGGTATTAGGGTGATGCTGGCTTCATAGAATGAATTAGGGAGGGTTTCCTCTTTCTCTGGCTTGTGGAATGGTGTCAATAGGATTGGTACCAATTCTTCTTTGAATGTCTGGTAGAATTCCACTGTGATTCTGTCTGGTCCTGGACTTTTTTTTTGTTAGTAATTTTTAAATTGCCATTTTAATCTCACTGCTTGTTATTGGTCTGTTTAGGGTATCTAATTATTTCTGATTTCAGGTAGGAGGATTATATCTTTCCAGGACTTTATCCATCTCTTCTAGGTTTTCTAGTTTGTGTGCATAAAATTGTTCATAGTAGCCTTAAATTATCTTTGTGTGCATAAAGTTGTTCATAGTAGCCTTAAATATTTCTGTGGTGTCAGTTGTAATACCTCCTGTTTCATTTCTTATTGAGGTTATTTGGATTTTCTCTCTTCTTTTCTTGGTTAATCTTACTAATGGTCTATCACTTTTATTTATCTTTTCAAAGAAGCAGCTTTTTGTTTCATTTATCTTTTGTATTTTTTTTTGTTTCAATTTCATTTAGTTCTGCTCTGTGATCTTGATTATTTCCTTTCCTCTGATGGGTTTGGGTTTGGTTTGTTGTTCTTCTAGTTCCTTGAGGTGTGACCTTAGATTGTCAGTTTGTGCTCTTTCAGTCTTTTTGATGTAGGTGTTTAGGGCTATGAACTTTCCTTTTAGGACCGCCTTTGCTATATCCCATAGGTTTTGATAGGTTGCGTCGCTGTTGTCATTCAGTTCAAAGAATTTTTAAATTTCTATCTTGATTTCGTTTTTGACCCAATGATCACTCAGGAGCAGGTGATTTAATTTACATGTATTTTCATGGTTTTGAAGGTTTCTTTTGGAGTTGATTTCTGGTTTTATTCCACTGTGGACTGAGAAAGTGTTTGATATAATTTCAATTTTCTTAAATTTATTGAGGCTTGTTTTGTGGCCTATCATATGGTCCATCTTGGAGAAAGTTCTATGCATTGTTGAATAGAATGTGTATTCTGTGGTTCTTGGATGGAATGTTCTGTATATATCTGTTAAGTCCATTTGTTCCAAGGTATAGTTTAAATCCATTGTTTCTTCGTTGACTTTCTGTCTTGATGACCTGTCTAGTGCTGTCAATGGAGTATTGAAGTCCCCCACTATTATTGTGTTACTATCTCATTTCTTAGGTCTAGTAGTAATTGTTTTATAAATTTGGGAGCTCCTGTGTTAGGCGCATATATGTTTAGGATTGTGATATTTTCCTGTTGGACAAGGCCCCTTACCATTATATAATGTTCCTCTTTGTCTTTTTTAACTTGGCAGACACAAAATAAACAGAGAAAGCTTCAGGTCAATATCCTTGATGAACATTGATGCAAAAATCCTTGACAAAATACTAGCAAACTGGATCCAGCGGCACATTAAAAAGCGAATCCACCACAATCCAATAGGCTTTATTCTTGGATGCAAAGTGGGTTCAATATATGCAAATCAATAAATGTGATTCATCACATAAACAGAACTAAAGACAAAAACCACATGATTATCTCAATAGATACAGGAAAGGTTTTTGATAAATATCAGCATTTCTTCATGTTAAAAACCCTCAATAAACTAGGTATCAAATGAACATTCCTCAAAATAATAAGAGCTATCTATGACAAACCCACAGCCAACATCATACTGAATGGACAAAAGCTTGAAACATTCCTCTTGAAAGCTGGCACAAGACAAGGATGCCCTCTCTCACCACTCCTATTCAACATAGTATTGGAAGTCCTGGCCACAGCAATCAGGCAAGAGAAAGAAATAAAGGGCATCCAAATAGGAAAAGAAGCAGTCAAACTATCGCTGTTTGTAGGTGACATGATTCTGCATCTAGAAAATCCCATGGGCATAGCTCAATAGCTCCTTCAGTTGATAAACAACTTTAGCAAAGCTTCAGGACACAAAATCAGTGTACAAAAATTATTAACATTCCTATACACCAACAACAGCCAAGCTGAGAGCCATATTAGCAATGCAATCCCATTCACAATTACCACAAAGAACAAAATACCTAGGAATATAACTAACCAGCGAAGTGAAAGATCTCTACAATGAGAATTACAAAACACTGCTCAAAGAAATCAGAGATGACAGAAACAAATGGAAAAATATTACATGCCTAGGAACAGGAAGAATGAATGTCATTACAATGACTATACTGCTCAAAGAAATTTACAGATTCGATGCTATTCCCATCAAACTACCAATGACATTTTTTACAGAACTAGAAACAACAATTTTAAAATTCATATGGAACCAAAAAGGAGCCCAAATAGCCAAGAAAATCCTAAGCAAAAACAACAAAGCTGGAGACATCATGCTACCCGACCTCAAACTATACCTCAGGGCTACAGTCACCAATACAACATGGTACTGTTTAAAAAAAAAAAAACAGACACAAGACCAGTGGAACAGAATAGAGAACCCAGAAAGAAGCTCTCAAACCTATAACTATCTGATCTTTGACAAGATGACAAAAACAAGCAATGGAGAAAGGGACCCCAATTCAATAAATGGTGCTGAGGTAATTGGCTATCTATATGCAAATGATTGAAAATGGGTCCCTTTCTTATATTATAAACAAAAACAATTCAAGACAGATTAAAGAGTTAAATGTAAAATCCAAAACTATAAAAACCTTGGAAGACAACCTAGGCAATACCATTCTGGACATAGGAACTGGCAAAGATTTCATCATAAAGATGCCAAAAGCAATTGCAACAAAAGCAAAAATGGACAAATGGGATCTAATTACACTTGAGAACTTCTGCACAGCAAAATAAAATATCAACAGAGTAAATAGACAACCTACAGAATGGGATAAAATATTTGTAAACTATACATCTAACAAAGTTCTAATATTCGGCATCTATAAGGAACTTAAACAAATTTACTAAACAAAACAAACCAAAAAACAAAACCCAAACAACCCTATTAAAAAATGGGCAAAAGATATGAACCGATACTTTTCAATAGAAGACACACATGTGGCCCGCAAGTATATAAAAAAAGGTCAGTATTACTGATCATTAGAGAAATGCAAATGAAAACCACGATGAGATACCATCTCACACTAGTCAGAATGGCTACTATGGGAAAGTAAAAAAATAATAGATGCTGGTGAGGTTGCAGAGAAAAGGGAATGCTAATATACACTGCTGGTAGGAGTGTAAGTTCAACTGTTGTGGTAAGCAGTGTGGTGATTCCTCAAATAGCTGAAAACAGGACTACAATTTGCAACAGAAATCCACTACTGGGTATATACCCAGAGGAATAGAAATTATTCTACCATAAAGACACATGCACACATATGTTCATTGCAGCACTATTCACAACAGCAAAGACATGGAATCAACATAAATGTGCATCAGTGACAGATTGAATAAAGAAAATGTGGTACATATTCACCATGGAATACCATGCAATCATAAAAAAGAACGAGATTATATCCTTTGTGGGAACATGGATGGATCTTGAGGCCATTATCCTTAGCAAACAAACACAGAAAACCAAATACTGCATGTTTTCACTTATAAATGGGAGCGAAATGATGAGAACACATGGACACAAAGAGGGGAACAGCACACAGTGGGGCCTACTTGAGGGTGGAGGATGGGTGGAGGGAGAGGATCAGAAAAAAATAACTATTGGGTACTAGGCTTATTACCTGGGTGATGAAATAATCTGTACAACAAATCCCTGTGACACAAGTTTACCTATATAACAAACCTGCACATGTACCCCTGAACCTAAAAGAAAAGTTAAAAAAATTGCTTTTATTTTTATTTTAAATAAGCTTCACTGAGATATAGCCTACATATAATTCACCAATTTTCAGTTTACAATTTGATGATTTTTGAAAAATGTATATATGTATTAATCACCATGACAATCATAATACAGAACATTTCCATTGCAACAGATTGTTTCCTTCTCCCACCCCTTGGCCCTTGGCAACCACAGATCAACTTCCTATGACTATAGTTTTGATTTTCCTACAATTTCACATAAATAGAATCAAAATAAGGTCGTCATTTGTGTCTGGGTTCTTTCCCTTAGCATGGTAATGTTGATATATTTATCAATTCCACCATACACGTATATGAATAGAAGTCTTTGTGAAGACATATGTGATCATCTATCTTGGTAAATACCTATGAGTGAAATTGCTAGGCCACATGGTAAGTATGTGTTTAACTCTATAAGAAACTGCCTAAGTACTTTCCAAAGTGTCTGTACTATTCTGTATTCCCATTGGCAACATATGAGGATTTCAACTGCTCTCCAAATCCTTGCCAATATTTGCCATTGAAGATATTTTTCATTTAAACCATGCTAGTGAGCATCAAAAAATTGAATTTTTACTTAAAAATTTCTCATGAAGAAAACTCCAGGTCCGGATGGCCTTGTGGTGAATTTTAACAAACATTTATAGAAAGAAATAATACTAATTATAAACCAAATTTTCCAAAACATAGAAGCGGTAAATATTTCCTAATTCACTTCTTGAGACTCTGATACCCAAACCAGACAAAAACATACAAGAATAGAAAACTCCGAACAAATATCCTCATGAATATACATGCAAAACTTATTATTTCAACATCATCAAGTGAAATCCAGCAATATTTAAATCAGTAACATTTCACGACAAGATGGGATTTACTCCAAGAATGCAAGGTTGCTCTTAGCATTCTAAAACCACACAATGTAATTCACCATATTATTAGACCACAAACGAAAAGCATATGGTCATCTAAACAGATGCAGAAAAAGTCTTTGATAATGTTTATCTTCTGCTTATAATTAAAAAGAAAACAACTCATCAAAGTGAGAATAGATGAGAACACCCTTAACTTGTAAAGGGACATATAAATTTTAAAAATTGAGCTCTACCATTATATTTAAAGGAGAAAACACTGAATGCTTTCCCTCTTAGATGGAGAACAAGGCAAGGATGCCTGTTTTCACCACTTCTATTCAAGACTGTAGTGTAGTTCTGGCCAATATAGTAAGACAAGAGAAAAAAAGATAGATTGAAAAGAAAAGAGTAAATGAAATGAAAAGAGTAACACTCTCTTTATTAATAGATTAATGGAGAAAATTTAATAAATTTACAAAATGTTAGTAGAACTAGTCAGTTTAGCTCAGTCACAAGGTACAAAGTACAAGATATTAAAAATCAATTGTATTTCTATATACTAGCAAGAAAACAGTACATTGATACATTCAATTTTAATAGAGGAAGCTAGAGGGCTATTTAGCTTAGACTGAATCACTTTATTCTTCTTTAATTTGGGGGCATTCAGATGGGTACAAATCAAATGCTTGCTTTTATGATAATTTTATTTCTATGACCGCTACTGAATTTTTGCATATTTTCATTTTTTTGTGAACCATTTGGTGTTACACTCCTGTGGTATGCCTGTACTTATCTTCTTTGGAGCATTTGTATTTTGCTTATCTACATGTAAGTATTCTTCGAATGTCAAATAATCTTATCTCTTTCCTGTAGTATTTGTTGAAAATATTTTTCCAACTCTAATATTTCTCTATCGACTTTGCTTGTGGAATTTCTGTCTTTCAAAATTTTAATTTTATATAGTCAAATACACTTTTTATTATAGCATTTCCTGTGTAAATTTCTTATCCTGGCTGAGAAGTTCTTCCTCACCCCCCAAGTGTATGTTGTCTACATGTTCTAGTATCTTCTCATATAAAACTAAAACAACTCAGAAATTATTGTAAACTGTATAAGATGGATATAAACTGTTTTATGTTATGAATATATAGCCATCTCTGACAGATGCATTTGAAATGAAAGTTGTTCCTTCTTCACAGAAGAAAAATAAAATCTGTGACATAGTTTGGCAACTCTGTCTGGGTTTACTATTTTATATTAATTCATGCTTTTCTTTAACAAATGTATTAGTTGTTCTAATACCTGGTAAAAGAAGTCTTCTCAAAATGCTTTAACTAGTGATCCTTTTCATCCCTTTCTTGTTTATTCTCAAGAATTTGTTCTTCCATGTGAGTATCAAAATCTTATCAAATAATGAAAAAATAGGATTCTAATTAAATTCTCATCAGCTGCACATACTTATTTGAAGAAAATTGATATTTTCACTGTCTTTCCAATCATAAACATTGTTTCTCAATCTCTTCATATATTGTTTTATGTCATTCAAAGAAATATTAATTTTTCTTATAAAAGTTGCCTCTAAGAAATTCAGTTTTTTTGCCATTCTGAATAAGTATGTTTTCCTATTTCCATGATATGACAATTTCTAGTACAGAAAAATCTGTGAAGTTTTGTATACTCATCGTGTACTCAGTGTAGAAGATACTAGATTGAGTCATTCCAGTTTATTCCAAAACCCTTCTAGAGTTCAAAGTGTAGAAAGCTAAAAGCATGGCCTCCTGACATAATTCAGTTCTAATTAGTCAGATGCATTTTGCTCATATAAATCCTGATGGAAAGAAATGGTTCTTAAGCAGAAACTGTAGCAACTATATCCTAATTCAGCTTTTGGTTTCTCCATCCAGCAGGTGTTGTTACAATAGAGACAGATGTCTAGAAGTCCTGCAGTCAGCAGTAGCAATAGCAGCTCCCTGATTCATCAACTTCCTGCAATGCTGTTATCAGTATTTTTTTTTTCAACAGAAGCAAAGCTATTTTCAGTGTAAGGATATTCATTAGAGAATCTGAGAATAGAGCCTCTTCTTTTAACCCTTCTCACAATTATTATTTAATACAACATTTACTGTTTTAAATCATTTTTTTGTTACAGTGGATTCTATTTTCTGCTAATTGAACGTTAATAGATACACCATCTGCATCATAAAATTCTCTTTTTAATTCTTATTAGTTCTCTTAGTTTTGACTTTAGAGTCTCTTGGATTGTTCTTGGCAAATTAACATATTAGCACCAAATATATATCATTTACTTATTTTCTAGTGTTCATACAGTGGTTTCATTTTTGCATTCTTTAAAAAAGCAACCACTCACAACAATAATTCAAAATGCTGGCCGGACACAGTGGCTCATGCCTGTAATCTCAGCACTTTGGGAGGCTGAGGCTGGTGAATCACCTGAGGTCAGGAATTGAAGACCAGCCTGGCCAACATGGTGAAACCCCGTCTCTACTAAAAATACAAAAATTAGCTGAGTGTGGTGGCGTGCGCCTATAGCTCCAGCTACTTGGGAGTCTGAGGAGTCTGAGGCAGGATAATCACTTGAACTGGGGAGATGGAGGTTGCAGTGAGCTGAGATCGCGCCATTGCACTCCAGGCTGGGCGACTGGGTGAGACTCCATCTCAAAAAAAAAAAAAAAAAAAAAAAGCATATGATATGGTTTGGATCTGTGTCCCTACCGAAATCTCATGTTCAACTGTAATTCCCAATGTTGGAGGTGGGGCCTAGTGGGAGGTAATTGGATCCTGGGGGCAGTTTCTCATGGTTTAACACCACCCCCTTTGGAGCTGTCATTGCTACCTTGTTGAAAAATGTGTAGCACCTCCCTGCTCTCTCTCTTCTACTGCTCCTTCCATGTGAGACACCTGCTCCCACGTTGCCTTCTGCCATGACTGTAAGTTTCCCGAGGTCTTCCCAGAAGCCAAATAGATGGGAAACCTCATGCTTCCTGTATACCCTGCAGAACAGTGAGCCAATTAACCTCTTTTTAAAAATATAAATTACTCAGGCACAGGTATTTCTTTATAGCATTGCAAGAATGGACTAATATGGCATATAGACAAAAGGATAAGAATTAAGTACCTTAGAAGAGGTGCCTGTGCAGAGAGGAATAGGAGTAGAATATGAGGATAAAAGGAAACCAATGAAGAATAAAGCTTTTAAATGAACAATGATAATGAGGTGCTATTAACTAAGAAATTTTAACTCGACCTGTACAAGAGTTAAAATTAAATCCATCCATCAATACATACCATACAAGCAAATGTGGCACCAGACATATTAAACAGGCAAGGAAGACTTTATTCAAGACTATTGCAATAGCAGAGAGAGATTAAACTCAACTCCTCTGAAACCAAAGGCAGGGGAGTTTTTCAACACTGGGGTAATCATTTAGAAAAGTACTGGATGACATTAGCAGAGAGCTGGTCATTGGAATGTGTCCACCACATTAAGTTATTCCTGCGTTTGCTACATTTTTCTCTGTGATTAGGACATCTGTGTTTACGAATTGGCATCTAAGTTAGGCTCCTATCCTCCCACAGAGACTGGGAGATAGAGATGCTTTCTCCTTCAGTGTTTGCATTTCAAAGAGATGGTTCCCAGGTCCTTAAGAAAGATTATTCCCTGGGTTGTAAAACTGGCAAGAGGATTGGAGAATATTTACATCCATTTCAAAGAAGCAGAGAAAGAATTTGCAATTTCCAGTTTTCTAAAGTAAATGCTCTAAGAAAAGGGTGGCTAAGGCTTATATTCAGGAAGAAACTTGTCTAAAGTTTAGTCAAACTGAGGTGAATGTTGAGGCTGTCTTGGTCACTACATCCACACATATAAGGAAATTTCTAAGATAATGAGGTCAAAAATTTGCTTCTGGCTGAACGCCAAGGAATGCAAGACATCAACTCAGCTGCCTCCTGGGCTTGCAGGCTCAGTTGCCCACCCACTGGGTATTATCATCTAGCTGCTTTTCTGAATGGCTGGATTTTAGAAGTCTTTATTTGCATGACATTCTTGGGGTAATATTTAGAATGATAAGAGAAAGCAGTGAAAAAAAAAAAAACCAACAGTGGAATTGTGTTTGAAATAGTCTAAGTGCTCAAATATGTTGTTAAGAATCAGAACTTCTCAAAATTATATTTCTCTTGTTTTTGGATTCAGCACAAGATTAGAACAATCTAGAAAAGGGTTTTGAGCTCTTTACCTGGAAGGCTCCTGGCACATGAACTAATATATTTCTTTTTTCTTTCTTTCTTTTTTTTAACAAGAGAAAAACAAGTAATTTTATTAATATATGCAGTGTACATCACACAGGAGAAAACTCAATGAAAAGGTAAACACAAGTAGTGACTTACAACTCTGGATTATATTATGTAGCATCTTCCACAAAGAATACGTTTCAGAGAAGTGTGACAAGACAAAGGAAAGCAGTTTTAGGCTTCCAGAGGCAGAAACCGTGGGAAGGTAAACATATGGCAAGAAACTAACAGTAAGCTTTGTTTGTAGATTTCTCTGGTACTGTCTCAGTTGATTAGAGCCATCTTCTCATCTTGGTATCAGGAAAGCATCTTTCTCAAAGAAGTCTGTATGGCTTGCTACAGGTAGGAAAGGACAGTTAAGATAGCCATTTCTGCAACTACTGTTTCTCAAGAACCTTTAGCTTGAAATAATCAGTATGCCAAATTGGTGTATTTGGGGGTGGCATGTTCAAATTTCCCTCAGATCAAAAGAACAGAAAGGTCAGAATCTGGCCCTTATATAGTAACTGCATGACAGATGTTGCACTTGAAACATTGATACTAGGAGGAAGAGCTATAAATGTGCAAAAATAATTAAAACAAGATTCCAAAATCATGCCATAAACGAAAACAAATTTCAGTTGGACTAAGCATCTAAATGTTAAAAACAAAAATTTTGTAACTTTTGGAAGGCTGAATAAGACTATTTTTATGACATTTCCTATACAAAAACCAGAAAAAGCAAATCATTATGAAAGATTGGTAAGATTACATTAAAATTTAAAAATTCAAGATTTCATAACCAAAATATGAAGACAAACCAGACTAAACAAGATAATTGAAACATACATAACAGATTATTAGTATTCAAAATATGTGATATCTAACAACTGACAAGTAAAAAAACAAAATGGAAAAATGAGCAAAAATGCCTGTAATCCCAGTGCTTTAGGAGGCGAGATGGGAGGATCGTTTGAGTCCAGGTTTAAGGTTACAGTGAGCTGTGATCCTGCCACCACACTTCAGCCTGAGCAATAGAGTGAGATCTTGTCTCTTAAAAAAAAAAAAAAAAAAGGAGTAAAAAATATGGCCTCAGAAATCACACACTGCACTTGCTCAATATCCTGGTAGTTACAAAAGTCAGCACTGTAAAATGCAGGAGAAGGCTATATGGGGGGAATGAACACCAGGAGGCCAGGGATCACTGGTGACCATCTGGAGGCTGGTTACCACATACATAAAACAATATTTTATAGCGTTTTAAAAAATGTTTTTGTATTAAAAATATAAAAACACACGCTAGAATATATGCCACCTCTAGTGGTTATCTCTGGGGACTCTGGGGAGGGAGGAAAGGGACAGGAACAAAGAGGTAACAAAATGAACTTCAAATGTATCTAATATTTGCAATTACATATATATGTGTGTCTGAAGAAAATATAGCCAAATCCTAACATTTATTACATCTGCATGGTAGAAATACATGGATTTTCTTGAACTCATTTACCTCTCCTGTATCTTTGAAATATGTCAGTAAAAAGTTTTAAGGTAATGAATCCAAAGAAATGGAAATAAAATGTGCTTTTAATAAGAATTTAGTTTTACACATTTAAAAAATTGCAATTTTCAGGACATGTAAGAATATTTTTCTAATACTGAAATAAGCATATCTTTGGCATAGAAATCACACCCTATGTGTGATCTTTAACTAAAAAATCTAATCAAGAACTATGACTAATATGTTAAACAAAACTATTCTTTGCCCATCCATCTGTCCCCTCTCATAGCCCCATTGCTAGGTGTTAGAATATAGTTCTGTACATATCTTCATATCTACAAAGAATTAAGATGTTGTATCAAAGATGTCCAGAAGTTATATATGGTGGAGGATTAGTTGGCTTAATCGTTGACACACAACACAAAATACCAAAAGCAACATAATATATAGGATGCAAAATAGAACTGTCACTAAGGTCAAATAATACAAAAAAAATCACATCATTTAAATTTGATGCATTGCAAACAAAATAACTTCTTTAGAATTATTATGTACGCAACTTGCAAAGCTCAAAAAGTAATAGCACAGAGCCATAAATCTGACAAGGCACCTTAAAAATAGCCATCAAACATATACAAATATCAGATACAAACACAGTTAAACTCCAAAAGCAGTAACCACAGAAATAAATAGGGAAAAAATATGCATTCTTTCTAGACAGTCTCCTTTTCTGAAGTAGTCTTAAAAAAAAGTACAAAAATATTTATCATATATTTTAAAACCTATCATCAAAGTCCAAATCTCTGTTAAAAAAAGAATGTTTTTCTTCAAGTCAATAAAGTTCAGATTCATACATTTTCTAAAGAAACAATGACAGTCTTCATGCTAAATATAGGAAGAGAAAAAGCTTTTAATTTTGTTTGTTAACTCGTTTATTCAACAAACATTTAGTGAGTGTTGTGTGAACCTGTTTTAGGTGCTGGGGATATAGAATAAAGACACAATCATTAGCTGCAGACAACTTAGCCAAATGGAGCTGGATCCACCACTGGCAACCTTAAAGTTACCTCCCATGGTCCTTAAGATGAAACGCAACTTCAAACTCTGCCATGCTTAGCATCTTGTTGCAAAACAAATAATGGTCTACCTAGTTTGCTAATGGTAGCACTGTGGCTCTATTAATATTAACCATGTATTGATGAAGTTGACTTTCATAAAGGATTCTGTGAAAGTTCAGAGGCATAAAGTATTTAAGGACAAACTAGTACTGGTCCGCAACAAAAACAGCATCGGTATTCTGCTTTCACAGAAGCCAAGAAAACCAAGAAAAATTTCATTCTGAGTATATACAGAACTGCTTGACAGAGGTCATTCTATACGTGTGGTACATGTACAAATATGACATAAGACGTATGAATGATTGCAGTCGTTGTTAAATAACGAAGTATGCCAAATTAGTCATCAGGTTTCAAAGAATCATAGACTTCTTTCAAGAGGTCTCGCCACGTTTTAAGGAAACATGCATTTTCTGTACATTTGAAGGCAAGCTCTTCCACTTGAGCTGATACTGCAGATGTGGCTTCAAGAAGTTTGGTTAATGAAAAGGCTGCATCTCCCATCTGCAGCTCCACTTCCTCCAGCGGGTCCACCGTTCGGCCGCTGCTCCTGCTCGGAACTGGCCAGCCCAAACTCGCTGGGCCGCCCGGGGAAGATGCTGCAGAGGCGTCTCAAGAGGAGGGAGAAGAGAGAGGCGGCGGGGGCGGCAAAGAAACCTGCAACTCCTCAGCGTCTGCCATGGGGAAGGGCTGGGACCGCGGAATCCGACCCCAGCAGCCGAACCGACACCAACCGTCTTTTTAATATATTTCTTTTTTCTAATACTGACACCTAGATCGACAAAAGAAGTCTGTTCCTAGAGAAAGGTAGTTGTTGTTCTTTTCCTCCTATGTGAAGGTTTATTGGGGCATTTGTTAATGGGTCAGAGTACCTTGAGGCTCTCTCCATTGGGGATAACAAGAGTTAGGTCGACCTTGATGTCTCTGGCCAGCTCCTCAGGCACTCATCAGTTCTTTTCATCCCTTCCTCTCCTCCATGTCTCCCTTGCTGTGTACTTTCTTTGTCATTGAGCATTCCTGGGGCTCTGCTCTCATAGTAGGGTCATTCTCTCCCACCCCCCATCATCTATCCCTCCTTGATCTTGTTTTTATTTCTCTATTCACTAATATATTCTGATCTGCTCTCTGGATTGACTCTTCTTTTGCTTGGGAACATTAAAATATTAAAATTAAGGCAATGGGTAACATCAAAGTCTAATCATAACCAATTGGCTAATTGTGCTGATCACTGCCCATAAGTTATCTAAATAAAAGTCTTAAAACCATGCAAGAGAGATGTTACATGCCATTTTATGGCTGAAAAAATTAGATAAGAAAGGCCAGTGGATCTCCCAACACAGAGGCTGAGATCTGAGAATGGACAGACTGCCTGCTCAAGTGGGTCCCTGACCCCTGAGTAGCCTAACTGGAAGACATCCCCCACTAGGGGCAGACTGACACCTCACACCTCACAGGGTGGAGTACACCCCTGAGAGGAAGCTTCCAAAGCAAGAATCAGGCAGGTACACTCACTGTTCAGCAATATTCTATCTTCTGCAGCCTCTGCTGCTGATACCCAGGCAAACAGGGTCTGGAGTGCACCTCAAGCAATCTCCAACAGACCTACAGCTGAGGGTCCTGACTGTTAGAAGGAAAACTAACAAACAGGAAGGACACCCACACCAAAACCCCATCAGTACGTCACCATCATCAAAGACCAGAGGCAGATAAAACCACAAAGATGGGGAAAAAGCAGGGCAGAAAAGCTGGAAATTCAAAAAATAAGAGCGCATCTCTCCCTGCAAAGGAACACAGCTCATTGCCAGCAATGGATCAAAGCTGGACGGAGAATGACTTTGACCAGATGAGAGAAGAAGGCTTCAGTCCATCAAACTTCTCAGAGCTAAAGGAGGAATTATGTACCCAGCGCAAAGAAACTAAAAATATTGAAAAAAGAGTGAAAGAATTGATAACTAGAATAATTAATGCAGAGAAAGCCATAAACGAACTGACAGAGATGAAAACCATGACACGAGAAATAAGTGACAAATGCACAAGCTTCAGTAACTGACTTGATCAACTGGAAGAAAGAATATCAACGATTGAGGATCAAATGAATGAAATGAAGCAAGAAGAGAAAAATAAAGAAAAAAGAAGAAAAAGAAATGAACAAAGCCTGCGAGAAGTATGGGATTATGTAAAAAGACCAAATCTACATCTGATTGGGGTGCCTGAAAGTGAGGGGGAATATGGAACCAAGTTGGAAAACACTCTTCAGGATATCATCCAGGAGAACTTCCCCAACCTAGTAGGGCAGGCCAACATTCAAATTCAGGAAATACAGAGAACGCCACAAAGATACTCCTCAAGAAGAGCAACTCCAAGACACATAATTGCCAGATTCACCAAAGTTGAAATGAAGGAAAAAATCTTAAGGGCAGCCAGAGAGAAAGGTCGGGTTACCCACAAAGGGAAGGCCATCAGACTAACAGAAGATCTCTCTGCAGAAACTCTACAAGCCAGAAGAGAGTGGGGGCCAATATTCAACATTCTTAAAGAAAAGAATTTCAACCCAGAATTTCATATCCAGCCAAACTAAGTTTCATAAGTGAAGGAGAAATAAAATTCTTTACAGATAAGCAAATGCTTAGAGATTTTGTCACCACCAGGCCCGCCTTACAAGAGACCCTGAAGGAAGCACTAAACATGGAAAGGAACAACCAGTACCAGCCATTGCAAAAACATGCCAAAATGTAAAGACCATCGAGGCTAGGAAGAAACTGCATCAACTAACGAGCAAAATAACCAGTTAATATCATAATGGCAGGATCAAGTTCACACATAATAATATTAACCTTAAATGTAAATGGACTAAATGCTCCAATTAAAAGTACAGACTGGCAAACTGGATAAAGAGTCAAGACCCATCAGTTTGCTGTATTCAGGAGACCCATCTCACATGCAGAGACATACATAGGTTCAAAATAAAGGGATGGAGGAAGATCTACCAAGCAAATGGAGAACAAAAAAAAGTAGAGGTTGCAATTCTAGTCTCTGATAAAACAGACTTTAAACCATCAAAGATCAAAAGAGACAAAGAAGGCCATTACATAATGGTAAAGGGATCAATTCAACAGGAAGAGCTAACTATCCTAAATATATATGCACCCAATACAGGAGCACCCAGATTCATAAAGCAAGTCCTTAGAGATTTACAAAGAGACTTAGACTCCCATACAATAATAATGGGAGACTTCAACACCCCACTGTCAACATTAGACAGATCAATGAGACCGAAAGTTAACAAGGATATCCAGGAATTGAACTCATCTCTGCAGCAAGCGGACCTAATAGACATCTACAGAACTCTCCACCCCAAATCAACAGAATACACATTCTTCTCAGCACCACATCATACTTATTCCAAAATTGACCACATAATTGGAAGTAAAGCACTCCTCAGCAAATGTACAAGAACAGAAATTATAACACACTGTCTCTCAGACCACACAGCAATCAAACTAGAACTCAGGACTAAGAAACTCAATCAAAACCGCTCAACTACATGGAAACTGAATAACCGGCTCCTGAATGACTACTGGGTACATAATGAAATGAAGGCAGAAATAAAGATGTTCTTTGAAACCAATGAGAACAAAGATACAACATACCAGAATCTCTGCAACACATTTAAAGCAGTGTGTAGAGGGAAATTTATAGCACTAAATGCCCACAAGAGAAAGCTGGAAAGATCTAAAATTGACACTCTAACATAACAATTAAAAGAACTAGAGAAGCAAGAACAAACACATTCAAAAGCTAGCAGAAGGCAAGAAATAACTAAGATCAGAGCAGAACTGGAGGAGATAGAGACACAAAAAACCCTCCAAAAAATCAATGAATCCAGGAGTTGATTTTTTGAAAAGATCAACAAAATTGATAGACCACTAGCAAGACTAATAAAGAAGAAAAGAGAGAAGAATCAAATAGACGCAATAAAAAATGATAAAGGGGCTATCACCACCGACCCCACAGAAATACAAACTACCATCCAACAATACTATAAACACTTCTATGCAAATAAACTAGAAAATCTAGAAGAAATGGATAATTTCCTGGACACTTACACTCTCCCAAGGCTAAACCAGGAAGAAGCTGAATCCCTGAATAGACCAATAGCAGGCTCTGAAATTGAGGCAATAATTAATAGCCTACCAACCAAAAAAAGTCCAGGACCAGATGGATTCACAGCTGAATTCTACCAGAGGTACAAGGAGGAGCTGGTACCATTCCTTCTGAAACTATTCCAATCAATAGAAAAAGAGAGAATCCTTCCTAACTCATTTTATGAGGCCAACATCATCCTGATACCAAAGCCTGGCAGAGACACAACAAAAAAAGAGAATTGTAGACCAATATCCCTGATGAACATCGATGCAAAAATCCTCAATAAAATACTGGCAAGCCAGATCCAGCAGCACATCAAAAAGCTTATCCACCATGATCAAGTGGGCTTCATCCCTGGGATGCAAGGCTGGTTCAACATACACAAATCAATAAATGTAATCCAGCATATAAACAGAACCAAAGACAAAAACCACATGATTATCTCAATAGATGCAGAAAAGGCCTTTGACAAAATTCAACAGCCCTTCATGCTAAAAACTCTCAATAAATTCGGTATTGATGGAACGTATCTCAAAATCATAAGAGCTATTTATGACAAACCCACAGCCAATATCATACTGAATGGGCAAAAACTGGAAGCATTCCCTTTGAAAACTGGCACAAGACAGGGATGCCCTCTCTCACCACTCCTATTCAACATAGTGTTGGACGTTCTGGCTAGGGCAATCAGGCAAGAGAAGGAAATAAAGGGTATTCAGTTAGGAAAAGAAGAAGTCAAATTGTCCTTGTTTGCAGATGACATGATTGTATATTTAGAAAACCCCATTGTCTCAGCCCCAAATCTCCTTAAGCTGATAAGAAACTTCCACAAAGTCTCAGGATACAAAATCAATGTGCAAAAATCACAAGCATTCTTATACACCAGTAACAGACAAACAGAGAGCCAAATCATGAATGAACTTCCATTCACAATAGCTTCAAAGAGAAAGAGAATAAAATACCTAGGAATCCAACTTACAAGGGATGTAAAGGACCTTTTCAAGGAGAACTACAAACCACTGCTTAGTGAAATAAAAGAGGACACAAACAAATGGAAGAACATACCATGCTCATGGATAGGAAGAATCAATATTGTGAAAATGGTAATACTGCCCAGGGTTATTTATAGATTCAATGCCATCCCCATTAAGCTACCAATGACTTTCTTCACAGAATTGGAAAAAACTGCTTTAAAGTTCATATGGAACCAAAAAAGAGCCCGCATTGCCAAGACAATCCTAAGTCAAAAGAACAAAGCTGGAGGCATCACGCTACCTGACTTCAAACTATACTACAAGGCTACAGTAACCAAAACAGCATGGTACTGGTACCAAAACAGAGAGATAGACCGATGGAACAGAACAGAGCCCACAGAAATAATACCACACATCTATAGCCATCTGATCTTTGACAAACCTGAGAAAAGCAAGAAATGGGGAAAGGATTCCCTATTTAATAAATGGTGCTGGGAAAATTGTCTAGCCATAAGTAGAAAGCTGAAACTGGATCCTTTCCTTACTCCTTATACGAAAATTAATTCAAGATGGATTAGAGACTTAAATGTTAGACCTAATACCATAAAAACCCTACAAGAAAACCTAGGTAATACCATTCAGGACATAGGCATGTGCAAGGACTTCATGTCTAAAACACCAAAAGCAATGGCAACAAAAGCCAAAATTAACAAATGGGATCTAATTAAACTAAAGAGCTTCTGCACAGCAAAAGAAACTACCATCAGAGTGAACAGGCAACCTAAAGAATGGGAGAAAATTTTTGCAATCTACTCATTTGACAAAGGGCTAATATCCAGAACCTACAAAGAACTCAAACAAATTTACAAGAAAAAAACAAACAACCCCATCAAAAAGTGGGCAAAGGATATGAACAGACATTTTTCAAAAGAAGACATTCATACAGCCAACAGACACATGAAAAAATGCTCATCATCACTGGCCATCAGAGAAATGCAAATCAAAACCACAATGAGATACCATCTCACACCAGTTAGAATGGCAAGCATTAAAAAGTCAGGAAACAACAGGTGCTGGAGAGGATGTGGAGAAATAGGAACACTTTTACACTGTTGTGGGACTGTAAACTAGTTCAACCATTATGGAAAACAGTATGGCGATTCCTCAAGGATCTAGAACTAGAAATACCATATGACCCAGCGATCCCATTACTGGGTATATACCCAAAGGATTATAAATCATGCTGCTATAAAAATAAACACGTATGTTTATTGCGGCACTATTCACAATAGCAAAGACTTGGAATCAACCCAAATGTCCATCAGTGACAGACTGGTTGAAGAAAATATGGCACATATACACCATGGAATACTATGCAGCCATAAAAAAGGATGAGTTTGTGTCCTTTGTAGGGACATGGATGCAGCTGGAAACCATCATTCTTAGCAAACTATCACAAGAACAGAAAACCAAACACTGCATGTTCTCACTCATAGGTGGGAAATGAACAATGAGATCACTTGGACTTGGGAAGGTGAACATCACACACCGGGGCCTATCATGGGGTGGGGGGAGGGATTGCATTAGGAGTTATACCTGATGTAAATGACGAGTTGATGGGTGCTGACGAGTTGATGGGTGCAGCACACCAACATGGCACAAGTATATATATGTAACAAACCTGCACGTTATGCACATGTACCCTAGAACTTAAGTATAATAATAATAATAATAAAGAAAGGCTTAAAACTCTTCCAAAGATCATAGAGCTAGTAAGAAACAAAACTAGGACTATGTCCTAATCCCAAGCATGTCTTCAAGTCCGTCTTTATTTTCATATATCCTGCTGCCTTCTCTGGTCTTTGGAGCAAAGAGCCTACATTTCTTTAGGGTAATGAAACTTCAGGGAAGCTGAAATTAGAATTCTGGCACTTGCCAGTCTAGAAAAGATAGAAGAGAGGACATTAAGAAGGTAATTTGAGTTCCCTGTGGCTCAATAGATTATCTCAACCAACATCCCACTTCTATGGATGTCAGAGCATTGATATTTCTGCTCTTATAAGATCTCTAAATTCTGTCCACCTATCAGGACAGTGAGCTACAGGAAATGAAAAGGATGCAAGATTCAGGCATTTTTTTTTTCTGGAGAAAATGAGGGCAGGTGCCATCTTACAACCAAACATCTAGGCTATCTCTGGGCTATGTTACTTGGGCTCTACCTTTTAAAATTGAAAACTGTAACATATTAAATTTTTTTTAACATCATGTGGCTTCTTTTCTAAAAGAGAAAGAACTAAACAACAGAAAAATCTTCATTTTAATTAAAATAACAGCAAATGAATTCCTTGTGTCCCTGTTTCCTTTACATACACTACCTTCAAAAACCTCAATTTCAACCACATTATTCTAACACAGTCACATATTTTCTAATTAATATGATTTGGTGTTCCCAAGCCAACCATTCCTCACATGCATTGAGAATGCTGATCCTTGTGTCTGCCACATTTTCATTCTCATGCCACTCATATCATCACTTCTCTTTTTACACAGACTAAATTCACTTCTTAAGTCATCTTTTCCTCTATCCCCTCACATGTCTGACATAAAGGCAATTTACTCTTCACATATGCCAAACTGGGGAAAAATCACAAAACAATGACCACTGGACTCAAATAAATAATAAAAATATTGAATAGACCTTCCACACTACTATCAATCCAACATTAGCCTCCCTAGCACACTCTTATTGATGACTTACCTTGCACTTTATTGACAGCACAGAGGAATAAATAGAGAAGGTCTTTCCCTTCCAGACACTACAATTCCTACCTTCCCTGTACCACTTTATACATGCTTTGCTTTCCTTCATTTTGCACGGATAAGGAATCCCTATTCCCAACATGACCTCCACTATTCTCTGGATCATTATGGAATTCCCATTTGCAATAAATTCACGCCTTCAATCAGCCCCTTTGCTGCTGCATTAGCAATTTCTTCCTGCACTGGCAAATGCTATGGTCTGTTTTCCATCTAAATATTTTTTTTCTAGCAAAGACATGGAATCAACCTAGGTGCCCATCAACGCCGGATTGGATACAGAAAATGTGGCACATATACACCATGGAATACTGTGCAGCCATGAAAAATAATGAGATCATGTTCTTTTTAGCAACATGGATGCAACTGGAGGCCATTACTCTAAGCAAATTAGTGCAGGAACAGAAAACTAAGCAACTCATGTTCTCATGTATAAGAGGCAGCTAAATATTGGGTACTCATGGACATAAAGATGACAACAATAGACACTGGGGACTACTACAAGGAGAGGGAGGAAGGGAGACAAGGGTTGAAAAACTAACTGTTGGGTGTTACACTCGTTACCTTGGTGATGGGATCAATTGTACCCCAAACCTTAACATCACACAATACACCCATGTAAGAAACTTGCACATTTACCTCTAAATCTAAAACAAAAGCTGAAATTATAAAAAACTTTTTTTGAAAGACCTAATGGCATCAGACTGGACTAAGGTTGAGGGTATAGAATATAACAAAATCAAAGATGTTAATTGTATCTAAAGAATTAGTGAAGATGGTTCAGAATTTGAGCTTTAATTCCAAGGTCAAGAAATAATGTGCAAACAGAATTAAGATTCAGAGGAAATAGGGAAGCAGAAAATGAAGTTTTAAAACATTTATTTTATTCCGAGGGAAAGTTTTCTGTTTGATTCTGAGGAACCACAGCATTATCTCCAAGTTCATCCTCCTTGGAATGTCTATTGACGCCCACATTCAGGCTCTGCTCTTTGTGCTGTTCCTGGGAGTTTACTTCCTGGCCGTGATAGAGAATTTGGTAATGCCACTGATGACCAGAACTGATTCCACATCTGCACACCCATGTGCTTCTTTCTGGGATGTCTTAGTTCATTTTTCTGCTGTCACATAGTACCATAGATTGGGTGATTTATGAAGAAAAAATTTATTTGACTCATGACTTTGGAGGCTGGGAATCCAAGGTTGAGGAGTTGCATCTGGTGAGGGCCTTCTTGCTGTGTCACATAACATGGTGGAAGGGCAAGCATGCACATGAGACTGAGGGGAGATCATATCAAACTCATCCTTTTAATCAGAAATCCATCCCATGATAACAGCATTAATCTATTTATGAAGGTGGACCCTAATCATCTCTCTCTCTCTCTCTCTCTTTTTTTTTTTTGGAGACGGAGTCACCCTCTGTTGCCCAGGCTGGAGTGCAGTGGCATGATCTCAGCTCACTGCAACCTCCACCTCCCAAAGTGCTAGGATTACAGGCATGAGCCACTGTGCCAAGCCACCTGTTAAGGACTAATTGCCTCTTAAAGGGCCCACCTCTTAATGGTGATACAATAGCGATTAAATTTCAACATGAGTTTTGGAGGGGTAGGTGGTGTTTGAGTCAATATTGAATGACAAAAGAAGCCCACCATCCTCAGAAGGAAGGACATTCCAGTCAGAAGAAAGAGCTAATGCAGAGGCCTTGGCACAGAAGAAACTTGAGTTAATTGGGGACAGAAAGAAGGCTGCATGACTAAAGTTTAGCAAGCGATGGGTAAAAAAGGCTGTCTGCAGTCAGATCCCATAGTAACTTTTAGACCATGATATCAGGAATCTGTGTTTGATTCTCAGTGATATAGGAGAGTTTTGAAGGATTGCTCTGACTTCTTTATGGAGCACTAATTATAGAAGGACAAGAGTAGAATCAGGGATGATGATTAGGAGCTATTGCAAGACTCCATGTGACATCTGATGGTATTTTTTACTAAGATTGATCAGAGAAAAAGAGAAGAGAAATTTGGAATATATTTTGGAAGTACAGTTATAGGGCTTGTTGCTACATTAGATATAGACCAGAAAAGAAAGAGAGGGCTTGAGGTAAGTCTAGATTTTTTCTTGGGCAACTGGGTAGATGATGGTACATCATTTACTGAAGTCAGGATAATTGGGGAAATGCATATTAGGAAGGCAAAAATTTAGGATTTGTTAGTTTGGCTGGTTGGTTGCATTTTGACTAAAAAGCCCAAGTCTGTATTAGATATCAGAGTGGAATGTCAAATATCCAGTTATATATATTATTTTGAAGCTCTAGGAAATGGTCAGGGCTAACATTTGGGGTGTATGTAGTATTCAGAGCCGTAAGACTGGCATAGAACATCTAAGGAAAATGTTTTCGAGAACATCTAAGGAGAACAAATTCTGGAAAGAAGCCCTGCAGCATGCCAGCATTTCTAGTTCAAGCTGAGGATTATCCACCGAGAGAAACTGAGGCACAGCAGCCATTGAACAAGGAGAATTTTGTATCACAAAAGCCAAGAGAAGAGAGTGCTTCAAGAATAGAGAGGTCAGCTGTGTTGAGTACCGTTGAAAATTCAAATAAAAGAACAGAAAAGCTACCACTGGATTTTGTAACATTGGATTTAAAAGTAGTTGATAATATTGATGAGAGAAGTTTCAGCTAGATAAGTTGAAAACAGAATGGTAGGTGAAAAAGTAGAGAGATCAACCACAGTTAACTTTATTGAGAAGTATTCCCATGAAGGAGATTGAGAAAATAAAGCAGTATGTTTAGAGGATGTGAAGTAAAGGGAGCTATTTGTTTTTGTTTTTTGCTTTGGTTTTTGTTTGTTTTTAGTATTTTGAAAAATACTGAAGTTTGGGTGTTCATGGATATGGTCACATAGGTCATGTAATATCAGGATTATAGGTAGGATGGAGGCAAACAAACTTTGAATCAATTCTACAACCAATGATGGGAATGAGTTCTTTTTTTTTTTTTTTTTTTTTTTTTTTTTTTTTTTTTTTTGAGACAGAGTCTCGCTATGTCGCCCAGGCTGGAGTGCAGTGGCCGGATCTCAGTTCACTGCAAGCTCGGCCTCCCGGGTTTACGCCATTCTCCTGCCTCAGCCTCCCGAGTAGCTGGGACTACAGGCGCCTGCCACCTCGCCCGGCTAGTTTTTTTTTGTATTTTTTAGTAGAGACGGGGTTTCACTGGGTTAGCCAGGATGGTCTCGATCTGCTGACCTCGTGATCCGCCCGTCTCGGCCTCCCAAAGTGCTGGGATTACAGGCTTGAGCCACCGCGCCCGGCCGGGAATGAGTTCTTGATGACATTCAAATGGAGGCTGAATGGACACATTGGAGATGCTGAATGGGGCTCATGTATTAGTTGGAGACAGAAATAAAGTGATCCATGTGATCTTTTATCTCCATAGACTCCTGCGATTCTAGAAGGAAGGCTTGTCTGTTTGCATTTGTGTGAGAGAATGTGGGTGTGAGTATGTGTGCATGTAGGTGTATAGTGAAGATCAAACCTGAGGAGGCCCATGCTGGTCCCTGGCTAGCAGAAGGGTTAGCAAGCCTTCAGTGCCTCACTCCATGGTCTTTCCCTAGACCACAAAAGTGGCAGGAGTGGATGCCCATCTCAGGGGCCCAGATCACTGGATACTACTACTTTCCCCATGAGTATGGATTAATCCCCAGCAACTTGGGGCCCAGATTACTCTCTCTCCTTCTCCGAGGGCCAGCCTGGTGCATGGATACCAAGTAGAAAAAGACTAGTAAAAGTGAAGAAAGTCACACGAACTGGCTAGGAGCCATCCTCTGAACCAGGAGTGGTAAAGGAGTAATGAGGTGGAAGAAAAAGAGGGTGACCCAAGCCTCTTAGCAGGTACTGACTGAAACCAGAGCCCACGCATGCCAACACACTAGCCTTTTCCAAAACTAAACACATGTTGAATATTGTTTAAATGCACTACCATACAGTTGTCAACTGGCTGGAAAAGAAAACCAGATTTTCCAGAGACCTGCGTGAGTTCTTTGAGCATCCCACATCATTTGTTTCTCAAAGTGAGGCAGTAGGCAGTAGCTCATCTCCAGGAAGAACTGGAGTCAACAGGCCTTGTCAGTCCTTCCCATACTGCCACATGTGGAATCTTAATAAGCAACTGTTCCAAACTTTTCATTGCACAGCACAGAGAACTGGCTCAGAAAGAGGAAGCAGAAAGCGCCTTGCCAAATTCACAAAAATAGGTCATGAACAGAGCTGGAATAAGATATTTTAGGAAGTTGAACAGTTTGTCACTTTATCAATCTGTAATTGTTTGTCCTTTTCCTTCATTTATCAGATTTTGGACAAAAGGCTAAGATTCCTTTGGAATAAATTAGTGGGGGTGAAGGGCCATAGTTGCTAGATGGGGAGCTGGATGGAAGCCAAGGAGGAGCAATCGTGAATTATGGGTAACAGTGAGTTTGGAGTATTCTCATTTTCTCTGGTGGGGGATTTCCTAACTAAATGCCAAGATCTTTGGCTGAAATTAATTTGAGAGGTCATTTATAGCTCAAGGTCCCATCCTCAAGCAATAAAAAATAGGTAGAAAGCAGAGACTAATTGCGCAGTTCCATAGAATTTTTCAGGATAAAGCAAACTCTATAATCCCCGTTCATATTCTTGCCACAAAACATGTAAAAACGTTTTCATTCCTTAAAAGCCAAAACAACATGTGTCTACAAAGATTTACTCAGGGAGACCACAAAGTCTGCAACTAGGGTGTGGGAAGAAGGAGGAAAAGAACATCTTTGATACCACTTTCTTCCCACTCCACAGGAGCACAGCATGCTTCACTTCAAGACACTCTTCTCTTCAAAAGCTTTTCTTTTGCCTTCGCTACTAGGGACCTTTCAATGCAGAGAAACCCCAGCCTCCAACCTCCTCAGTGGCCTCAGGATGGTCCTCTTCTTCAGACAAGTTTCCTAGACCACAGATTTGGGATTGAAGAGTGCTAGACAGAGGGCAGGCAAAAGCAGAAAAACTAATAGAAAAATCAAACTATTGAGCCATTTTTATTCTCCAACTGAGCAACCAAGCCTCCTTCTTAAAGGAATGGCTTCTCAGCCAAATGCAATTTTATTAGAGGGTATGTAGGGCAAAAATAGAATGGTAAAAGAAGAGGTGCATATTCCTTGTTGGAATTAGGCTTAGTTAATTGCTGAATTTGAAGCAAAAAGGTAGAATGTGAATTTATATTACTCCACCCAAAAAGATATTTTTCATTAAAAGTATAAAAAACTTATTTTTAAAAAAGTAAAATCAGGCTGGGCATGGTGGCTCATGCCTGTAATCCCAGCACTTTGGGAGGTCAAGATGGGCAGATCACCTGAGGTCAGGAGTTCAAGACTAGCCTGGCCAACATGTTGAGACCTTGTTTCTATTAAAAATACAAAAATTAACCGGGCATGGTGGCATGCACCTGTAGTTCCAGCTACTCGGGAGGCTGAGACAGGAGAATTGCTTGAAACCAGGAGGCAGAGGTTGCAGTGAGTCAAGATCGCACCATTGCACTCCAGCCTGGGTTACAAGAGCAAAACTCTGTCTCAAAAAAAAAAAAAAAAAAAAAAAAAGTAAAATCAAAAGAATTGTTCACTCTGTTACCACCCTAACAACTCAGCTGTTTATTTTTCCATTTTAAGTTCCATATAAGCCCCTACAGTGTGCACATTTTTATATAATCAAATGAATTTAAACTAACTGTGTTTTCTGATCTTTTTACTAGATAGCATATCAAGAATATTTTCTGTTTTTGCCTCTCCTCTGTAATTATTATTTTAATCATTAGAAAATATTCCATTATGTGCTACTAAAATGTAAGTAGCTATTCCTCCGTTATTAGACCTTTGGATTGATCCTAGTGTAACTATCTTGAAAAAAAATACTGAAATATAAATTTTTCACACACAGATTATTTTTCTCTTCAATCATTTGCTTAGGATATATTTTCAAAAGAAATTTGAGATGTCATCTTGCCAAAAGTATTGTATCAACATATAATGCTTCCAACAACATGGAAGGATATATCAGTCTCACCAAATCTCACTAGCACTAGGTATTATCATTTAAAATAGTTTTCATATAAATAGATGTAGACCTGGTGTCACCATCTGGTTTCAATTTACAAGTCTTTGATTATAAGCAGAGTGGAAATCTTTCATTATATTGATAGTATATGCATAGGATTTCAGACTATTTATGTTACTGTTTTAGTTTTGTCCCAGAAATTGCAGAAGCTAGAAATCATTGCAGAAGGAGAGAACCTGAAGGCAAAGGGGCCACGAATAAGACTTCTGAAGTCATTCAGTGCTAGATACGAAATCTCATAAGGCAAATATGGTAGAATAATATTGAAAGAGGAAAATTTAAGAATACCGAGGAGACAAATAAAAGAGCAATAACATTTGTTAGGCGGAAATGGGAAGACTACCTTGTGCCTAGCAGTGTGTTTAGACTAAGCCAAGAAGAATCAACTAAGAACTAGTTAAGTTAGTTCCTATTAGAAATAGGGAGTTCATACACTAATAAGTTGCATTTGTTTTGCAATCAATTATATTCTATTAAAGACATGTTATTACCCCTAGTTTTTTTCAATAATGTAACAGACCCTCCCTGTGGTGAACTAAGTAGTCCAAAGTTTCCAAGCTAATCCAATTAGTGTTGGAACTAGGACCAGAAACCAGATTTTATGGTTTAAAATAATTCATTTTTATATAGTGTGTCATGTAAACCTCAAAAGATATCTCAGATGAGAAAATGAAGAATTAAATTTGTCTGTTTACCCAAAGTCAGATGCCTGACTAGTTGTAGAGCTGAGACTCACGTCAAGGTCCTCTGACTCTTTATACTGCCCCATCACTATCCATCCAAGAGAGCCACAGCAGCTTCAAACTGGCCCCTTCCTTGGAACAGGACCATAGGTATTACATCATATATGACATCTTACTCCCAGAACAGCTTGCAGTCTCACAAATGGGATTGCCTATGAATCATGCATTCATTTATATATTTGTTCTTTTATTTATTCAATAATCAAAATATGTTCCTGGGCCTGGTGTGGTGGCTCACACCTGTAATCCCAGCACTTTGGGAGGCCAAGGGCGGTGGATGACCTGAGATCAGGAGTTCGAGACCAGCCTGGCCAACATGGTGAAACCCCGTCTCTAATAAAAATCCAAAAATTACCCGGGCATGGTGGTGGGCGCCTGTAATCCCAGCTACTCAGGAGGCTGAGGCAGGAGAATCGCTTGAACTGAGGAGGCAGAGTTTGCAGTGAGCCAGGATCATGCCACTGCACTCTAGCCTGGGCAATAGAGCAAGACTCCATCTCAAAACTATATACATATTTTTATGATCTCCTAAAATGCATTAAAACAGAATAGACTTGTGCAAAAGGTAGCTTTGTGATGTTTTTATTCATTTACTCTATAAAACTTTACTAAGTACCTACTAAATGCCAGGCGCCATGCTTACCTCTGAAGATAAAATGATAAAAAATACTGACAGAGTCCCTGCCCTTATGGAACTTACTCAAAACATGGAGGGACATGAAACAAATTCATCTGGTCATTTAGCCATTCAACAAATATTTACTGAACTCCTTCTACATTCTAGGCACTCCTCTAATAAATGCTAGGGATATAGCAATGTTCGAAACAGATGAAGTCTGGATACCCCATTCTCCATGATGTGTTTATTTCACACTGCATGCCTCTATCAGAACATCTCATGAGCCCCGTAAATATATACACCTAGGTACCCACAAAAATTTTTTAAAAAGAAAAATTGAAGATGACCAAATAGGAACAGCTCTGGTCTGCAGCTCCCAGTGAGACTGACACAAAAGATGGGTGATTTCTGCATTTCCAACTGAGGTACTTGGTTCATCTCATTGGGACTGGTTGGACAGTGGGTGCAGCCCATGGAGGGTGAGCTGAAGCAGGGCAGGACATCACCTCACCTGGAAAGTGTAAGGGGTTGGGGGATTTCCCTTTCCTAGCCAAGGGAAGCCGTGACAGACTGTACCTGGAGAAACAGTACAATCCTGACCAAATACTCTGCTTTTCCCACAGTCTTAGCAACCGGCAGACCAGGAGATACCCTCCCGTGCCTGGCTCGGCAGGTTCCATGCTGACAGAGTCTTGCTCACTGCTAGCACAACAGTTTGAGATTGATCTGCGATGCTGCAGGTTGACGGGGGCGGCAGGGGGGCATATAGTATTGCTGAGACTTGAGTAGCTCACAGTGTGAACAAAGCCTCCGGAAAGCCAGAACTGGGTGGAGCCCATCGCAGCTCAGCGAGGCCTACTGCCTATCTGGGTTCCATTTCTGGGGGCAGGGCATATTTGAACAAAAGGCAGCAGACAAATTCTGCAGACTTAAACGTCCCTGAAGAGAGCAGTGGTTTTTCTCAGCATGGTGTTCAAGATCCGAAAATGGACAGACTGCCTCTTCAAGTGGGTCCCTGACCCTCATGTAGCCTGACTAGAAGACACCTCTCAGTAGGGGCTGACAGACACCTCCAACAGGTGGGTGCCCCTATGGCATGAAGCTTCCAGAGGGAGGATCAGGCAGCAGTATTTGGTGTTCTGCAGCCGCCACTGGTGATACCCAGGCAAGCAGGGTCAGGAGCGGACCTCCAGCAAACTCCAACAGACCTGCAGCTGAGGGGTCTGACTGTTAGGAAAACTAACAAACAGAAAGGAATAGCATCAACATCAACAAAAAGATCATCCACGCCAAAACCCCATCTGTAGGTCACCAACATCTAAGACCAAAGGGAGATAAAACCACAAAGATGGGGAGAAACCAGAGCAGAAAAGCAGAAAATTCCAAAAAGCAGAACGACTCTTCTCATCCAAAGGACTGCAGCTCCTCACCAGCAATAGAACAAAGCAAGACAGAGAATGACTTCGATGAGTTGACAGAAGTAGGCTTCAGAAGGTCAGTAATAACAAACTTCTCTGAGCTAAAGAGCATGTTCTAACTCATCGCAAGGAAGCTAAAAACCTTGAAAAAAGGTAAGACGAATGGCTAACTGGAATAAACAGTGTAGAGAACACTTTAAATGACCTGATGGAGCTGAAAACCACAGCATGAGAACTTCGTGACTCATGCACAAGTTTCAATAGCCGATGCTATCAAGTGGAAGAAAGGATATCAGTGATTGGAGATCACTGATATCAGTGAAAGGAGATCAAATTAATGAAATAAAGCAAGAAGACAAGATTAGAGAAAAAAGGGTGAAAAGAAATGAACAAAGCCTCCAAGAAATATGGGACTATGTGAAAAGACCAAATCTGTTTCACTAGTGTGCTGGAAAGTGATGGGGAGAATGGAACAAAGTTAGAAAACACTCTTCCGGATATTATCCAGGAGACCTTCCCTAACTTAGCAAGGCAGGTCAACATTCAAATTCACAAAATACAGAGAACACCACAAAGATACTCCTCAAGAAGAGCAACCCCAAGACACATAATTGTCAGATTCACCAAGGTTGAAATGAAGGAAAAAATGTTAACGGCAGCCAGAGAGAAAGGTCAGGTTACCCACAAAAGGAAGCCCATTAGACTAACAGTGGATCTCTCTGCAGAAACCCTACAAGCCGGAAGAGACTGGGGGCCAATATTCAACATTCTTAAAGCAAATAATTTTCAACCCAGAATCTCATATCCAGCCAAACTAAGCTTAACAAGTGAAGGAGAAATAAAATCCTTTACAGACAAGCAAATGCTGAGATATTTTGTCACCACCAGGCCTGTCTTACAAGAGCTCCTGAAGGAAGCACTAAACATGGAAAGGAACAACCGGTACCAGCCACTGCAAAAATATGCCAAATTATAAAGACCATCAACGCTATGAAGAAACTGCATCAATTAACAGGCCAAATAACCAGCTAACATCATAATGACTGGATCAAATTCAAATATAACCATATTAACCTTAAATGTAAATGGGCTAAATGCCCCAATTAAAAGACAAAAATTGGCAAATTAGAGTCAAGACCCATAGATGTGCTGTATCTCACGTGCAAAGATGCACATAGGCTCAAAATAAAGGGATGGAGAAGATCTAGCAAGCAAATGGAAAGCAAAAAAAAAGCAGGGGTTGCAATCTTAGTCTCTGATGAAACAGACTTTAAGCCATCAAAGATCAAAAAACACAAAGAAAGCCACTACATAATGGCAAAGGGATCAATTCAACAAAAACAGCCAGCTATCCTAAATATAAATGCACCCAATACAGGAACACCCAGATTCATAAAGCAAGTCCTTAGAGACCTACGAAGAGACTTAGACTCCCACACAATAATAATGGGAGACTTTAACACCCCACTGTCAATATTAGACAGATCAATGAGACAGAAGGTTAACAAGGATACCCAGGGCTTGAACTCAGCTCTGGATCAAGCAGAACTACTAGACATCTACAGAACTCTAACTCCAAATCAACAGAATATACATTCTTCTCAACACCATATCTTACTTATTCTAAAATTGACCACATAATTGGAAGTAAGACACTCCTCAACAAATGTAAAACAACAGAAATCATAGCAAAGTGTCTCTCAGATCACAGTGCAATCAAATTAGAATTCAGGATTAATAAATTCACTCAAAACCACACAACTACATGGAAACTGAACAACCTGCTCCTGAATAACTACTGGGTACATAACAAAATGAAGGCAGAAATAAAGATGTTCTTTTAAACCAATGAGACAAAGACACAATGTGCCAGAATTTCTGGGACACATTTAAAACAGTGTGTACAGGGAAATTTATAGCACTAAATGCCCACAGGAGAAAGCAGGAAAGACCTAAAATTGACACCCTAACATTACAATTAAAAGAACTAGAGAAGCAAGAGCAAACACATTCAAAATCTAGCAGAAGGCAAGAAATAACTAAGATCAAGCAGAACTGAAGGAGATAGAGACACAAAAAATCCTTCAAAAAATCAATGAATTCAGGGGCTGGTTTTTTTAAAAGATCAACAAAATTGATAGACCACTAGCAAGACTAATAAAGAAGAAAAGAGAGAAGAATCAAATAGATACAATAAAAATGATAAAGGGGATATTACCATTGATCCCACAGAAATACAAACTACCATCAGAGAATACTATAAACAACTCTACGCAAATAAACTAGAAAATCTAGAAGAAATGGATAAATTCCTGTAAATTCCATACACCCTCCCAAGACTAAACCAGGAAGAAGTTGAATCTCTGAATAGGCCAATAACAGGTTCTGAAATGGAGGCAATAATTAATAGCCTACCAACCAAAAATGTTCAGGGCCAGATGGATTCACAGCCAAATTATACCAGAGGTACAAAGAAGAGCTGGTGCCATTCCTTCTGAAACTATTCCAATCAATAGAAAAAGAGAGAATTCTCCCTAACTCATTTTATGAGGCCAACATCATCCTGATACCAAAGCCTGGCAGAGACACACACACACAAAAAAGAATTTTAGGCCAATATCCGTGATGAACATCGATGCGAAAATCCTCAATAAAATACTGGCAAACTGAATCCAGCAGCGCATCAAAAAGCTTATCTACCACAATCAAGTCATCTGCATCCCTGAGATGCAAGGCTGCTTCAACATATGCAAATCAATAAACGTAATTCATCACATAAACAGAACCAAAGACAAAAACCACATGGTTATCTCAATAGATGCAGAAAAGGCCTTTGACAAAATTGAACAGCCCTTCATGCTAAAAACTCTCAATAAACTAGGTATTGACAGAACATATCTCAAAATAATAAGATGTATTTATGACAAACCCACAGCCAATATCACACTGAATGGGCAAAAACTGGAAGCATTCCCTTTGAAAACCGGCACAAGATACCCTCTCTCACCACTCCTATTCAACATAGTGTTGGAAGTTCTGGCTAGGGCAATCAGGCAAGAGAAATAAATAAAGGAAAAGAGGAAGTCAAATTGTCTCTGTTGCAGATGACATGATTGTATATTTACAAAACCCCATCATCCCAGCCCAAAATCTCCTTAGGCTGATAAGCAAATTGGGCAAAGTCTCAGAATATAAAATCGATGTGCAAAACTCAAAAGCATTCCTGTACACCAATAATAGACAGAGAGCCAATTCATGAGTGAACTCGCATTCACAATTACTACAAAGAGAATAAAGTACCTAGGAATCCAACTTACAAGGGATGTGAAGGACCTCAGTTTGCAGCAGAACTGCAAACCACTGATTAACGAAATAAAAGAGGACACAAACAAATGGAAGTACATTCTATGCTCATGGATAGGAAGAATCAATATTGTGAAAATGACCATACTACCCAAGGTAATTTATAGATTCAATGCTATCCCCATCAAGCTACCAATGACTTTCTTCACAGAATTGGAAAAAGCTCCTTTAAAGTTCATATGGAACCAAAAAAGAGCCTGCAAAGCCAAGACAATCCTAAGCAAAAAGAATAAAGCTGCAGGTATCACCTTACCTGACTTCAAACTGTACTACAAGACTACAGTAACCAAAACAGCATGGTACTGGTACCAAAACAGAGATATAGACCAATGGAACAGAACAGAGGCCTCAGAAATAACACCACACATCTACAACCATCTGATCTTTGACAAACCTGACAAAAACAAGCAATGGGGAAAACATTCCCTATTTAATAAATGGTGCTGGGAAAACTGGCTAGCCATATGTAGAAAGCTGAAATTGGATCCCTTCCTTATGCCGTATACAAAAATTAACTCAAGATGGATTAAAGACTTAAAGGTAAGATTTAACACCATAAAAATACTAGAAGAAAACCTACGCAATACCATTCAGGACATAGACATGGGCAAAAACTTCATGACTAAAACACCAAAAGTAACGGCAACAAAAGCCAAAATACACAAATGGGATCTAATTAAACTAAAGAGCTTCTGCATAACAAGAGAAACTATCATCAGAGTGAAGAGGTAACCTACAGAATAGGAAAAAATTTTTGCAATCTACCCATCTGACAAAGGGCTAATATCCAGAATCTACAAAGAACTTAAACAAATTTACAAGAAAAAACAAACAAACAACCCCACCAAAAAGTGGGCAGAGGATATGAACAGACACTTCTCAGTAGATGACATTTATGCAGCCAACAGACATGTGAAAAAATGCTCATCATCACTGGTCATCAGAGAAATGCAAATCAAAACCACAATGTAATACCATCTCATGCCAATTAGAATGGCAATCATTAAAAAGTCAGGAAACAACAGGTGCTGGAGAGGATATGGAGAAATAGGAACACTTTTACACTGTTGGTGGGATTGTAAACTAGTTCAACCATTGTGGAAGACAGTGTGGTGATACCTCAAGGATCTAGAACTAGAAACACCATTTGACCCAGCGATCTTATTACTGGGTATATACCCAAAGGATTACAAATCATGCTACTATAAAGACACATGCACCGATATGTTTATTGCAGCACTATTTACAATAGCAAAGACTTGGAACCACCCAAATGTTCATCAGTGATAGACTGGATTAAGAAAATGTGGCACATATACACCATGGAGTACTATGCAACCATACAAAAGGATGAGTTCATGTCCTTTGCAGGGACATGGATGAAGCTGAAAAACATCATTCTAAGCAAACTATCACAAGGACAGAAAACCAAACACCGCATGTTCTCACTCATAGGTGGTAGTTGAAGAATGAGAACACATGGACACAGGGTGGGAATATCACACAACGGGCCCTGTCGGGGGGTGTGGGGCTTAGGGAGGGATAGTGTTAGGAGAAATACCTAATGTAAATGACAAGTTGATGGGTGCAGCAAACCAACATGGCATATGTATACCTATGTAACAAACCTGCACGTTGTGCACACGTACCCTAGAACTTAAAGTATTAAAAAAAAAGAAAAAAAGAAAAAAAGTTAATAAAAATAGATGAAGTTTTAGAGCTTGCATTCCAGTGTACGAGACAATTATAAATACATTATAAAATGTCAGGTAGTAAGTGCTGTGGAGCCAAAGCAGGGCAATAAGACAGAGATTGACAGCAGGGGATGGAGACAGGCTGAGGGAGGATGGGGAGACCTTTCTTACCTACTCAAAATGTTTTGCTTTGTTTTTGTTTTTACAATTATAATAAACATCATAAAAGAAAAACAAGTATAATAAAATAAAATTATAGTGTGCAGGATGTAAAGGATTCCCTGAGGAGAAAATTCCCTGGGCTGAGGCCTGAGGTTTCTTAACAGGATAGGCATAAAAGAGGAACAGGGGGTGGGTCAGTTGGTGAGTGATGGAGCTGGCATGAAGGGTCACGGGGCACTTCCCCTCACTGGGCCTCAGTCTCCCCACCTAGGAAGACAGGGCATTGGGCTCCATGACCTCCAAGGCATCCTTCAGATAAGAATGACTTGGGTTCATGGTTGACATACTGAATGAGTGCAGGGATCCTTTGTGAGCCTCTCTTCCTCTCTTTCCTGTTAAATACTTCTGTCACATGGAACTCTATCCCAAAGCATCTTCTTTCTTGAGTGGGTTTTCTCTGAGTAAGCTTGTCAATGACTCTTTAACTCATATATTCAGCTCAAATACCTCTTCTGACTGTCAGGACCCTACATCCAAGTGCCTCCTAGGTATCCCCTCCTTATCCATGGGCTCATCAAAGGCAACATTTTCAAAACAGGTTATCATCTTCCTCACAAACATGTTCATTTTCCTGGGCCATCTATTTTGGTAAACGGGGCCCCTCCATCACCAAAACCAGAAACCTGAGGATAATTTTTTATTCACTTCTCTTTATTCTAAATATCTAATTGGGGATGAAATCCTTTAGCATCCAATTCAATGACATTTCTCAAATCTGTCTCTTCTAGCTTGCCTTCAGTGCTACAGTCTCTATTAGCCTCCCTCTGACCAGAGTTACTGCTATACTCTCCAAATTCTTCTTCCACAGATGAGATGTTCTCATGGATTGTGACCTCACCTCCTTCAAATCTTGGTTCAAGGGATACTGTCTCATTTGTCCTTTCCTGACCACTCTATTTTACATTGCAAAACTCACTGCCTTCCTCTACCCTGTCCCCATTAACAGTCTCCCTTTCCCTGATCTGTTATTTTCCATAGCACTTTCTAACATATGATATTTATTTATTATATCTATTATTTCTTTTCTGTCTTTCTGAATTAGAATGTAAGCTCTACAAGGACAAACATTTTTGTCTGGTGTGTTCAATGACGTACACTAGGAGTCTAGACCTGTGCCTGGTACATAGTAGGTAGATACTTGACAATTATCTACTGAATGAATGAATGAAACTGCTCTAGCTATATGCTCCATTGCCTCCAGCTTGTCTTCCACATGTCCAGGGCAAATGTTTCTAAACTACCAGTCTTATCATGTGACCCTGTGCTTGGCATCATATGCCACCTTGTATCACCTTGCATCCATCTATACCAGGCTAATGAAGTTCCTCAGAGAGATACTATGATTTCATGCCTTCCTATATTTGATCACACCGTTTCCTCTTCCAGGGGTGCTGTCTTCCCCAGGGAGAGTAAGTATCAGTCAAAATTAGCCTAAGCATCACCTCTTCTCTAAAGGTTTACCAGGTCATACAGAGATAACTGATTCACATTTGTGCTACCACCATATCCTGTCTGTTAGGTTATTATAGCATTTATTTTGTTTCTTTACATGTCTGTCCACCCCAATTAAATTATAAGTTCTTGGGGGGCAAGAATCATGTCTTATTCAATTTTGTATCCTCAGAGCCTGGTAGTGTCTGGCATTTAAATACTTGTTAAATATTTGTTGAATAAATAAATGGGTATCAAGAAAGCAGTCTAGGAGGAGGGACTTTGGAATGCTGAATTCATCTAGGATTGAAGTAATGATGGGGATGACGGGTGTGACCCAGAAACTCCTTGGTTTCATAGTTTGTTTGTATCTTTAAGCTGAAAGTAACATTTTTTACAGAAGAGGCAGTCCTGTGCATCTGGAATGACTCAACTGTGTTATATTTCTTCTTAGGGCTAGTATCTCTATGAAAAGTATCATCATCATTACTGAGTTTGTCCTTATGGAATCATCTAGAAATCCTCAGATCCAGACCATGACCTGTATGCTCCTAGTGATCTATCTGTTGTCACTGATGGAGAACCTGATGATAATCCTGGTGATCAGGACCAGTTCTCACCTTAAAACAACCATGTACTTCTTTCTGGGTCACCTATTATTACTAGATCTCTGCCTTCCTTCAATCCCTATGCCCAAGATACTGCAGAACTTATTAACTCATAGGTAAACCATCTCTATGTGGTACCGTATAGCCCCGAGTTTCTTTCTCATATTCTCTGGGAGCACAGAAGCCTGCCTACTCCTTGCTGTGGCCTGTGATCACTCTTCTTCCATCTGTCACCCTTGGCTCAACAATGTGGTTATGAATTGGCCTCTCTGTGTCAAGATGGTGATTGCAGCATGGGCAGTGGGATTACTAAACTCCTTGACAAAGAATCTTTTCATTTACAACTTATACTTCTGTGGCCCCAGTGTCATCCCTCACTTCTGCTGTGAGCTGCCTTCACTCTTCCCTTTGTCTTGTACTGATCCAGCTGCCAATGAGGTCCTTCTTGCTGGGTCATGTACATTGCTAGGATTTGTGACTTGTCACTGGTCCTCTTATTCTAACACCATCTCTGCCTCCTAGCCATTTGTTTTTTTGAGGGTCAAGGCAAAGCCTTCTCCACCTGCTACTCCCACCACACCGTGGTGCTTTTGTACTATGGTAAGGTTTTATTTAGGTACATGACCCCTCTCTTGGGTTCCATCTTGGAGCAAGTGGTCTGCATTCAGTACAGTGGGATGACATCCTCACGGAAGCCACTCATCTGCAGCCTCAAGAACCAGGAGGTGAAGGCAGCTCTGTGTAAAATGCTGAAGCAGTAAACATGCCCCTCCCTGTATGGAGGATTCGTGTTACATTTGGTCTGAAGGCAATGAGAAAAAATACTCAAGAGGATGAAGTACATAAATGGCTAATTTCATCACTAAAGAAAATTGCCGTTTGATGAACATAACTGCTAGGGTCTGGGTAATAGAAGATTCAAGTGTGAGATGGCTTATTTTATTGTATTTGGTAAGAAAATAAACACTGAGAAATAGGCACTGTAATGGTATTGTGCGGGGAGACAGAGTCCAAACCTGCTTGTTTTGCTTAAGAGTTTTGAAAGTATAGAACTCCCAAGGGTTTTAAAAAATGAGAGTGTGAAATACTCCTCAGAGTGTAAACTAGTTACTGATTGAAGACGGTAATGAAGGAAGATTGCTTCATCCACCTGACTTGGGCGCCCCTAAAATGTTGATGTGTCTGATTAGAGTTGACTAACTTTCTGGTTGCCAGAAAGCAAAGACACAGATTGTCAAGAACTTGCCGTAACTTGTTCAAAGGAAAATAACTGTTTCAAGTGTGCTAATAATAACATTGTGAATGTCTTGCATAGAATCTAGTTGCTTGGTGACTAGAATGGGGACTTCCTTATGATCCAAGGTGATAAATGTCTGTGCTGTCTCAGAATGATGTTTCACTCAACCCTGGGGATACCAAGTCAATGAGTACACTCAGCATCTGCCAGGCCCATTTAGCCAAGCCTTTCCTGAACCCCTTGTCCAAGTGCCTTGACACACACACTGTTTCGAGTGACATCATTGCCCTTTTGTGTGCGGGAACTATGTATTGGCCCCTCTTTCTCAGAGTGATGTGCATACGCATTTGATCAAACACATTTATTTCTTGTCCCAAAAGATATATGGGGTTGGGGGACAATAAGCTCAAAACCCAATGTGGAGGCTGGCTCACATGTTCCCTTTAATGAAATACTTACCAGGTACCATTGTCTTTCTATCCTTAAGTATTAAACAAAACAAGATTTTCTTTTTATTTGGCATTTTCTTGATTTATTAAAACTTGAAGTAATAATCATTATTGGTTTGTTTTATATTTTTATTACAAACTTTTAATCTTAAGTGCATAATAAATTCCATACAATTAGTGTATAATAAATTCTATAGAATTAGTGGGGGAATGGGTAGCAGATGAACAAGAGAAATATTTTATAATTTTTAAAGATGTGAGTATAAAAAACCCACTTTTCTTAGAAGAAACTATACTTCACCTCAAAGTATATTTCTACAATAAGTGTAATGATTATATATCAATAGAAATTACCATTTGGGTCAGTTACCCTAAAAACTGACAAGTCAGTTTTTTTTTTTTTCAAGGGAAAGGGGGTTTTATTCAAGAGAGTGTAGTCAATCATATACCTCAGGTGGAGCATCTGGTTCTCCTCTAAGTGATCCAATTTCAAGATAGAGTAAGGACTAACAGGACTTAGGGACTTTTTTAAATAGGGAAGAGTTAATAACAGCATCATTATACACTTTCCCCCTTTCTTTGTATTTTTAAGATAAACTCTTAAAGTGGATCTGTTTAAATCCAGATTACAGGCATAGTGGAAAGGGTGGCCTTCCCCACACCAAACTCTAATAGAGGATACAAATGAGGTCATATAAATAGTTGTTAACAATATATTGTCTGCATCTTGTAAACACTCCCTTCCTCATCTGCATCCTTGAGGGATGGGTCCAACGACCAATCTATACACAATCTCTCCTCCCTTAGGAGACTAGGGAAGTTACTGGCACAAGCTGGCATGCATGCTTGTCACCTACTGCAGACCCTCATGGGCCATCCCACCAGCCTTCCACGTATACCCTGGATGTATGAATTTTGTTGGTGAAAGCATGGCTTACATTCAAACTGCAACCCCTCATCTTCTCATTCTCATTGTCTCTTCTGTTGCTCTGTTATCAGTGTTTTATGATCTTGATTTATATTGTTCTTGAGTTTGCATAAATATTTGTTTTAAATTACAGTCCAGCTGGGAGAATATTAGAGTCTAGAAATGCTACTTGCCAGGTCTAAGAATTGTTTTAAAATCATTTTTTAATATTTTTCAATTTGATAGGGATTAGATCTAATTCTTTCATTTGTTTGCATTTATTTTTCATCATAAATAACATTTAGTGCTTTCTGAAATGTTTATTAACATTTCCTATTTTATCATCAGCATACCATTTTCTATTTTCCTACTGAATGCATTCTGTTAATTTTTTATTTGTATGAGGCATTTACTTATTTACCTATTTTTTTATTGATACACAATATTTGTACATTTATGGGGTACATGTGATATTTTGTCACATAATGTAGAATGTGCAATGATCAAGTAGGGTATTTAGGATATTCATTACCTTGAGTATTTATCATTTGTATGTAATGGAAACATTTCAAGTCTATTCTACTTCTAGCCATTTTGAAATACATACACTTTGTTGTTAACTTTAGTCACCTTATGCTAGCATAGAACATCAGAACTCATTCCTTCTATCTAAATGAATCTTTGTACCCATTAGCTAACCTCTCTTCACCCTGCCACCCAGCCCTCCCAGCCTCTATTATCCCTCTCAGTAACTATTATTCTGCTCTCTATCTCCATGAGATCAACTTTTTAAGCTCCCACATTTGAATGAGAACATGTGATACTTGTCTTTTTGTGCGTGGCTTATTTCACTTAATATAATGATCTCCAGTTCCATCCATGTTGCTGCAAATGACAGGATTTCATTCTTTTTTGTGGCTGAATAGTATTCCATTGTGTATGCATGCCATATTTTCTTATCTATTCATTCATCGGTGGACACTTAGGTTGATTCCATGTATTGGCTATTGTAAATAGTGCTGCAATAAGCATGGGGGTGCAGGTATCCCTTTGATATATTGATTTCCTCTCCTTTGGATAAATCTCCATTGGCAGGATTGTTGGATTGTATGGTAGTGCTATTTTTAGTTTTTTTGAGGTGACTCCATAATGGCTGCACTAATTGACATTCACATCAAAAATGTGTAAGGGTTCACTTTACTCTGCATCCTCACCAGCATTTGTTATTTTTTGTCTTTTTAATAATAGTCATTCTAACTGAAGTAAGATGATATCTCATTGTGGTTTTGATTTGTGTTTCCATGATGATTGGTGATGCTGGAAAGCCCCAAAGCATCATTCAAGCCCCTTTCTACATCTTTGCTAAACTCAGAATGTCTAGGACAAGATGGTGAGCTCTATAGTTCTTGACTTTAAGGCCCAAACCTAAGTACAAAAGGCTTGGAACTAAACGTCTGAAACAATTTCATCTGAAGTATCCTGTTTGTTCGTATATGTGTACTCTTAATGGCCAAATCTTGTCCCAGAGAGCGAGGACAGGCTGAGGCGACGGCAGACACAAGAGTCCACATGAGATGGGACTTCATGTGCAGGTGCTTTCCACTGAAAATTATCTGCTTCCTGACCTGGTGGCCTGCACTGTGCTGTCAGGAGCTCTGGAAGGTGACTTCTTGCTTCTATACATTTTGCCACAAGACTATTTTTCCCCCATTTTTTCTTGAGGACTCCAGTCCCCTCTCGATCTTTATTTTTAACTATAAATGCTATCATGTGTTACAATTTACAAAATTGTGTGTACAGTGCAAAGAATAAAAATACATCAATCAACTGTGTATTCATCCCCTGACTGAAGCAACAGAATACTTCCAGAGCCTTAGAAGCCCTCTGTGTGACCCCCATTATATTGCTGTCTCCCTCTCCCAGAGGTGACCATTGTCCCAAATTGCACAGTACTCATTTCCTTGCTTCTATTTATAGTTTACCACTTATTTGTTATCCCTAAATAAGATTGTTGAGCTTTTCTTATTTTTGAAATTCATATAACTAGAATCATATGTTTTCTACTATGATTTGCTTCTTTCACTGAACAGTATTTCTTCTCGTGTTTTGAGATGTCTTTGTAAGCAACATATGGCTGCATTTTGATTATGTTATCCAGTCTTAAAATTATTTTCTTTTAAGAGGAAAGTTTCATCAATAATCATCATAATAATTATTAATGTATTCATGCTGGACACAGTGGCTCACACCTGTAATCCCAGCACTTTGGGAGGCCGAGGCGGGTGGATCACCTGAGGTCAGGGGTTCGAGACCAGCCTGGCCAACATGGTGAAAACCCATCTCTACTAAAAACACAAAAATTAGCCAGGCGTGGTGGCATACACCTGTAATCCCAGCTACTCGGGAGGCTAAGGCAGGAGAATTGCTTGAACCTGGGAGGTGGAGGTTGCAGTAAGCTGAGATTGCACCACTGCACTCCAGCCTGGGTGACAGAGTGAGACTCCATCTCAAATAATAATGATAATAATAATAATTATTATTATTGGTGTATTCAGATCCGTTTCTATTGTTCCCACATCTTCATCTTCCTTTTCTTTCTGGCTCTTTTTCCTATTCCATTTTTCTCTTTGCTTGTCTCTTCTTTTATTGGCTATGCTATCCTTTTTATTATACTAACATCAGCTAACGAAGTCTAAAGTTAGCATCTTTGTCCTCTTCCAAGCCAATATAAAGGCTGTAAGACACTTTAAATCAAAACGTCAATTTATATGCTATTTCAATCCAGTATTTTAGTTCTTTCCTTTTCCTCCACACATTAGACATTTTCATTAGTATTTTAGTTGTACAGTCAGCTTTTGTTTAGGTCTACTCAAATGTTTACCATATCTTTGCTTACCTTTTTTTCCTGAAAATAATGATTGTTTTTATACAGTATTATGCACAGGATGCTTAAGAAATGTAACTTACCAAAAGTTATACATTACCCTTTTAAATGAAAGGGGAATTTCATCATTTCCTCATGCAATTTTAACATAAAAATATGGATAGTACCTAACAGGTAGTTTTTTAAAATCCCCTCCCCCTCTGCCCTCTAGCAGCCTACAGTGTCTGTCATTCCTATATTTATGTCCAGATGCTCAATGTTTAGCTCCCACTTAGAAGTGAGAACATGTGACATGTGATTTTCTGTTCTTGCGTTAATTTGCTTAGGATTATGGCCTCCAGCTCCATCCATGTTGCTGCAAAGGACATGATTTCATTCCTTTTTACGGCTGCTTAGTGCCATGGTGTATATGCATTATATTTTTCTTATCCAATACCTAGGTGATAGGATCCATACTCCAAACCTCAGCATCATGAAATACTCTTACGTAACAAATCTATACATTTACCCTCTGTATGTAAAATAAAAATTGAAACAAACAAAAAAACCTTCCCCATTCTCCTCTCTGTATAGCCCCTGGTAACCACCATTCTACGTCTGTCTCTATGAATTTGACTACTTTAAGAATCTCATATAAAAGGAGTCATGTAATTAAAAAAATACATTCAAACAAAATAAGATATAACTTCCTTGTCTTTATGACTTATAATACACTGTGAAACCAAACCAAACTTACAAATTAAACATACACAATATTACAAAACTTATAAAACTCAAATTAACTACATCAATGGGATGGATACCATCACTTTCTGTTACAAAAGTGTCTATGTTAGCTTTAATAATACAAGGCTGTATCTTCTTGCTTTATATTACATTGGTCAATTTTATTCATTTGATTCTAAGCATAACAGATGACCATTTGAGTCAGTGTCATTATTGTTTTTCTTTTTAACAACTGACTCTTTTTATATGCCATTTGCTGTTTTATAAAACAATTTAATGGCATTTCAGTAAAATACTGAAAATAATATTGTTTAATGAAAAGTCTTTCATTTGCATCTAATAATGCAGTTACTGCTAATTACCTTTATTTTTACACAGCACTTTGAAGTTTTTCAGTCTCCACCTAGCCCAAGAAATAATTAGGCTTCAACATTGGCTCTCATTTGCCATAACAATTAAAATGGCCTATTACTGTGGAAAGGTCTTTTAACTGTAAATATCACTGCAAAAGAGAGCCACTTTCTAACTAGTAACTGGTAACATAATTAAACAAGAATAAAACAGTGAGAGAGGATGGCTGTAGTATTTCTACATTTGAACATGCCAAACTCATAGCAGCCAGGTAGCTGAAAACATCATATTTAACTTCCATTGTTATTTCTTCTCTGACCTGTAGGTTATTTGAACGTTTATTACTTATTTTCCAAACATTTAATGTTTTTCTAGGTATCCTTTTAAAACTGATTTCTACTAAAATTAGAGAACATCATGTTCCATATGATTTCAATCTTTTGAAATTTGTTGAGGTTTTTTAGGTCCTGGTATATGGTGACTTTAGAAAATGTTTCATGTACATACGAAAAGAGTGAGTAGTTGAGGGGTGCAATGATTTATACAAGGAGGTCATGCGTTTTGTTTTGTTTTGTTTTGTTTTTGAGACAGTTCTCATTCTGTCTATCAACCAAGCTGGAGTGGAGTGGTGGCATCTCGGTTCACTGCAACCTCTACCTCCCGGGTTCAAACGATTCTCATGCCTCAGCCTCCTGAGTAGCTGGGACTACAAGCACATGGCATTACGCCCAGCTATTTTTTTATTTTTTATTTTTAGTAGAGATGGGGTTCCGCCATGTTGGCTAGCTGGTCTCTTAGTCCTGTCCTCAAGCAATTCACCCAAAGTGCTGGGATTACAGGCGTGAGCCACCGCGCCCAGCCATTGGTCTACTTTTTCTATCAGCTGGACTCAGTTCTTGACCATGGTCTGCTCCACATGTCTTTCAGGGGCCTGGGCTGAAGGTGCAGTGCCTACCTGGGGCATATGCTTTTCATCATGGAGGTTGGAAATTCTCTGAAAGATAAATGGAAACATGCAACACCTCTTAAAGCCTAGATTCAGAGCAGGCAGTCCACTACTTCTGCTTATATTCCACTAACCGTGGTAAGTCACATGGCCAAGCCCAACTGCAATGAGATGGGAAGTGTATTTCTCCTATGGGCCAGGGGAAGTAGTGGATATTTGCCAAACAATGATCTAATCTGTAACATGTGCTTACAAATTTAGAAGTGCTTATGTTCTTGTTGGATTGACTCTTTTATCATTATTAAATGTATCTTTTTTTAAATTTATTTTTTATTATTATTATACTTTAAGTTCTAGGGTACATGTGCATAACGTGCAGGTTTGTTACATATGTATACTTGTGCCATGTTGCTGTGCTGCACCCATCAGCTCGTCAGCACCCATCAACTCGTCATTTACATTATCTCTACTAATTTTTGAGTAAATCTATTTTTATATTAATATAGTTATAACAACTTTCTTTTTGTTAGTATTTGCTTGGAATATATTTTACATTATTTTACTGCCAATATAAGTGTCTTCATTTTTTGGAGATTTATTTTGTCTTTTTTTTTCCTTCAACTTTTAAGTTCAGGGATACATGTGCAGGATGTGTAGCTGTGTTACATAGTTAAACATGTGCCATGGTGGTTTGCTGCACAAATCATCCTATCACCTAGGTATTAAGTCTAGCATGCATTAGATATTCTTCCTGATGCTCTCCCCACCCCACCCACCACTCCAACAGGCCCTAGTGACCCACAATGTAGTGCCCCACATTGTAGTTCCCCACAATGTGTCCACGTGTTCTCATCATTCAGCTCCCACTTGTAAGTGAGGAAAGGCAGTGTTTAGTTTTCTGTTCCTGTGTTATTTTGCTGAGGATAATGGCTTCCAACTCCATCCATGTCCCTGCAAAGGACATGATCTCATTCTTTTTTATGGCTGCATAGTATTCCATGGTGTATATGTACCACATTTTCTTTATCCAGTCTTTATACAGTCACTAATGGGCATTTAGGTTGATTCCATGTCTTTGCTGTTATGAACAGTGCTGCAGTGAACATACATGTGCATGTGTCTTTATGGCAGAATGATTTATATTCCTTTGGGTATATACCCAGTAATGGGATTGCTAGGTCAAATGGTATTTCTGCTTCTAGGTCTTTAAGGAACTGCCACATTGTGTTCCACAATGATTAACTAATTTACATTCCCACCAACAGTGTAAAAGTGTTCCTTTTTCTCTGCAACCTCACCAGCATCTGTTGATTGACTTTAATAACAGCCATTCTGACTGGCATGAGATGGTATCTCATTGTGGTTTTGATTTGCATTTCTCTAATTATCAGTGATGTTGAGAATTTTTTCGTACGTTTTTCGGCTGCATGTATGTCTTCTTTTGAGAAGTGTCTGCTCATGTCCTTTGCCTACTTTTTAATAGGGTTGTTTCTTTTTCGCTTATAAGTTTGTTTAAGTTCCTTGTAGACTCTGGATATTAGACCTTTGTCAGATGGATAGACTGCAAAAATTTTCACCTATTCTGTAGGTTGTCTGTTCACTTTGATGATAGTTTCTTTTGCTGTGCAGAAGCTCTTTAGTTTAATTAGATTCCATTTGTCAATTTTTGCTTTAGTTGCAATTGCTTTTGCCATTTTTGTCAAGAAATCTTTGCCTGTGTCTATGTCCTGAATGTTACTGTCTAGATTTTCTTCTAGTTTTTATAGTTTTTGGTTTTACTTTTAAGCCTTTAATCTATCTTGAGTTAATTTTTGTACACAGTGTAAGAAATGGGTCCAATTTCAATTTTCTACGTATGACTAGCCAGTTGTCCCAGAATCATTTATTAAATAGGAAATCCATTCCTCATTGGTGGTTTTTGTTAGATTTGTCGAAGATCAGATGGTTGTAGATGTGCGGTCTTATTTCCGAGTTCTCTATTCTGTTCCATTGGCCTATGTGTCCGTTCTTGTACCAGTACCATGCTATTCTGGTTACTGTAGCCTTGCAGTATAGTTTGAAGTAAGATAGCATGATGCCTCTAGCTTTGTTCTTTTTGCTTAGGACTGTTTTGGCTATCTGAGCTCTTTTTGCTTCCATGTTAATTTTAAAATAGTTTTTTTCTAGTTCTATGAAGAATGTCAATGGCAGTTTAATGGGACAAGCATTGAACCTATACATTACTATGGGCAGTATAGCCATTTTCACAATATTGACTTTTCCTATTCATGAACATGAAATGTTCTTCCACTTGCTTGGGTCTTCTCTGATTTTCTTGAGCAATGGTTTGTAGTTCTCCTTGAAGAGGTCCTTCACTTCCCTTCCTGGCTGTATTCCTAGATATTTTATTCTTTTTGTAGCAATTGTGAATGGGAGTTCATTCATGATTTGGCTCTCTGCTTGCCTGTTGTTCGTGTATAAGAATGCTAGCAATTTTTGCACATTGATTTTGTATCCTGAGACTTTGCTGAAGTTGCTTATCAGCTTATGAAGCTTTTGGGCTGAGATGACTGGGTATTCTAGATAAAAGATCATGTCATCTGCAAACAAAGATAGTTTGACCTCCTCTCTTCCTATTTGAGTATCCTTTATTTCTTTCTCTTGCCTGATTGCCCTGGCCAGAACTTCTAACACTATGTTTAATAGGAGTGATGAGGGAGGGCAACCTTGTCTTGTGCTGGTTTGCAAGGAGGGAATGCTTCCTGCTTTTGCCCATTCAGTATGATATTGGTTGTGGGTCTGTCATATATGGCTCTTATTATTTTGAGGTATGTTCCTTCAAAACCTAGGTTATTGAGTTTTCTTTTTAATATGAAGGGATGAATTTTATCAAAGGTTTTTTCTGCATCTATTGAGATAATCATGTGGTTCTTGTCTCTAGTTCTGATTATGTGATGGATCACATTTATTGATTTTTGCATGTTGAACTAACCTTGCATCCTGGGAATGAAGGTGACTTGATCGTGGTAGACAAGTTTTTTGATGTGCTAGTGGATTTGGTTTGCCAGTATTTTGCTGAGAATTTTTGCATTGATATTAATCAAGAACATTGGCCTGAAGTTTTCATTTTCTTGTTGTATCTCTACCCGGTTTTTGTATCAGGATGATGCTGCCCTCATAGAATGAGTTAGGGAGGAGTCCCTTCTTTTCAATTGTTTGGAATAGTCTCAGTAGAAATGTCACTAGCTCTTCTTTATACCTCCGGTACAATTCAGCTGTAAATCTGTCTGGTACAGGGCTTTTTTTGTTGGTAGGCTATTTATTACTGCCTCAATTTCAGAACTTGTTATTGGTGTATTCACAGATTCAATTTTTTCCTGGTTCACTCTTGGGAGGGTGTATGTCTCCAGGAATTCACCAATTTTTTTCTAGACTTTCTAGTTTATGTGCATAGAGGTGTTTATAGTTTTCTCTGATGGCTGTTTGTATTTCTGTGGGGTCAGTGGGGACATTCCCCTTATCATTTCTGATTGTGTTTCTTTGATTCTTCCCTCTTTTCTTCTTTATTAGTCTAGCTAGAGTCTGTTTTATTAATGTTTTGAAAAAACCAGCTCCTGGATTCGTTGATATTTTGAAGGGCTTTTCTTGTCTCTGTCTCCTTCAGTCCAGCTCTGATCTTGGTTACTTCTTGTTTTCTGCTAGCTTTGGGGTTTGTTTGCTTTTGGTTCTCTAGTTCTTTTAGTTGACATTTTAGGTTGTTAACTTGAAATCTTTCTAGCTTTTTGATGTGAGCATTTAGTGCTGTAAATTTCCTTCTTAACACTGCTTTAGCTGTGTCTCAGAGATTCTAGTACATTGTCTCTTTGTTCTCATTAGTTTCAAATAACTTCTTGAATTCTACCTTAGTTTCATTACTTACCCAAGGGTTATTCAGGAGCAGGTTGTTCAATTTCCATGTAGTTGTGCAGTTTTGAGTGAATTTCTTAATCTTGAGTTCTAATTTGATTGCACTGTGGCATGAGAGAATGTCATGATTTCAATTCTTTTGCATTTGTTGAGGAGTGTTTTACTTCCAATTATGTGATCAATTTCAGAGTAACTGTCATCTGGCAATGATAAGAATGTACATTCTGTTGTTTTGGGTGGAAAGTTCTGTAGCTATGTCTCAGGTTCACTTGACCCAGAGTTGAGTTCAGGTCCTGAATATCTTTGTTAATTTTCTGTTTCAATTATCTACCTACTATTGACAGTGGAGTGTTAAAGTCTGTCACTATTATTGTGTGGCAGTCTAAGTGCCTCTGTAGGTCTTTAAGAGCTTGCTTTATGAATCTGGATGGTCCTGTATTGGGTGCCTGTATATTTAGAATAGTTAGCTCTTCTTATTGAATTGAACTCTTTACCATTATGTAATACCCTTCTTTGTCTTTTTTGATTTTTGTTGGTTAAAATCTGTTTCATCAGAAATTAAGATTCTGACCCTTACTCCTTTCTGTTTTCCATTTGCTTGGTAAATTTTCCTCCATCCCTTTATTTTGAGTGTATGCGTGTCTTTGCACTTGAGATGGTCTCTTGAAGGCAGCATACCAATGGATCTTGGATCTTTATCCAGCTTGCCATTCTGTGTCATTTAATTGGGGCATTTAGTCCATTTACATTTAAGGTTAGTATTATTATATGTAAATTTGATCCTGTCATCATGATGCTTGCTGGTTGTTTTGCAGACTTGTTAATGTAGTTGCTTCACAGTGTCACTGGTCTGTATACTTCAGAGTGCTTTTTGGCTGCAAATAATTTTTCCTTTCCATATTTAGTGCCTCCTTCAGGAGCTCTTGCAAGGCAGGCCTGGTGGTGACGAATTCCCTCAGATTTGCTTGCCTGAAAAGGACTTTATTTCTCCTTCACTTATGAAGCTTAGTTTGGCCGGATATGAAATTCTGGGTTGGAAATTCTTTTCTTTAAGAATGTTGAATATTGGCCACTAATCTTTTCTGGCCTATAGGGTTTTCACTGAAAGGTCCACTGTTAGTCTGATGGGCTTCCCTGTGTAGGTGACCTGGCCTTTCTCTCTGATTGCCCTTAACATTTTTTTCTTTCATTTTGACCTTGGTGAATCTGATAATTATGTGTCTTGGGGTTTATCTTCTCATGCAGTATCTTATTCGGTTCTCTAGATTTATTGAATTTGAATGTGGGTCTGTCTTGCTAGGTTGGGGAAGTTCTCCTGGATGATATAGTGAAGTATATTTTCCAACTTGGTTCCATTCTCCTTGTCTCTTTCAGGTACCCTAATCAGTCACAAGCTCGGTCTTTTTACAACATGGTTCTCAGATGTTTTGTTCACTTCTTTTCATTCTTTTTTCTCTATTCTTGTCTGCCTTATTTCAGCAAAATAGTCTTCAAGCTCTGAGATTCTTTCCTCCATTTGATCTATTCTGCTATTAATACTTGCGACTGCATTGTGAATTTCTTGTGTTGTGTTTTTCAGCTCCATCAGGTCTTTTATTTTTTATTTTTTTTGAGATGGAGTTTCGCTCCTTCACCCAGGCTGGAGTGCAGTGGCATGATCTCAGCTCACTGCAACTTCTGCCTTCTGGTTTCAAGTGATTCTCCTGCCTCAGCCTCCCGAGTAGTGGGGATTACAGGCACCCACCACCACATCTGGCTAAGTTTTGTATTTTTAGTAGAGAGGGGGTTTCACCATGTTGGCCAGGCTGTTCTTGAACTCCTGACCTCGTGATCCGTCCACCTTAGCCTCCCAATGTGCTGGGATTACAGGCATGAGCCACTGTGCCCGGCCCATCAGGTAATTTATATTCCCCTCCAAAACTGGCTATTCTGGCTATTATCTCCTGTATTGTTCTATCATGATTCTTAGCTTATTTGCATTGGGTTAGAACATGTTCCTATAGCTCAGCAAAGTTTGTTATTAGCCACCTTCTGAAGCCTACTTCTATCAATCCAACCATTTCTGCCTCAGCCCAGTTCTGTGCCCTTGCTGGAGAAGTGCTGCAATCATTTGGAGGAAAAGAGGCACTATAGCTTTTTGAGTTTTCAACTTTTTCCATTGATTCCTTCTTATCTTCATGGGCTTATCTAACTTTGATCTTTGAGGTTGCTGACCTTTGAATGGGGTTTTTGTTAGGTCTTTTTTGGTGATGTTTTTGTTTTCTGTTTGTTTTTCTTTTACCAGTCAGGCTACTTTACCATAGGGCTGCTGCAGTTTGCTGGAGGTCTGCTCCAGGCCCCAGTTGCCTTGTTTTTTCTTATACCTGGAGGCATCACTAGTGAAGTCTGTGAAACTTCAAAGATGGCAGCCTGCTCTTTTCTCTGGAAGCTCTATTCCACAGTGAGTAGGGACCTGTTGCTGCCACAGTGTGCCTGTGGGAGGTGTCTGGAGGCCCCTGTTGGGAGGTCTCACCCAGTCAGGAGAAACAGGATCAGGCAGCTGCTTAAAGAAGCAGTCTGGCTGCTTTTTGGTAGACCAGGTGTGCTGCCTTTGAGTGGGATCCCTTTCTCATCTGAACAATTTGTTTTCTCCAAAGCTGGCAGGCTGGAACTGCTGAGTCTACTGAACCACAGAGATCCAAACTCCCTTCCCCACCAGGAACTTGGACCTGTCTCAGGCAGATTCCAGCCCCTGCCATTGGCTGGCTGGAATTTTAACTGCTTTACTTCTTGGGTTCAGTCCCCTTCCTAGGGACACGTAGGGATGGATTTCTCACCTTGCCTGGAATCCTGGAGCTGGAATATGTAAAACTCCTGGGTCTCTGTGTGTGCCTGAGTGGTTGCCCGGCCAAGACTCCACACAGCTCTGTGTATCAGAGTTGAGGCCCTGGTGGCATAGACTCATGAGGGAATCTCCTGATCTGTGGGTTGCAAAGATACGTGGGAGAAGCGAGGTTTCTCAGGCAGGGTTGCACTATCACTCACCATTTCCCTTGGCTGGGAGTGGGGGTCCCTTTGGCTCTGTGCTGCTCCTAGGTGGGCTGCCACCGCCCCCCGCAACTTTTCTTTGTTCTCCATTTGTTGAGTGGTTTGCCTAGTCAGTCTCAGTGCAAGAACCTGTATATTTCAGTTCAAGGTACTGAATTCACTCTCCCCTTTTCATTCCTCTCTGTGAGTGCCACGGACCACAGCTGCTTCTAATCAGCCATCTTAGATCCAGCTAAATATGTTTCCTATAAGTAACTTATAGTTGGGTTTTATTTTTTAATGCAATATGACAATATATAACTTTTTTTTTTTTTTTTTTTTTTTTTTGAGACGGAGTCTCGCTCTGTCGCCCAGGCTGGAGTGCAGTGGCCGGATCTCAGCTCACTGCAAGCTCTGCCTCCTGGGTTCACGCCATTCTCCTGCCTCAGCCTCCCCAGTAGCTGGGACTACAGGCGCCCGCCACCTCGCCCGGCTAGTTTTTTGTATTTTTTAGTAGAGACGGGGTTTCACCGTGTTAGCCAGGATGGTCTCGATCTCCTGACCTCGTGATCCGCCCGCCTCGGCCTCCCAAAGTGCTGGGATTACAGGCTTGAGCCACCGCGCCCGGCCGACAATATATAACTTTTAACTGAAATGTTTAGTCAATTTACACTTAATGCAATTATTCATATATTCTGATATAAATTTAGCATCTGACTATAAGTCCCATTTGTGCTATCTAGTTTTTTTCTCTCCTTTCTTGTCTTCTTCTGAATTTACTAAGAAATTTTATTATCCCATTTTTCTTCTACACTTAGTAAATATACTTTTTCCACTGTTTTTACTGGTGGTTCTAGAGCTTACAGCATGTCTTATTGTAGCCTAATATAAAGTCGTACTCTTGCTAACTTCCAAAGTGCAAGGACCTTACAAATGTTTAACTCCATTTCTCCTTCCAGCCTTTTGTGTTATGGCTGGCATATATTTAAATTATATATCTATATCTATTTATGTATTTAATATATATAGAGAATATATAATTAATTTCATATATTTTAATAATATATTTAAGTAGTTAAATGTATTTTTAAATTAAAATATTGCATTTTAAAATAATAAATATTAAAAATATATTTAATTCTCTATATATAGAATATATGTATTTAAAATCTATATATATATTTCTTTTTTTTTTCAATGTTCAGTTTCCTTTAATGACCCCCATCTCCCTGAAGGGCAGGTGCAGGCAGCTAGGTGATGGCAAGAGATGTTCACTTGAAGATCTTGCCCTGATTGAAGACTTTGCCTACATGCTGGAAGGCCCCCTCCCAGGAAAAGTACTCTCGAACCAGCGTCTGGGTCTCCTCGCTGCAGGATCCAGTTTCCGCCATGTGTATGACTCATAGTCCACCTGCCAATCTGGACTCAGTGGAAAGGCAAGGTCCTGGCCTCGGAAGACCCAGACTCCAGAAATGGAGCTGCTATTGTTGGTTCCAAAGAGGATGACACTGGCGAAGGCATTCTTCCTCAGCTTGTCCAGTCGCTGGAACATTCCAGTGATGAGATTGCAGCTCATGAAGGTATGAGTGAGTTCTTCAGGGAAGCGATACTCTGAGTACCACAGGGACCAGCTGTCCTTATCAAAGTGCTCCCAGAAATATGGCAGTGCCACAGAGAGTGTGTGCTCATTGGAGTACTTGCGTTTAAATTCATCCAACACGAAGGTACTCTTGGGCAAGTGAGCGAAGGGGTCCTTGGGCTTGGGCTCAGCAGCCAGCGCCTGCTTACATTCATCCATCTCCCCCTCAGGAGCAGGGGCAGCCGCCTTTTTCTCTTCCTTCCGCTCAGCCTGGGGCTTCTGCTTCTCTTCCTGTGAACCCTTCTTTTTCCGCGGTGTATCTTTTTTAGGCTGGGTCTCTGCAAACTTTTTAGCATCAAACTGGGCCATCTTCCCCCAAGACAGCCCGGAAGGGGGGTAGATTAATACAGGTGAGGAACCAGCGGTTGGTATTGGGAGAGGCCTGGCGGAAAGAAGGCTCTAGGACCTGCTTATAGAGACACAACAGGGTGCAGACAACTGTGATGTCAGCCAATGTCACTCGTTCGCCCACCAGAAAAGTCCTCGTCTTCAAGTGAGCATCCAGCAGCCCCAGAATTCACCTCACTTCCTCCTTTGCATTCTCAGTGGCCTGTTTGTTGTGGTGCAGGATGCCCAACGTGGGGAATACCCAGGTACTGGCTGGGGGCACTATATCGGAATCAGCAAAGCTCACCCACTGCACCACCTGGGCTGCTGCCTCTGGAGTACTTCCCCGCAGCGCCTCATTGCTCACATAGTAGGGCAATGGCGCTGCTCTCAAACACACAGAATCCATCCTTACCCAGAACCTTGCTGGCAGGAAATTTGCGGAGAAATTCAGGGGTGCAGTTGGTTTGGCCAAAATGGAAGTGGGGTGGTGCGGAGAGCACACGGACCTGAGCCCCACTGTACTGAGCAGGGATGAGAGCCTTGAAGGCCCTCCAGTTTTCAGGATAGGTATACAGGGTCCCAGCCGCCATGGTGATTCCGCAAAGAAAAAGCTAAAAATATATATATATATATATATTATATATATACACACATATATATATACATACACACACACATCAAACATGCAAGATGTTATTCTTGTTTAATACAGTTCTATTAGAATATATATCTATATACGTAGATATATATATCTACGTATATAGATATATATTCTAATACAACTGTATTATATATATAGATATATATATAGATATATATCTATATTCTTATATATGTGCAAATGTGTGTGTGTGTGTGATTTATTACTGGAAAGCCAAGAAGCCCCACAATCTGCTGTCTACAAGCTGGAGAATCAGGAAAGCTGGTCATGTAATTGAGTTCAAGTTCAAAGGCCTGAGAACCAGGGGAGTTGGTATCATGAGTTCCAATCCAAGTCCAAAGGCCTTGAGAACCACAATCCCTGAGGTCCAGTGGCGGGAGAGACAGATGTCCCTGTTCTAACAGAAACAAATTTGTTCCTCCTCCACCTTTTTGTTCTACTGAGGCCCTCAACAGATTGGATGATGCTCACCCACATTGGTGAGGATGGTTGTCTTTACTCAGTCTACCAATTCCAATACTAATCTCGTCCAGAAACACCCTTATATACACAGCCAGAAATAATGTTTTATCAGCTATCTGGGCATCCTCTCATCCCACCAAGTTGATACATAAAATCAGCCATCACAACAGTCAATATTAGTTTGGATTTACCCACAAATTTACAGTTTTCTTATTGATCTTCATTCCTTCTTGTTTTTCTTCTTCCAAACTGAATCATTGTCCTTTTTCCTGAAGGACTCTCATGAAATCTGCTGATGATAAATTCTCTCATTTGTAGTCTAAAAGTTGTCTTGATTTAACCTTTGTTTTTAAAGAATATTTTTACTGGCTATAGAATTCTTGCCAGTTATTTTCTTCCTGAATTTTTGAAGCTCACATACCTTTTCTTTTAACTTCCATTGTTTTCATGGAGAAGTTAGAGGTTTTTAAAAAATTTTATTTCCATCATTTTGGGGAACAGGTGGTTTTTGGTTACATGGATAAGTTTTTTAGTGGTAGTTTACTAGATTTTGGTGCACCCATCACCAGAGCAGTGTACACTGTACCTGGCATGTAGTCTTTTATGTCTCACCCCCCCTTCCACCCTTCCTCTCAAGTCCTCAAAATCCGTTATAGTATTCTTATGCTTTTGTATCTTCATAGTTTAGCTCTGACTTGTAAGTGAGAAAATACAATATTTGATTTTCCATTCCCGAGTTACTTCTCTTAGAATAATGGTCTCCAGCTCCATCGAGGCTGCTGTGAATGCCATTATTTTTTCCTTTTTATGGCTGAGTAGTAGTCCATGGTGTATATATAGATATATCTATATCTATATATATCACATTTTTTATCCACTCGTTGGTTAACAGACATTTAGGCGGGTTCCATATTTTTGCAATTGCGAATTGTATTGTTATAAACAAACATGCATGTGCAAATGTCTTTTTCATACATGACTTATTTTCCTCTGGATAGTATTACTTTCAATATTACTGCTACCTAAAAGGTAATACATCTTTTCTTTCTTGCTGCTTTTATTATTTTTCTTTGTCACCTCTTTCACTATGATGTATCTTGGTTTGAGATTCTTTATATATATCCTGTTTGGAACTTGGAGCTTGGAGCTATTCCTGAATCTTAGCTTGATGGTACCTTTTGTCAGTTTGAGAGAATTATCTTGGAATACTGCATCTGCCTAATTATCTCCTACCTCTCCTTCTGTGGTTCCAATTATTTGTACATTATGTGTTCTCACCATTCCCTCATATATTTTATATTCTTCTCTGTATCTTCTATCCTGTTTTCCTCAGTTCAGTCTGGATGTTTTCTTCTAACCCATCCTCATCGAACTTCTTTCTTTTATGTTTAATATGCTGTTATACACATCCATTACATTATTTTGTATTGTTTTCTTTGAGAGACAGGGTCTCACTCTGTTGCCCAGGCTGGAGTTCAGTGGCATGAGCAATCCTTCGGCCTGAGCCACCTGAGCAGCTAGGACTACAGGCATGTAACATCACATCCAGCCAATTGTTAACTTTTTTTGAGAGAGATAGGATGTCACTATGTTGTTCAGGCTGGCCTTGAACTCCTGGCCTCAAGCGATCTTCCCACCTCAGACTCCCAAACTGCTGGAATACACGCATAAGCCACCACGCCCAGCCCATTAAGTTCTTGAGTTATTGTAGTTTTAGTTATAAAACTAATATGTGATTCTTTTATATAGGTTCCACTTCTCTGGAATCTATATTGTCATCTAATTTCTTAATATATTAATTATTTGGGCCTGAATAGAACAAAATATTTTTAACATAAGCCAGTCATTTCATAATCATAGCAAAAGAATGATAGTTTGAATAGGCATCCTTGTTTTGTTCCTGACTTTAATAAAAATGCTTCTGGTAATTCACTGTTAGGTATAATATTAGGTATCAGTTTATAGACAATTTTTTATTATGTTATAGATATCCATTTTTTAGATTTAAGGAGATACTATCAAAATAGATATTGATTTTTGTAAAGTAGATTTTCAGCATTTACTGAGATTATCATATATGTCTTCTTATTGGACCATTATACATTTTTTTTTTTTTTTTTGAGACAGAGTCTCGCTCTGTCGCCCAGGCTGGAGTACAGTGGCCGGATCTCAGCTCACTGCAAGCTCTGCCTCCTGGGTTTATGCCATTCTCCTGCCTCAGCCTCCCAAGTAGCTGGGACTACAGGCGCCCGCCACCTTGCCCGGCTAGTTTTTTGTTTTTTAGTAGAGATGGGGTTTCACCGTGTTAGCCAGGATAGTCTCGATCTCCTGACCTTGTGATCCGCCCATCTTGGCCTCCCAAAGTGCTGGGATTACAGGCTTGAGCTACAGCGCCCAGCCCGGTTATAAATTTTTTTAATATTAAATGATCATTACATTCATGAGAAAACCCCTCATGGATGCACTTTTATTTATTTATTTATTTTTGAGATGAAGTCTCACTCTTGTCCCTCAGGCTGGAGTGCAATGGCATGATCTCAGCTTACTGCAACCTCCGCCTCCCAGGTTCAAGCGATTCTGCTGCCTCAGCCTCCCAAGTAGCTGTGATTACAGGCGCCTGCCACCACACCCAGCTAATTTTTGTATTTTTAGTAGAGACGGGGTTTCACCATGTTGGCCAGGCTGATCTCCAACTCCTGACCTCAGGTAATCTGCCCACCTCAGCCTCCCAAAGTGCCGGGATTACAGGTGTGAGCCACCGCGCCTGACCTATGTATCTTCTTTTTACATACCATTACATTAAGTTTATTTGCATTTGGAGGTGTTCATATATATACACATATACAAACAATTAAAAGCGGTGGTATTTAGGTTTTGGTATTAAGTTTGTGTTACCTTACTCACTATGCACTTAAATCTTAAATAGTGTTGATTTTGACCCATCTATCAAAGATAAAGAGCGGTATGTATAAGTTTGCTACAATTGTGGTTCTGGATATATTTCCTTGTATTTTCATGTTTTTGCTTCATTCATTTTGAAAGTGTACTAAATAGCATAGAAGATGTATACTAAATAGCATACATCTTCATTGTGGATGATAGCACTCCTCATTACAAAATGGAACTACTTTTTGGTTTAATGTTTTCTTCTTAAATTTCACTTGCTGTGATGTTAATATATCCATCTGTTCTTTCTTTTTATATGCTTTCACCTTATATATGTTTGTCCATCATTTTAGTTTTAACATATCTTTATTATTTTGTTATATGTAGATTATCTTCAAGTGGCATATCATTAGTTTCTTAAAACTGTGCCTTTTAATAAGGAAACCTAAAACTTTGTATTTAATACTACCATGATTTTTACATTTATGGTCATAAATTATGCTTTACTTTATTCCTGTTGCTTTATTCAATAATTTTTTGTTGTAAGCTTCCTTTCTCTACTTTTATTTTTTGCCATAAAAATAGACATAAGAGTTACCATTTATTGGCCAGATGCGGCGGCTCACACCTGTAATCCCAGCACTTTGGGAGGCTGAGGCGGGCAGATCATGAGGTCAGGAGATTGAGACCACAGTGAAACCCCATCTCTACCAAAAATACACAGAATCAGCCGTGCGTAGTGGCGGGCATCTGCAGTCCCAGCTACTTGGGAGGCTGAGGCAGGAGAATGGCATGAACCTGGGAGGTGGAGTTTGCAGTGAGCTGAGATTGTACCACTGCACTCCAGCCTGGGTAACAGAGCAAGACTCCGTCTCAAAAAAAAAAAAAAAAAAAAAAAAAAGAGTTACCATTTATCACATAATCAACCAGCACACTGTTCTATATACATTATCTTTTTAACAGATTTATTGAGACATAATTGATACAAAAAGAACACTTTATACAAATGTGTACAATTTGATGAGTTTGGACATATGCAAACACCCATGATACTATCAACACAATCAAGGTAACAGACATATCCGACACCTCACAAAGTTTCCTTATGTCTCTTTTGTTTAAATTTTTTGTTTGTGTATGTGTGTAACAGCACTTAATGTGAGGTCTACCCTCTTAACAAATGTTGAAGTATGTGATATCATATTGTTGCCTATAGGTACTATGTCGTACAGCAGATATCTAGAGTTTACTCATCTAGCGTAACCAAAACTTTATACCCATTGAACGACAACTCACCACTTCCCCCACCCACTGGCACCCTGTTAACCACTATTGTATTCTCTGCTTCTATGTGTTTGACTATTGCAGATACCCCATATAAGCGGAACCATGCAGTATTTGTCCTTCTGTGACTGGCTTATTTCATTTAGTATAATGTCCTCCAGGTTCATCCATGTTGACACAAATGGTAAGATTTCCTTCTTTTTAGGGCTGAGTAATATTCCATTCTATGCATATTTTCTTTATCCATTCATCAGTCAATTGACACTCAAAGCTTCTGTACAGCTAAGAAAATAATCAACAGAATGAACCTATGCAATGGGAGATAATATTTGCAAGCTATATATCAAATAAAGGGTTAATTTCCTAAATATATAAGGAATTCCTACAACTCAATAGCAAAGAAACTAATAACCCAATTATAAACTGGGCAAAGCAGTTGAACATACATTTCTACAAAGAAGGCATGCAAATGGGCCAGGTACATGAAAGATTCTCAACATCATTAACTATAAGGGAAATGAAAATAAAAACTACAATGAGATATCATCTCACAGCTACTATAGAAAAAAAGAGATAAGTTGCTGAGAATGTGGAGAAAAGGAACTCTCATACACTGTTGTTAAAAATGCAAAATGGTACAGCCACTATGGAAAACTGTATGAAAGTTCCTCAAAAGATTAGAAAAAGAACTACTATATGACCCAGCAATCCCACTTCTGGGTATATAGCCAAATGAAATGAAATTAGGATCTCAAAGAGATATTCACACTTGGCCAGGTGCTGATGGCTCATGTCTGCAATCCCAGGACTTTGGGAGGCTGAGGTGAGAGGATCACTTGAGCCAGGAATTCAACACCAGCCTGGGCAACAGAGTGAGACCTCTCTCTCTCTCTCTCTCTCTCTCTCTATCTCTATCTCTATCTCTCTCTATATATATACACACACACATATATACACACATATATACACACATACATATATATGAGATATCAACACTCCTATGTTCATTGCAGCATCATTCACAATAGCTAAGATATGCTCTGTACACTTTAAAATAATCTTAATTATTCATTACAACAATCTTGCAAGGTAGGCAGTCCCTTCATATAAATGAAAAACCTAAGGGTTGCAGAGACCATTAACTTGCCTAAGGACACTAACCCAGTAAGTGGCAGAGTTGGGACTAATACCTAGGACTTCTACACTTTACAAAGTCTTTAATGACTATTTTGTTTCTCTCTTGCTCACTCTCACTCTCTCACCCTCAGAGCATTTGTTTTATCATCTGATCATCTGCAGTTATTGGAAAAAATACATTTAGAGTTTCTGATTTTAAAATGGTATACTGGGCCATGTGTGGTGGCTCACGCCTGTAATCCTAGCACTTTGGGAAGCTGAGGCGGGTGGATCACTTGAGGTCAGGAGTTCAAGACCATCCTGGGCAACATGGTGAAACCCTGTGTCTACTAAAAACACAAAAAAATTAGCCAGGCATGGTGGTGCATGCCTGTAGTCCCAGATAATCAGGAGGCTGAGGCAGAAGAATTGCTTGAACCATGGAGGCAGAGTTTGAGGGAGCCAAGATGACGCCTCTGCACTCCAGTCTGGGCAACAGAGTGAGACTCTGTCTCAAAAAAATAAAAAATAAAATGGTATACTGAGCACATGATGTAGTGCTTAGATGTACTGAGATAGATGAATTGACAGAAGTAGGCTTCAGAAGGTGGATAATAACAAACTTCGCTGAATTAAAGAAGTATGTTCTAACCCAATGCAAAGAAGCTAAGAACAATGAAAAAACATTAAAGGAGCAGTGAACCAGAATAACCAGTTTAAAGAGGAACATAAATGACTTAATGCAGCTGAAAAATATGACATGAGAACTTCACAATGCACCCACAATTTCAATAGCTGAATAGACCAAATAGAGGAAAGGATCTTAGAGCTTGAAGACTGTCTTTTTTTTCTTTTCTTTCTTTCTTTTCCTTTTTTTTTTTTGAGACGGAGTCTTGCTCTGTCACCCAGGCTGGAGTGCAGTGGCACGATCTCAGCTCACTGCAGCCTCCTCCTCCTGGGTTCAAGCGATTCTCCTGCCTCAGCCTCCTGAGTAGCCGGGATTACAGGTGTCTGCCACCACACCTGGCTAATTTTTATATTTTTAGTAGAGATGGAGTTTTGCCTTGTTGGCCAGGCTGGTCTTGAACTCCTGACCTCAGGTGATCCCCCTGCCTCAGCCTCCCATAGTGCTGGGACTACAGGCGTAAGCCAGTGCACCCAGCCTGAAGACTATCCTGCTGACAGGCAGACAAGAATAGAGAAAAAAAGAATGAAAAGAAATGAACAAAACCTCTGAGAATTATGGAATTATGTAAAAAGACCAAACCCATGACTGATTGGGGTACCTGAAAGAGACAAGGAGAATGAAACCAAGTTGGAAAACACACTTCACTATATCATCCAGGAGAACTTCCCCAACCTAGCAAGACAAGCCAATGTTCAAACTCAGGAAATCCAGAGAACCCCAGTAAGACACTCCATGAGAAGATCACCCCCAAGACACATAATTTTCAGATTCTCCAAGGTCAAAATTAAGAGAAAAATGTTAAGAGCAGCCAGAGAGAAAGGCCAGATCAACTACAAAGGGAAGCCTATCAGATTAACAGCAGGCCTTTCAGGACAAACCCTACAGGCCAGAAGAGACTGGAGGTCAATAATCAAAATTCTTGAAGAATGTCCAACAGAGAATTTCATATCTGGCCAAACTAAGCTTCGTAAGTGAAGGAAGAATAAAATCCTTTTCAGACAAGTAAATGCTGAGAGAATTTGTCACCACCAGGTCTGCCTTGCAAGAGCTCCTGAAGGAAGCACTAAATATGGAAAGGAAAAACTGTTACCAGCCACTACAAAAACCCACTGAAGTACACAGACCAAAGATACTATTAAGCAACTACATTAACAAGTCTGCAAAATAACCAGTCAGCATCATGATGACAGGATCAAATTCACACAAAATAATACTAACCTTAAATGTAAATGCGCTAAATGCCCCAATTAAAAGACACAGGATGGCAAGCTGGATAGAAAGACAAGACCCATTTGGTGTGCTGTATTCAAGACTCTTCTTGTATGCAAAGACATACATAGGCTCAAAATGAAGGGATGCAGGAAAATTTACCAAGCAAATGGGAAGTAGAAAAAAGCAGGGGTTGCAATCCTAGTTTCTGATGAAACAGACTGTAAACCAACAAAGATCAAAAAAGACAAGGGCATTACATAATGGTAAAGGGTTCAATTCAACAAGAAGAGCTAACTCTCCTAAATATATATGTACTCAATATAGGAGCACCCAGTTTCATAAAACAAGTTCTTAGATACCTACAAAGAAACTTGGACTCTCACACAATAATAATGGGAGACTTTAACACGCCACTGTCAATATTAGACAGATCACTGAGACAAAAAATTAACAAAGATATTCAGGATGTGAAATCAGCTCAGGATAAAGTGGACCTGACAGACAGCTACAGAACTCTCCACACAAAATCAACAGAGTATACATTCTATTCAGTACCACATGGCACTTACTCTAAAATCAATCACGTAATTGGAAGTAAACCACTCCTCAGCAAATGCAAAAGAACTGAAATTATAACAGACAGTCTCATACCACAATGCAATCAAATTAGAACTCAAGATTAAGAGACTTACTCAAAACCACACAACTACATGGAAATTGAACAACCTGCTCCTAAATGACTCCTGGGTAAATAATGAAATTAAGGAAGAAATCAAGAAGTTCTTTGAAACCAAATGAGAACAAAGAGACAATGTACCAGAATCTTGGGATGCAGCTAAAGCAGTGTTAAGAGGAAAAGTTATGGCACTATGTGCCCACATCAAAAAGCTAGAAATATCTCAAATTGACATTCTAACATCACAACTAAAAGAACTAGAGAACCGAGAGCAAACCAAGAGAAAAGCAAAGCTGGCAGGAGACAAGAAATAGCCAGCATCACAGTGGAACTAAAGGACGTAGAGACACAAAAAACCCTTCAAAAAATCAATGAATCCAGGAGCTGTTTTTTTGAAAAAATCAATAAAACAGATGTACCACTAGCTAGATTAATAAAGAAGAAAGGAGAGAAGAATCAAATAAACACAATAAAAAATGATAAAGGGGCTATCACCACTGACCCCAAAGAAATACAAACAAGTATCAGAGAATACTATGAACACCTCTATGCACATAAACTAGAAAGTCTAGAAGAAATGGATAAATTCCTGAACACGTACACCCACCCAAGACTGAACCAGGAAGAAGTTGAATCCCTGAATACACCAATAATGAGTTCTGAAATTCAGGCAGTAATAAATAGCCTACCAAACAAAAAATAGCCGAGGGCCAGAAGGATTTACAGCTGAATTCTACCAGAGGTACAAAGAGGAGCTGGTACCATTTCTTCTGAAACTATTCCAAACAATTGAAAAGGAGGGACTCCTCCCAAACTTATTTTATGAGGTGAGCATCATCCTGATACCAAAACCTGGCAGAGATGCAACAACAACAACAAGAAACTTCAGGTCAGTATCCCTAATGAATATCAATGCAAAAATCCTCAATAAAATATGGTAAACTGAATTCAGGAGCACTTCAAAAAGCTTACCTACCATGATCAAGTCAGCTTCATCCCAGGAATACAAGGCTGGTTAAACATATGCAAATCAGTAAACATAATTCATGATGTAAATAGAACTAAAGACCAAAACTGCTATCTCAATAGACGCAGAAAAGGCCTTCAATAAAATTCAACATCTCTTCATGTTAAAAACTCTCAATAATTGAAACAAGGCATTGAAGGAACATACCTCAAAATAAAAAGAGTCATATATGACAAACCCACAGCCAATATCATACTGAACAGGCAAAAGCTAGAAGCATTCTTTTTGAAACTAGTACAAGACAAGGTTGCCCTCCCTCACCACTCCTATTAAATATAGTATTAGAAATTCTGGCCAGGGCAAAGAGGCAAGAGAAAGAATAAAGGATACTCTAATAGGAAGAGAGGAAGTCAAATTGTCTTTGTTTGCAGATGACATGATCCTATATCTAGAAAGCCCCATCATCTTAGCCCAAAAGCTTCTTAAGCTGATAAGCAATGTCTGCAGTCTCAGGATACAAAATCAGTGTGCAAAAGTCACAAGCATTCCTATACACCAACAACAGACAAGCAGAGAGCCAAATCATGAATGAACTCCCATTCATGATTGCTACAAAGAGAATAAAATACCTAGAAATTCAGCTAACAAGGGAAGTGAAGGACCTCTTCAAGGAGAACTGCAAACCAAATCAGAGAAGACACAAACAAATGGAAAAGCATTCCATGCTCATGGATAGGAAGAATCAGCATCGTGAAAATGGCCATACTGCCCAAAGCAATTTACAGATTCAATGCTATACCCATTAAACTACCATTAACATTCTTCACAGAATTAGGAAAAACTATTTTAAAATTCACATGGGACCAAAAAAGAGCCTTTATAGCCAAGACAATCCTAAGCAAAAAGAACGAAGCTGGAGGCATCATGCTACCTGACTTCAAACTACATTACAAGGTTACAGTAACCAAAACAGCATGGTACTGGTACAAAAACAGACACATAGACCAATGGAACAGAATGGAGAACTCAGAAATAAGTTCTACAACCATCTCATCTTCAATAAACCTGACAAAAACAAGCAATGGGGAAAGAAAATCCTTTAAATGGTGCTGGGAGAACTGGCTAGCCATATGCAGAAAATTGAAACTGGACCCCTTCCTTACACCATATACAAAAATTAACTCAAGATAGATTAAAGAGTTAAATGTAAAATCCCAAACTATAAAAACCCTAGAAGAAAATCTAGGCAATACTATACAGGACATAGGCATGGGCAAAGATTACTTGACAAAAATGGCAAAAGCAATTGCAAAAGTGAAAATCAACAAATGGAGTCTAATTAAACTAAAGAGTTTCTGCACAGCAGAAGAAACTATCATCAGAGTAAACAGACAACCTACAGAATGAGAGAAAAAATTTGCAATATATCCATCTGACAAAGGTCTAGTATCCAGAGTCTACAAGGAACTTAAACAAATTTACAAGAAAAAACAAATCCCATTAAAAAGTGGGCAAAGAAATGAACAGACATTTCTCAAAAGAAGACATTTATGCAGCCAACAAACATATGAAAAAAAGCTCAACATCACTGATAATTACAGAAATGCAAATCAAAACCACAATGACATATCATTTCATTCCAGTCAGAATGGCAAGTATTACAAAGTCAAAAAACAACTGATGCTGGCGAGGCTGTGGAGAGATAAGAACGCTTTTACACTGTTGGTGGTAATGTAAATTAGTTAAACCATTGTGGAAGACAGTGTGGCCATTCCTCAAAAACCTAGAACTGGAAATACCATTTGACCCAGCAATCCTCTCACTGGGTGTATACCCAAAAGAATATAAATCATTCTATTATAAAAATACATGCATATGTATGATTGTTGTAGCACTATTCACAATAGCAAAGACATGGAATCAACCCAAATGCCCATCAATGATATGAAGAATTTTCTTCTGGGTGAAGGAAATGTGGTACATATACACCATGGGATATTATGCAGCCATAACAAGGAATGACATCATGTCCTTTGCAGGGACATGGATGGAGCTGAAAGCCGTTATCCTCAGCAAACTAATGCAGGAACAGAAAGTCAAACAATGCATGTTGAATAGTGAGAAAACATGGACACAGGGAGGGGAACAACACATGCTGGGGCCTGTCAGCAGGGGTGGGTGGGGGATGTGGGTGGCAGGGTGAGGGAGAGCATCAGGAAAAACAGCTAATGCATGCTGGGCTTAATACTTAGATAATGGGTTGAAGGTGCAGCAAACCACCATGGGCACATGTTTTCGTATTAAACAAACCTACACATCTTGCACATATACCCGAGAACTTAAAATAAAATAAAAAATTTAAAAAGACAGAATAGTGCTATTGCAAGAGCAGACAGATCAAGAAGTGTAATAAGAAAGATAGAAATAAAAAACATTAATATAAGCATTTAGAACAAGTTTATAAATCCTCATCTCTAATTCTAAACTCTCCAAAACGCTCTAAAAACCAAACTTTTTTTTCCCGAAACTAATTTGGAGGAAAATTGGAAGTTAACTGACATGAGGATATTTGTAGCCTTTTATCCCACTTAGAAGTACTCAGACATTTCACTATAGATAGTAATGTGTTTGATTATGGGCATGTTACATAAGATGTGGTATATTACATATGTCTATTTTCTGAAGGATTGGGACAATCTCAGAAATGAATTAAAATACAGATGGGTGAAGGTTAAATTTTCACTAACTTGTACTTTCCTCTTTCTCTTCAACAGAAATATCTAAATCTTAGTGTTTTCATATGTAGAGGCCTTTAAAGTCAATGTATTATTCATGGAAGGTTTTCAAACTTGATTATATTTTTAGGGCTTCTTCTGGAGGAAAGGGGGTTACTAAGTGCTCCTGCTCTGTTTTTAAACGGAGAAACATAAGTCGTTTCTACAAATAAGCTGAGTAGAAAGTCTTGATGGAAAGGTGGATACAAGAGAAGAAAAAGAACACGGTTGGTTCCGGGAGATGCTCAAGAAGAATGGTGCTATCTCTGGGTACTTACTCAACATCTCACCTGGCGCAATATTACCAACAAATTGAAGAAATAGAGACAGGTCACACAAAGTAGCCAAGAGCTTTCCGCAGGACTGAAGGAGACAAAAGAGTAAAATAAGAAGTACCAGATTCTCTTAGCTGGGACCAAAAGACTCAGGACAACCTCCACTGGATGTCACAGTACCTTAGCCTCTACCGAGAAGTGACCTTGAAGAGAACTGCTCTGAGTTTGAGCATGACTTCAGACCTAGCATTGACTGTGAGCTAAGCGTGCTTTGTGGGAAATGCAATTGGAGCCCTCTGTGGAAGACAACTACTGCTGGAGAGAGTTTTCTTGCATACGTTGCATCCCTACTGTGGAGGCAGCTGACAGCCTAGCTCAAAATGCAGTGTGCATTCTGGACCCGGGACAGCCCTGTTCACTGAAGAGGTAAGGGAGCCAGACCTACTCGAATTGGGGGGGATCTGAATGGGCCTTAGTTATAAATTTCTTTTTTAAAATAAACTTCTTATTATAATTAGAAACTGTACCAAGGATGGTAAGATTGTTGCTCAAAGTCACAAAATCAGGTAGTGACTGTCCTCTAAGTCTGATCTCTCTATCCACTTGCCCATTGGGGTTTTCTATTCTGTTTTTTCACGTATCAGGATCTGGACAAAAACAAACAAATAAAAAAGCTTTCTTTGAGATGAAAGATGAGTGGAGTGGTGAATATAGAGACCAGAGAAAGAGTCTTTCTCCTTACTTCTGATCAAAGATTCCTTAAGTGACTCATTTTAAAAGTTGCTTTATTAGCTAAATAATTTGTTCATTAAAATAAAACTCACTGCAAAAGTCACATACATAAACAAATAAATGAAGAGCCATGGTGATTACAGTACATGAGGTGGGGTAGGCAGAGACCGACACACGGGACCAGCCTCTCAGCGCTTGCAGCGGCCCCTGCAGCTCGCGGGCAGCATATTTGTGCTCCACGGAACACACTTGGAAAGTTCACTAGAGTCTGGGATCCTGGGGGTTTCTAGAGTTCAGTTGAGGTCAATGCTGTGCCTCCAGATGTGTTTCTAATATAGCACAGTAGCTATATTAGAAAGAGTATGATAAAGAGAAAGATCAAAAATGAAAAGTTAAATTTGCTATTGCTATTTTTAGGAAAGGGACAAGAAGAAGACTGTTCTTTGTATGAATAAATTCTAGTCCTTCCCGTGTTACTTACTTGATGCATCACCACCAGATGCTTCAGGTAGGAAAACAAGTGAGGGAAAACTGGAAGTGCCCTCTCTGACACCCCATTTTCCCCATCCTTGTAGAGTTCTACTTCTTTAAGTCTGAATTGCCTTCAATCCTCCATCTGGCTTTACCTTAGTCTTCTCTTCCTGGAATTTTCCGTGACCCAGAAGTCCCCATGTTTCTTCCAAGAGGTCAGACTCCTCATGCCCATATATTTGTGAGCATTGGGACAATTTGAAGAAGAAGTTCCAGGCATGGTCAATAGCTCAAATGCCCAGGGCCACTTCACATTCCTGCCTGGACTCCCAAGTCTCCTCAAGAAAATGCATAATCTCCAAACCAAGAAAGATTTTCCCATAAGCACACTTTTGCAGTATTGCAAAGCAGTAAAAACATAGGATTTGTAGTCAAAGGGCCTTGGGCATGAGTCGCAATTCCACCACTTTGTAAGGTGTGTGACTGAGTGTGCCACTTAACCTTCCTGACCCACAGAAATGGGGTCAGAAATATCTGTATTATCAGTTTTTGTGAGAATTAAATGAGATCAACAGCATTCTGTTATGATGTCTGAAATATATTATGCATAAAATAAATGCTAGTTATCATATGAGTATGTAAGTAGGTGGGAACAGCAATAAGAATAAGGAAATGAGGTTTGAAGGAGGCAAGGAAAGAAAAAGTGTTTGTTTGTTTGTTTTCTGATGGGATAACAATATAAAATACAAGGGTGACTCAGCATGTCTTGGCAAGAAAGAGGAGAGTGACTGTCCGGAGAGAATAAATAATGAAAAAGGCTTGGAAGTCCGGCTGAGAGGAACTGTGAGCCAGAAAGCACTTTTCCTATCTAAAAAAATGCGTTTACTGAAAACATAATTTTACAGTACAGGTGAAATATTTCATGGGGAAAGTTGTGCACAATCTAGACACCAAAAGATCTCAAATTTTTCTTTTACTCATATTCTATTTCAGTCTTATACATATTTTTAAAAACTTTTGTTAAAAGTATGTCATATCTTATGAAGATTTTAATCACATTTGCTCCAATTTTATACCCATTTTGCATTGGGGAAGGTTACGTCTTGAAAAGTTTTCACAGACTTTTCAAGGTAATCAGCAAGGGCTTCCTAACTCTGAGTCTAGTGCTCACTTTACCACCATAGTAGCTGCTGTAGAACCTTAAGGCATGTTGCAAACTCACAGGACCAAGAAATATTGCGGTCACTCCTGTCCTGCCCAGTCTACACCCGGCTCAATGCAAAACTGCTTAAATCCACAAATATCTATTGCCCATGTGTGGCGCATCAAAAAGAGAACTGGATGAGAAATCAGAACACCTTGCTTGGTCTTGGCTCTGAAACCATCTAGCTATGTGACCGACCTTGTGCAAGTCATGTCATTTCCCTGTTCCACATTGTAATTATGTGAAAATACAGAGGTCAGATAACATGCCTCTGAATGTTCCTTTTAGTTGAAATGTGCTAAGAATTTAAGCTCCAATTGTTCGGAAAAATGGTCTCCCACAAAAGAGTTTCTCTCACTTTGGCATCTTTCTACTCATTTCAACTCTAGGGCTCACCTAATCTTGGATGTTACCAGCTGAAAGGCTGGGGAAGAGTACAAGAGGATAGAGACTGGGCGAGGTGTCTTGCTTCTAAGCAGAGAGCTGGTAGCATGAGGGTTAGGGGAAGACATTATAGCTGAGAAGGCATTCGTTCTTTCATTCGGCAAATACTGAGAGCCTTCTAATTGGGTCTACTGCGTTTCTAGGACTGTGACACTTCCCTGATCATCTTCTCTTACTCAAAAGTTTTTTAAGACAGTGACAATTATTGGCGTTGGGGAGTGCATCAGTGTTATGCTGAACCCCTATCAACTCCAGTGGGGATGGCACCTGGTTCAAGAGGCCAAAGAAGAGACTCAGAGCCAGCAAATGAGACATGGAGTTTTATCGGGGGCTTACATACAGGGGAGAGAGTCCAGTGGCGATGGGCTAGATAAGATAACTGCACTGTCCAGTGGCAGCAGGCTGGACAGGAGAACCATCTTAGGTACAATACAGCAATGGCGGACTGGGCAGAAGAACTGCAACTGCTTGCAAAAGGCCTGTAGTTTATATAGCAATGTCACTTAGCAACCCCCGCCCCCAACTCCCCCACCTCCCTGCGCCGCCACCGCAAAAGAGTCTCCATCTGGCAACTTTCACTTAACCCGAAACAAAAGACCTTGATCCCCTGTATGGCCCACATTCTACTGGACGAGCCGGAGGCTCACCTGTTCCTCATGGACAAGGAACAAATCTCTGCGCTGGCCACTTCCGGATTCCCTAGCTTAGAACACACATTCAGGTGTGTCTGCGGTACAGGGTCATTCTCAGGGTATGCTTAAGTTACTGCTATCAGGTGCGTTTGCCATACACTCCCTAGGGGAAAAAAAAAAGACAAATTTTCCTGCCTGTGTGTAATATAGTATAATATAAATTCTAGAAGGCAGAGATAATTATTTAATGTACTAAGTCAAGTATCTGTTAGAAAGCATCAAGTGTTATGGGGGAAAAGAAGATGAGCTGGATATGAGGCTTAGGAGAGCTTGGCAAGAGAAGGAAAGCTGCAGTATTTAATGGAGTAATTTGATATTCCTTTGTCCTCAGATTTAATATCCGGATTGAAGCTAAAAGGTGATTCTTTTTTTTGAGACGGAGTCTCGCTCTGTCGCCCAGGCTGGAGTGCAGTGGCGCAATCTCGGCTCACTGCAAGCTCCGCCTCCAGGGTTCACGCCATTCTTCTGCCTCAGCCTCCCGAGTAGCTGCGACTACAGCCGCCCGCCACTACGCCTGGCTAATTTTTTTGTATTTTTAGTAGAGACGGGGTTTCACTGTGTTAGCCAGAATGGTCTCGATCTCCTGACCTCATGATCTGCCCACCTCGGCCTCCCAAAGTGCTAGGATTACAGGTGTGAGCCACTGCGCTCTGCCAAGGTGAATTCTTTATAGGTTAAAATCACTGAGAAGGACTCAGATCATTGTCCTCCCAGATGAAATGTGAATATTTCTTTCTAGGGATAGTATCTCTAAGAAATCATCAAAAGCATTATTGATGAATTAACTTGTGTTTCTGGGGCTGTCCAGTGGCCCCCAGATACAGACCCCACTCTTTGTGCTGTTCCTGGTGATTTATCTCCGACCCTGATAGGGAATCTGATGATGCCGTTGGTAATCAATGCTGATTCTTGCCTCCCTACCCCCAAGTAATTCTTCCTTGGGAATTTTTTCTTCCTAGATAATATGTTACTCCTCAGTCATTGCCCAAGATGCTGCAGAATTTCCTGTTTCATAAAAAACTACCTTGGTGTGGGGCTGTATCACCCAGAGTTTCTTTTTCATTTTTTCTTGGGGTACCACAGGCTGCTTGCTCTCTGCCATCACCTATGCCTGCTATGCTGCCATCTGTCACCCTCTGCTTTCTACCACGGTCATGAACCAACCTCTCTGCACTGCAACAGTCAATGCAACAAACAAGATGGGGTTTCTGAACTCACAAGTGAACAATCTTCGTATCCAAACTTGCAGTTCTGTGGTCCCAATATCATTCTCCACTTCAGTTGTGAACGGCCTTCATGCTTCCCTCTGTCCTGCACTGATTCCATGCTAACACCATTCTGCTAGCTGGATCTATTGCATTTCTCGAGACTTGTGACATTTCCTCTGATCCTCTTTGCTTACTCAAAAATTATGTTTGCCATTCTAGGTATTTCTTTCTCTGGGGCCAAGGCAAAACCTGCTCCTCCCACCTCACCATGGTGCTTCTGTTCTATGGGTCAGCTCTATTCAAGCACATCAGTCCACCTTTAGGATCAGGTCTGGAGCAAGCGGTCTCTATACAGTATGCACAATCTCATACTTGCATACTGTATAGAGGTGTGATCACCTCCTTGCTGAACCCCCTCATCTATAGCCTCAAGAAACAGGAAGTGAAGGCTGTTCACTTTGAACATAGGCAACAAATGGCATATGTGCCTGCAAATGGTCAAGGAATAGTGAAAACAAAGAATGAACATATTAAATGTCCATTGACAGATGAATGGCTAAAGAAAATGTAGTATTGGGTCAGCTGTGGTGGCTCACACCTGTAATCCAAGCACTTCTGGAGGTTGAGGTGAGAGGATCACTTGAGCCCAGGAGTTCAAGACCAGCTTGGGCAACATAGTGAGATCCCAGCTCTACAAAAATGAAAAACTAGAAAATTAGCTGGGCATGGTGGCATGCACCTTTAGTCACAGCTACACAGGAAGCTGAGACAAAAGGATCACTTAAGCCCAGGGGGTTGAGGCAGCAGTAAGCCATGATCATGCTACTGTACTCCAGCGTAGGTGACAGAGTGAGACTCTGTCTCTAAATAAATAAATAAGAAAAAGAAAAGGAAAGAAAAGAAAATGCAATGTATATACATACAATGTAGTATTATTTAGTCTTAAAAAAGAAGAAAATCCTGTCAAGTGCTACAACATGGAAGAACCGTGAGGATATTATGCTAAGTAAAATAAGTTAATCACAAAAAATCCAAATTCTGTGTGATTCCAATTATACAATGTATGTAAAATAGGCAAACTGATAGAAGCAGAATGTAGAATGAAAATGGTAGTTACTGTTCAACAGGTACAGAGTTTCAGACATGCAGAACAGAAAAGATAACTATTGGGTACTGTGCTTAATACCTGGGTAATGAAATAATCTGTACAACAAACCCTTGTAACACAAATTCACCTATGGAAAAAACCTTCACGTGTACTCCCAAACCTAAAATAAAAGTTAAAAATAATAAATTAATAAATTTAAAATCAGGACATGAAATTTTGCAAACCTGAAGTGCTAAACTTTCTTTAAAAGGTATATGTGGGCTGGGCGCAGTGGCTCACACCTGTAATCACAACACTTTGGGAGGCCGAGGAGTGCAGCTCATGAGGTCAGGAGTTCAAGACCACCCTGGCCAACATTATGAAACCCAATCCCTACTAACGGTACAAAAATTAGCTGGGCATGGTGGTGCACGCCTGTAATCCCAGCTACTCTGGAGGCTGAGGCAGGAGAATCGCTTGAACCTGGGAGGCAGAGGCTGCAGTGAGCCGAGATTGTGCCACTGCACTCCAGCCTGGGAGACAGAGAGAGACTCAGTCTCAAAAAAAAAAAAACCCCAAAACCAAAAACAATGTATCTAAAATAGGCAACATGATAGAAGCAGAACATAGAATGGAAATGGTAGTTGCTGTTCATGGGTATACAGTTTCAGTCACGCAGAACAGAAAAGATAACTATTGGGTACTGGGCTTAATACCTGGATAATGAAATAATCTGTACAACAAACCCGCGTGACACAAATTCACCTACGTAACAAACCTTCACATGTACTCCCAAACCTAAAACAAAAGTAAAAAAAATTAAATTAATAAATAAATTTAAAATCAGGACATGAAATTGTACAAACTCGTAAAGCTAAACTTTCTTTAAAAGGTATGTGCGGGCTGCGTGTGGTGGCTCATGCCTGTAATCCCAGCACTTTGGGAGGCTGAGGAGTGAGGATAACCTGAGGTCAGGAGTTCAAGACCAGCCTGGCCAACATGGTGAAACCCTGCCTCTACTAAAAATACAACAAAATTAGCTGGGCATGGTGGTGGGCAACTGTAATTCCAGCTACTCGGGAGGATGAGGCAGGTGAATCACTTGAACCCGGGAGGTGGAGGTTGCAGTGAGCCGAGATCGCGCCATTGCACTGCAGCCTGGGCAACAAGAGCAAAACTCCATCTCAATAGAAAAAAAACAAAAAAGGTATATGCACCCCGCAAAAGGCTTGAAATAAAAGTATGCCAAAATACAAAAAAAAAGAGTTTCAATTATGCAAGGTTAAAATAATAAATATCATTAAATACAATGATAAAATGGGCAAAGAAATACACATTTTGACCACAATTTATATTAGTTATTTGACCACAATTTATTTGACCACGAGTTATTTGACCACAATTTATATTAGTCAAATTATCTCAGAAACCAATCTAGGTATATGTAATAAGAACCATAAAATGGTCATGCACATTTTAAAACCTTATCCTTCTTATAAGTGAAGTTTTTACCCTTTCCCTAAAATCAAAAGTTGTACCAGTCCCAACAGTCATTGTATCCACTGCTGTTGTATTAATTACTCCTCATATTCTGTCATAGTCCCACTGAATACCTGTTCCTTAAAGATTATACTGTAGTGCTAAACTCCAAAATGAAGAAAGCCTCCAAGAAATATGGGATTATGTGAAAAGACCAAACCTACATTTGATTGGTGTACCTGAAAGTGATGGGGACAATGGAACTGAGTTGGAAAACACTCTCTAGGATATTATCCAGGAGAACTTCCCCAACCTAGCAAGACAGGCCAACATTCAATTTCAGGAAATACAGAGAACACCACAAAGATATTCCTTGAGAAGAGCAACCCCAAGACACATAATCATCAGATTCACCAAGGTTGAAATGAAGGAAAAAATGTTAAGGGCAGCCAGAGAGAAAGGTCGGGTTACCCAGAAAGGCAAGCCCATTAGACTAACAGTGGATCTCTCTGCAGAAACCCTACAAGCTAGAAGAGAGTGGGGGCCAATATTCAACATTCTTAAAGAAAAGAATTTTCAACCCAGAATTTCATATTCAGCCAAACTAAGCTTCATAAGTGAAGGAGAAATAAAATCCTTTTCAGAGAAGCAAATGCTGAGAGATTTTGTCACCACCAGGCCTGCCTTACAAGAGCTCCCAAAGGAAGCACTAAACATGGAAAGGAAAAACTGTTACCAGCCACTGCAAAAATATACCAAATTGTAAAGATCACCAACACTATGAACAAACTGCATCAACTAATGGGCAAAATAACCAGCTAGCATCACAATGACAGGATAAAATTCACACATAACAATATTACCCTTACATATAAATGGGCTAAATGCCCCAATTAAAAGACACAGACTGGCAAATTTGATAGAGTCAAGACCCATCAGTGTGCTGTATTCAGAAGACCCTTCTCACATGCAAAGACACACATAGGCACAAAATAAAGGGATGGAGGAATATTTACCAAGCAAACGGAAAGAAAAAAAAAAAAGCAGAGGTTGCAATCCTAGTCTCTGATAAAACAGGCTTTAAACAAACAAAGATCAAAAAAGACACAGAAGGGCATTAGATAATGGTAAAGGGATAAATGCAACAAGAAGAGCTAACTATCCTAAATATATATGAACCCAGTACAGGAGCACCCAGATTCATAAAGCGAGTCCTTAGAGACCTATGAAGATACTTAGACTCCCACACAATAATAGTGGGAGACTTTAACACCCCACTGTTAATATTAGACAGATCGACGAGACATAAAATTAACAAGAATAGGATTTGAACTCAGCTCTGGACCAAGCAGACCTAATAGACATCTACAGAACTCTCCACCCCAAATCAACAGAATATACATTCTTCTCAGTACCACATCGCACTTATTCTAAAATTGACCACATAATTGGAAGTAAAAGACTCCTCAGCAAATGCAAAAGAATGGAAATCATAACAAACAGTCTCTCAGAATACAATGCAATCAAATTAGAACTCGGGATTAAGAAACTCATTCAAAACCGCACAACTATATGGAAACTGAACAACCTGCTCCTGAGTGACTACTGGGTAAGTAACAAAATGAAGGCAGAAATAAATAAGTTATTTGAAACCAGTGAGAACAAAGACACAACGTACCAGAATCTCTGGGACACAGCTAAAGCAGTGTTTAGAGGGAAATTTTATAGCACCACATGCCCACAGGAGAAAGTGGAAAAGATCTAAAATCGACACCCAAACATCACAATTAAAAGAACTAGAGAAGCAACAGCAAATTCAAAAGCTAGCAGAAGACAAGAAATAGCTAAGATCAGAGCAGAACTGAAGGAGATAGAGACACAAAAAATCCTTTAAAAAAAATCAATGAATCCAGGAGCTGTTTTTTTGAAAAGATTAACAGAATAGATAGATCATTAGCCAGACTAATAGAGAAGAAAAGAGAGAAGAATCAAGTAGACAATAAAAAATGATAAAGGGGATATCACCACTGACACCACAGAAATACAAACTACTGTCAGAGAATACTATAAACACCTCTATGCAAATAAATTAGAAAATCTAGAAGAAATGAATAAATTCCTGGACACATACACCCTCCCAAGACTAAACCAGGAAGAATTAGAATCCCTGAATAGACAAGAAGTTCTGAAATTGAGGCACTAATTAATAGCCTGCCAACCAAAAAAGGCCCAGGACCAGATGGATTCACAGCTGCATTCTACCAGAGGTACAAAGAGAAGCTGGTACCATTTCTTCTGAAATTATTCCAAATAATAGAAAAAGAGGGACTCTTCCCTAATTTTATGAGGCCAGCATCATCCTGATACAAAAACCTGGCAGAGACATGACAAAAAAAGAAAACTTCAGGCCAATATCCCTGATGAACATCGATGTGACAATCCTTAATAAAATACTGGCAAACCGAATCCAGCAGCACATCAAAAAGCTTATCCACCATGATCAAGTCGGCTTCATCCCTGGGATGCAAGGCTGGTCCAACATATGCAAATCATAAACATAATCCATCACATAAACAGAACCAATGACAAAAACCACACGATTGTCTCAATAGATGCAGAAAAGACCTTCGATAAAATTCAACACCCCTTCATGCTAAAAACTCTCAGTAAACTAGGTATTGATGGAACACAGCTCAAAATAATAAGAGCTATTTATGACAACTTATATACAAAATAAAAAAGCAGAAGAGAGAAAAAGAAGGAAAATTTGTTAGCATATACAAATAAATATATACATCCATAAGCAAAGAGGAAATATGCAAACTTACTACAGTCCTCGTTTCTCTAATTGGTCATGAAGCCATAATTGATGTCGATGGCTTTCTTCTTCATTACTCATTTCATATTTCCCCTTCCCTCAGCCAGAATCTGGCCAGAATTATTTACCTGTGAAGTATCCCAAATCTTCATTCCTGAAGTGTGTGAGTCCTCAACTGTTCTGCCTTTGATTAGGAGGGGAGCATGTATAGTTTTCTGTTAACCTTTACTACTAGGCATGGATGGACTAAGAGGAACTCCATAGGATACCCAGAGTTCCAGGTAGTCAGACTTGCCCTCACTTGGTGGCAACCACCTGATTTCCCCTTGATAATCAGGATTAGTCACACCAGCCATTTGAATAACCCCTGCTTTTTTTTGTCTGTTGATTCAGAGGCATGAAGAATCCAAAATGGCCAGGTGGCTGTCTCATCTTCCAATTCACTGGAACCACTGATATGTCTCTGGTTGAAGCACTTCCTCTTGGGGAATAAGACCTCCAACCTCAAGTTTGCTGGAATGGGTTACTGGTAATAGTAGTTAGAGAACAACTCACTCTTTCTCCCCTTGATTCTCAGGCCGATATATGGGAGAGATAATAGCATACAATAGTTTGATTCAAATAATGTCTTGCATCCTCTAACACAGGACCCTATATTTTGGGGTGTAGTTTCCCAACTGGTACCATAACTGAGTCTTCAGGAAGCCCATTCAACCTTTCAGTTAGTTCAGTTGCCTCTGGTTGATGGGGTATGTGGTAAGCCCAGTTATATCCATGGGCAAGAGCTCATTGTTGCACTTCCTTTTCTGGGTAAGGAATTCCTCGACAGGAAGCAATCTCTATTAAAAAGCTGTGTATCAAATAATCAATTTTTTGATGTCTGACTGCTAACAGCTTTTTAAAATTATTATTATTTTTATTATACTTTAAGTTCTACGGTACATGTGCACAACATGCAGGTTTGTTACATATGTATACATGTGCCATGTTGGTGTGCTGCACCTATTAACTCATCATTTACTTTAGGTATATCTCCTAATGCTATACATTCTTCTCAGCACCACATCATACTTATTCCAAAATTGACCACATAGTTGGAAGGAAAGCACTCCTCAGCAAATGTAAAAGAACAGAAATTATAACAAACTGTCTCTCAGACCACACTGCAATCAAACTAGAACTCAGGACTAAGAAACTCAATCAAAACCGCTCAACTACATGGAAACTTAACAACCTGCTGCTGAATGACTGCTGGGTACATAACGAAATGAAGGCAGAAATAAAGATGTTCTTTGAAACCAGTGAGAACAAAGATACAACTTACCAGAATCTCTGGGACACATTCAAAGCAGTGTGTAGAGGGAAGTTTATAGACTAAATGCCCACAAGAGAAAGCAGGAAAGATCTAAAATTGACACCCTAACATCACAATTAAAAGAACTAGAGAAGCAAGAGCAAACATATTCAAAAGCTAGCAGAAGGCAAGAAATAACTAAGATCAGAGCAGAACTGAAGGAGATAGAGACACAAAAATCCCTCCAAAAAAATCAATGAATCCAGGAGCTGGTTTTTTGAAAAGATCAACAAAATTGATAGACCACTATAAGACTAATAAAGAAGAAAAGAGAGAAGACTCAAATGGACGCAATAAAAAATGATAAAGGGGCTATCACCACTGACCCCACAGATATACAAACTACCATCAGAGAATACTATAAACACCTCTACGCAAATAAACCAGAAAACCTAGAAGAAATGGATAATTTCCTGGACACTTACACTCTCCCAAGACTAAACCAGGAAGAAGTTGAATCCCTGAATAGACCAATAGCAGGCTCTAAAATTGAGGCAACAATTAATAGCCTGCCAACCAAAAAAAGTCCAGGACCAGACGAATTCACAGCCGAATTCTTCCAGAGGTACAAGGAGGAGTTGGTACCATTCCTTCTGAAACTATTCCAATCAATAGAAAAAGAGGAAATTCTCCCTAATTCATTTTACGAAGCCAACATCATCCTGATACCAAAGCCTGACAGAGATACAACAAAAAAAGAGAATTTCAGACCAATATCCCTCATGAACATTGATGCAAAAATCCTCAATACTGGCAAACCGGATCCAGCAGCACATCAAAAAGCTTATCCAGCATGATCAAGTGGGCTTCATCCCTGGGATGCAAGGCTGGTTCAACATACGCAAATCAATAAATGTAATCCAGCATATAAACAGAACCAAAGACAAAAACCACATGATTATCTCAATAGATGCAGAAATGGCCTTTGACAAAATTCAACAGCCCTTCATGCTAAAAACTTTCAATAAATTCGGTATTGATAGAACATATCTCAAAATAGTAAGAGCTATTTATGACAAACCCACAGCCAATATCATACTGAATGGGTAAAAACTGGAAGCATTCCCTTTGAAAACTGGCACAAGACAGGGATGCCCTCTCTCACCACTCTTATTCAACATAGTGTTGGAAGTTCTGGACAGGGCAATCAGGCAAGAGAAGGAAATAAAGGGTATTCAGGTAGGAAAAGAAGAAGTCAAATTGTCCCTGTTTGCAGGTGACATGATTGTATGTTTAGAAAACCCCATTGTCTCAGCCCCAAATCTCCTTAAGCCGATAAGCAACTTCAGCAAAGTCTCAGGATACAAAATCAATGTGCAAAAATCACAAGCATTCTTATACACCAGTAACAGACAAACAGAGAGCCAAATCATGAATGAACTCCCATTCACAATAGCTTCAAAGAGAATAAAATACCTAGGAATCCAACTTACAAGGGATGTAAAGGACCTCTTCAAGGAGAACTACAAACCACTACTCAGTGAAATAAAAGAGGACACAAACAAATGGAAGAACATTCCATGCTGATGGATAGGAAGAATCAATACTGTCAAAATGGCCATATTGCCCAAGGTAATTTATAGATTCAATGCCATCCCAATGAAGCTACCAATGACTTTCTTCACAGAATTGGAAAAAACTGCTCTAAAGTTCATATGGAACCAAAAAAAGAGCCTGCATTGCCAAGACAATCCTAAACCAAAGAACAAAGCTGGAGGCATCACACTACTTGACTTCAAACTATACTACAAGGCTACAGTAACCAAAACAGCATGGTACTGGTACCAACACAGAGATATAGACCAATGGAACAGAACAGAGCCCTCAGAAATAATACCACACATCTACAGCCATCTGATCTTTGACAAACCTGACAAAAACAAGAAATGGGGAAAGGATTCCCTATTTAATAAATGGTGCTGGGAAAATTGGCTAGCCATAAGTAGAAAGCTGAAACTGGATCCTTTCCTTACTCCTTATATGAAAATTAATTCAAGATGGATTAGAGACTTAAATGTTAGACCTAACACCATAAAAACCCTAGAAGAAAACCTAGGGAATACCATTCAGGACAGAGGCATGGGCAAGGACTTCATGTCTAAAACACCAAAGGCAACCGCAACAAAAGCCAAAATTGACAAATGGGATCTATTTAAACTAAAGAGCTTCTGCACAGCTAAAGAAACTACCATCAGAGTGAACAGGCAATCTACAGAATGGGAGAAAATTTTTGCAATCTACTCATCTGACAAAGGGCTAATATCCAGAACCTATAAAGAACTCAATCAAATTTACAAGAAAAAAACAAACAACCCCATCAAAAAGTGGGCAAAGGATATGAACAGACACTTCTCAAAAGAAGACATTCATACAGCCAACAGACACATGAAAAAATGCTCATCATCACTCGCCATCAGAGAAATGCAAATCAAAACCACAATGAGATACCATCTCACACCAGTTAGAATGGCAATCATTAAAAAATCAGGAAACAACAGGTGCTGGAGAGGATGTGGAGAAATAGGAACACTTTTACACTGTTGGTGGGACTGTAAACTAGTTCAACCATTGTGGAAAACAGTGTAGTGATTCCTCAAGGATCTAGAACTAGAAATACCATTTGACCCAGCCATCCCATTACTGGGTATATACCCAAAGGATTATAAGTCATGCTGCTATAAAGACACATGCACATGTATGTTTATTGTGGCACTATTCACAATAGCAAAGACTTGGAATCAACCCAAATGTCCATCAGTGACAGATTGGATTAAGAAAATGTGGCACATAAACACCATGGAATACTATGCAGCCATAAAAAAGGATGAGTTTGTGTCATTTGTAGGGACATGGATGCAACTGGAAACCATCATTCTCAGCAAACTATCGCAAGAACGGAAAACCAAATACCACATGTTCTCACTCATAGGTGGGAATTCAACAATGAGATCACTTGGACACAGGAAGGGGAGCATCACACACTGGGTCCTATTGTGGGGAGGGGGTCGGGGAGAAGGACAGCGTTAGGAGATATACCTAATGTAAATGATGAGTTAATGGGTTATTAACTCCACCAACATGGCACATGTATATATATGTAACAAACCTGCACGTTGTACACATGTACCCTAGAACTTAAAGTATAATAAAAAAAGAAAAAAGAAAAAGAAATCTTTGGATTCCCTCTTCCATGTCATACCAAAGAAGCTCTGCCATCTCAACCTCATTAGAGTAGCCCATTGGGCTTGATATTCAGTTAGCTAAGTAAATGGCTGGCACCACCTTCAGTTGCATGCGCTGACCGGTTAAGTCTAGAACCTCCAGTAAGTGCACCCATATCAATGAAATTGGTCTTACCTAGTGTTATATTCTTCCCTTGCTGGTTCAACAACCTCAGGATCCACTCCCACACATGTTACCCAAGCTTCTGCTGACATATATTGGCAAAGTATTTCAATTCTTTTGGTATGTGAGCTATTTCCTCCTGGCCCATATTGTGTATTTGTCCTTCTGGAGCACACTGAGATTTGACTCCAGGGTGGGAGTCTGTGATAGATTTTGAGGAGAATGAATATCTCCTTTTAAGACATCTGTCCCAAGAGGCTGTTACAGAGTTTTCAAGCAAAAGAAGACTAGTGCCCTCTGACGCTAAGGGCAAGTGACTGCATGGCAAGGGAGGGTCAATGTGGCTTGGGGATTCAACATCATGTTTCAATCTAGGTCCAACCAGATGTTCCCCTTCCAAGTTTCAGGATTCCATGATTACATTTACTTTCAATCAATGCAACTTTAAAAAGGTGGTAAGACTAGGAATTCAACTGTCCTTGTGTTTCGACAACCCAAACAATTAAGTTTCATGTTTGATTTTCAGCAACATCATCCCTGTGATTACAAAATATAAGAGCTTATTTTAGAGCTGCCATGAAAGCTCTCTGGTTCTCAAACCCTGACTTGAGTTGAGAGTTAAAGGACCTAAGCTTGTCATTTTCCTCTCTAAGCATTCAAGTATACTCAGAAGAATCTATCCCACTCCACAATCATATTTACTGCCATAATAGCAAGTGGGTCCCCAATGCACTTTCCTCTGTTGGCAATCAACCACAGATGACAGCTTGATTAAATATAATGACACTGCATACCATGGATTACTAGCACCCATTTCCCATAGGCAAAGAGCTCAGTACTGCACTCAAACCCAAGGGCATGACCAAACCAATCACAAAATCCAATATTTGTGGGTCTACATCCTAAGAACATTCCAAGAACCAATTCTGTATCATTCAGGTGCAAGCAAGAGACATAAACCACATGGTATATTGAACAGGAAAAATTTAATACAGAGAATTACTAACTATAACAGAGGACTGGCATAATGAGGAATTGGCCAGAAAAAAAGTAAAGACAATTCTAAAGAATAGAGAAATAGCAGATATAGGAAGAGGTCACTATTCCCAAGACCAAGATAGAGCATCCAAGAGACAAACAAATTTGGAATACTTTCCTCCTTCCCCACCTTCACAACCAACCAGGGCAAATATCTACACTTAATTGGAAAGGGAATATCCATGGTTCACAGAATGGCAGAGAAGTACACCAAGGTGGTAAAGTCATCTGAGTGGGTGCCAGGGAGGCCATTAATAGGGAAGTGGCAGGTTGGCATCACTCCACTGCAAAGACACACAAGTGAGTGCCGAGAGAAGCCATTCATAGGAGTAGGAGTTGCTGCTGCTGAGCATGGCTAGAACCAGGCGCTGCAAAAGTCATGGAGTTAATAAGAGTTAGGCAATGTATAGCCATGTGCACTGAATGAGCCTGGCACTTAAAAAGCCATGAAGGCTGCAAGAGCCTGATGCTACAAAAGCCACACACACTGCAGGAGCCTGCCTAGAGGAGCACACCTGAACCAGGAAGAAAACCCTGTCATTCACCACTATCCCTCCATTGCCTCTATTGTCAAGGGTTAACATCAAGTCAGCTGATAATGAAAAACTTATTCACAGATTCATTCTCCATTATCACAGAATAGATAATGAAAGGTGGATTTGGAGCTGAGGAGGAATAAGCCTAATAACCGACAAAATCAAACTGTGAAGAACTGACATTCTTACAGTATTGTGTTTTCCAACCCACGTACATGAATTTAGTACGTCATTCCATTTATTTAGTTCTTTAATTTATCTAAGTAAAGTGTTACAGTTTTCTATGTGGAGGTACTGAATATCTTTTGTTAGATGCATTTTTAGGTATTCAATAATGCTACTATAAAATGGCATTTTAATTTCATTTTCTAATTGTTGCTTATTTATAAAATATAACTTAGTTTTTGCATATTGACACTATGTGGCAAACTTTCTAAATTATCTTATTAATTCTAATAATTCAGCTGCAGATTATTTTGACTTTTTCCATAGAAAATTATGTTATCTTTAAAAATCCACTTTATTGAGGTATTATTGACATACAAAAAGCTATACATATTTAGTGTTACAACTTGATGAATTTGGAGATAAGTATAAACTCATGAAACCATCACTACTATCTATGTCATAAACCTATCCATCATCTCCAAAAGTTTCCTCCCACCCTCTTATTATTTTTGGGTATGGTATAAGGACACTTAAGATCTATCCTCTTAGTAAATTTTAAGGTATGCAATATAATATTGTTATTTATAGTCACAGTGCTGTACAGTAGATCTCTAGGACTTACTCATCCTGTATAACTAAAACTTTGTACCCTTTGGCTAATATGTCCCTGTTTCCCCCATCACCTAGACCCTTACAACCATCTTTCCAATCTCTGCTTCTGTGAGTTTCACTGTTTTAGATTCCTTGTGTAGTGAGTGTACGTAGTATTTGTCGTTCTGTGTTTGTCTTATTTCACTTAGCATAATGTCCCCCAGGTTCATGTATGTTATTGAAAATGTCAAGATTTCCTTCTTTTCACAGGCTGAATATTCTATTGTGCGCGCACACACACACACACACACACACACAGTATTCTCTTTGGTCATCTGTTAGTCAATAGACATTTAAGTCACTTCCATGTCTTGGCTATTCTGAATAATGCTGCAATGGACATGGGAGTGCAGATATCTCTTTAAGATCCTGATTTCAATTCCTTTGTATATATACACAGAAGTGAAATTCCCGGTTCATATGGTAGTTCTATTTTTAATTTTGGGGGGAATCCTCATATTGTTTTCCATAGTAGCTTCACTCATTACAGTCCCATCAACGATGTATAAGAGTTCCCTTTTTTCCACATTCTTGCCAACATTTGTTATCTTTTGCTTTTAAAAAAGTTATTCTAACAAATGTGAGATGCTAATTGAAGCTTTAACATTTCCTTGATGATTAGTGAAGTTGAACTTTTTTCATATAACTGTTAGCCACTTGTATATCTTCTCTGGAAAATGTCTATGCAAGTCCTTTGCCCTTTCTAAAATTGTATTGGTAGAAGGTTTTGTTTATGTTTTGTTGCTATTGAGTTGTAGGAGTTCCTTATATATATTGGATATTATATGTAAGGAACTTCATCAGACATATGGTTTGCAAATATTTTCTCCCATTCTTTATGCTGCCTTTCATTTTGTTGGTTATTTCCTTTGCTGTGCAGAATCTTTTTGGTTTCATGTAATCCTACCTGATTTTCATTTTTGTTGCCTCTGATTTTGATGTCATATCCATGAAATTATTGCCAAGGCAGATGTAACAAGATTTTCCCCTAGAAATATTCTTATATAAGCCTCTTAGAAGACATGTTTTTATTTCTTTTGAGGACATAGAAATGAATGTGCTGAGATACAGAAAGGAATATATTTAATTGTATAAGAAATTGATAGATAGTTTTCCAAAGTAAATGTATCATTTTAAACTACCACCATCAATGTATGAGAGTTTCATTTGCCTCATATCCTCACCAACATTTAGCCTTGTTAGTCGTTTTAATTTTGGTCATTATAATGCTTACAAAGTGGTATCTCATTATGGTTTAGTTTGCATTAGTCTGAGAACTAATGATGCTGAGGATTTTTTCACGTAATTATTTCCCATTCATATAAATTCCTTGTGAAGTGTCTGCTCAAACGTTTTCTCATATTGAGTTGTTTATAGTTTTTATGACTGAATTATAGAAATTCTTAATTTTGATAAATGCATTATTTATCAGATGTGTATATTGCTAATATTTTTCCAGTCTATGGTTTGACCTTAAGTTTAATTTTCTTAAAAGTATCCTTTGATGACAAGTTGTTAATACTGATGAAGCCCAATTTATCATTTCTTTAGAAGTAAGGCTTTTCTTTTTCCTCCTCTAATAAAGGCTTTCTTACTATGAAATCATGAAGATACTCTTGTATATTTTCTTTCAAAATCTCTTTAGTTTTAGCTTTTACAGTTAGGTCTATGACCCATTCCAAAATAAGTTTTATGCATGTTGTGAGGAAAGTGTCAGGGTTCATTTTTCCCCATACATTTATTTGGTTGTTCCAGCACCATCCACTGAAAATATTTTCCTTTCCCTATTCAATTATATTGGTACCATTGTTGGAAATCAATTCATGGTAACTTCCTGTGTATATTTCTGGGCCTTCTCTTCTCTTCCATTTATCTATTTGTATATTGTTACAATATACAAATACCACACTGCAGTGATTACATACTTTTCCATAAGTGTTAAAATAACATAAATTGTCCTAATTGTTTTTCCTTTTTTATTTAAGTGATAAAAATTGTATATTTATCATTAACAACATGATGGGTGGAAACATATATACATTGTGGAATGGCTAAATCAAGTTAATGTATGTATTACCTCACATTATTTTTATGTGGTGATAACACTTAAAATATGCACTCAGCAATTTTCAAAATATAATACATTGCTATTAACCAGAGTCACCATGTTGTACAATAGATATCTTGAACTTATTCCTCCAATGTAACTGAAGTTTTGCATCATGTGACCAACAACAACTCAACCTTCCACCTCTCAGTCCCTGGTAACCACCATTCTACTCTTTGCTTCCATGGGTTCAACTATTCTAGATTCTACATATAATATGTGGCATTGGCCTTTCTGTGCCTGGATTATTTCACTTAACATGCCCTCCAGATTCGTCCATGTTATTGCAAATGGCATGATTTCCTTCTGTTTTTAAGGCTGAATAGTATTTATTGCCTATATGTACACCACAATTATTTGTCCATTCATCTGGCAATGAACACTTAGGTTGATTTTGTATTTCGGCTGTTCTGAATAATGCTGAAATGAATATCAGAGGGCAGCTATCTCTTCGATATTTCCTTTTCTTTGAATATATACCCAGAAATGGAATTGCTGGATCATAAGATGGTTCTATATTTAATTTTTTGAGGAACTTCCATACTGTTTTCCACAGTGGCTGTACTAATTGACATTCCCATCGAGGGCATACAAAAGTTCCTTTTTCTCCACATCCCTGCTGACAATTATCTTCCATCTTTTAAAAAAACAGCCACTCTAACAAGAGTGAGGTGATGCTCATTGTAGTTTTGATTTGCATTTCCCTGATGCTTAGTGATGTTGAGCATTTTTCATGTACCTGCTGGCCATTTGTGTCTTCTTTTGGTGTCTTTTCAGGTATATTGTCCATTTTCAAATTGGATTATTTGTTTTCTTGCTATTGAGTTCTTTATACATTTTGGATATTAACACCTTATCACATGTATGGTTTACAAGTATTTTCTCCCATTCCATAGGTTGTTTCTTCATTCTGGTGATGGTCTCCTTTGCAATGCAGAAGCTTTTTGGCTTGATATAATCCCATTGTCTATTTTTGCTTTTGTTGTCTGTGCTTTCCCGGCCATATCTAAAAACTCATTGACTAATGTCATGAAGGTTTCCCCATATGTTTTCCCCTAGTACATTTAAAATTACTAATTTTGTTTAAATGATTAATCCATTTTGAATTAATTTTTTATACGGTGTGAGACAATGGTCTAATTTCATTTTTCTGCATGTGAATATTCATTTTCCTAACACTGTTTATGGAAGAGGCTGTCCATTCACAATTGTGTGTACTTGCCATCTTTTTTAAAAACCAATTGACTGCAAGTGTATGTGACTTGATGCTTTTCACTTGCTGTTTTTTAATTTTTAAATTTTTTTTCACTTGCTGTTTTTAGAATTCTCTCTTTGCCTTTGATTTTGACAGTTTGACTATAACGTGTCTCAGAAGAGACCTTTTTGGATTGAATCTATTTGGGGAATTTTGAGCTTCTAGTATCTGGATGTCCATGTCTCTCCCAAAGCTTGGGAAGTTTTCAGCTATTACTTTATTAAATAGGTTTCTATCCATTTTTCCATCTCCTATCCTTCTAGAATTTGCATAATGTGAATACTTGTTCACTTGATGGTGTTCCATATGTCTTGTAGGCTTTCTTCTTTTTATTTTTAATTTTTTTTCTGAATGGGTTATTTCAAAAGACCTGTCTTTAAGTTCAGAAATTCTTCTGCTTGATCTGGTCTATTGTTGAGGATCACACTGTATTTTTTATTTCATTCACTGAATTCCTCAGCTCCAAGATTTCTGTTTGGTTCTTTTCTATATCTATTTGTTGAATTTCTCATTCAAATAATAAAGTATCTTCCTGATTTCATTGAATTACATGTGTTCTCTTATATCTCATTGAGTTTCCTTAAGATCACTATTTTGAATTCCTTTTCAGATATCTCATAGCTTTCCTCTTTATGGGGGAGTCTACTACTGAAGAATTATTGTGTTCCTTTGAAGGTATCATGTTTCCTTACTTTTTCATGTTTCTTGTGTTTCCTGTGTTAATATCTGTACATCTAGTGGAACAGTTATCATTTTTTCCAACTTTATAAAATAGGTTTCCTAGGGAAATAATTTTTTCTTGTAAATGTGTCCTATAGTGTCAGTTGGGTAGGCTGCTTTGGCTTTGGTTCTGGGTAGGTGCAATAGTGCAGTCTCAGTATGATTTTTCTGCTGGAGCAGGCCTAGGCCCTGGGTCTACTGAAGCTTGGGACACATGGATGACCTGGAGCTTGGGCCAGTCTTGTGTAGGGGCAGGTCTCGAGCCTGGGATTATGGGTGCTGGCCTGAAGGCTAGATCCACAAAGGCTGGCCTGGCTACTGATGCTACAGGGGCCAACCTGAAACCTAAGTTCATAGGGAAGTTCTGGAGCCTGGGTCTGTGGGAACTGACCCAGCACTGGAATTACTGGAACAGGCTTGAACCCTGAGGGTCAGTCTGGTGGTACAGATGGTCCAGAGCCTGAGGCTGCTGAAGCTAGCTTGGGGAAGGTCTGGAGACTGCGTCTATAGGGCAGGCCTGGACCCTGAGTCTGTGGGGACTGGCCTGGTGCTAGGGTAAGCCTGAAGCTTGGGGCCACTGGGGATGGCCCAGCACTGAAGCCAGTCCAGAGCCTGGGGCCATTGAGGTCAACTATGTGATGGGCCCAGAGACTGGGTTTCCCAGGCAGGCCTGGAGCCTAGGTCTGTGGGATCCAGCCTGGCACTGAGATGGATCTGGAGGATCAGTCTGTGAGTCCTGGCTGGAGTCTGCCAAGCACCAATGAGTCCAGTGGTCACTTCCTTCTCCTCTTCCCAAGAAGAGAGTTATCTCTCTTCATACTATACCGCCTGGCATTTGGAAAAGGATGACACAGGTAATGTAAAACTGTTCTTCCTACTCTCTTCAATATGCCTTTTCTTACTTCTATGCTACACCTGGGTGCTGTAATCTCTTACCTGGTTTCCTTAGCTCTGGTGAAGGTATTTTCATGTGCGTACAGTTGTTCAAATTGATGTTTCTATGGGGGAGATGAACACTGTAAAGTCCTATTCTGCCATTTTTCTGATGTCATGCCCCCTGCTATTATTCTTTTTCAAAACAATTTTGGCTATTCTGAGTCTTTGCAGATAAGCTTTATAGTAAGCTTGTGAATTTCTATCTCCTTCCCCTGCCCCCCAAAAAATACCTGCTAGAATTTTGATTAGGATTGCATTTGAATCTATGGATCAAGTTGAGATTTGACATGTTAACAATATTGAACTTTCCAAACTATAAATGTGATATATCTCTCCACTTACTTAGGTAGTCTTAATTCTCTTACAATCTGTAATTTTTAATGTAGAAGGCTTGTATATTTTGTTAAGTTTATTCTAAGTATCTTATGATTCCTGATGCCATTTGAAATTATATTTTTAAATATCATTTTCTAATTATTTGTTGCTAGTATATGCAATTGCAGTTATTTTATATGTTGATCTTTACCATTAGACAGTGCTAAATTCATTTATTAGTCCACATAGTTTATTTGTAATTTCCCTATTTTTTCCATAAATAAGAATGCATCACAGAATAAACAGAGTTTTACTTCTTCATTTTCAATATATATGCTTTAAATTTCTTTTCTTTACCTTATTACACTAGCTAGGACCTCCAGGTCAATTTACAATAGAAGTGGTGAGAGCTGACATCTTGGCCTTATTCCCAGTCTTAGCTGATATCTTTGCCTTGTTCAATATTTCATCAGTAAATATGATGCTAAATGTAGACTTTTTGGTCATTCTCTTTATCACATTGAGAAAGTTCTCTTCTATTCCTGGTTTACTAAGACTTTTTATCATGAATTTCTTTAAAATCTGTCAGTATTTTTTCTGAATTTATTGTAATCATCATTGAAGTATTTTTTCTTTATTCTAGTAAAGTGACAAATTATATTGATTTTTTAAATGTCAAGCCAACCTTGCATTCCTGAGATAAACCTTGGTCATGCTGTATTGTCCTTTTCATATATTCCTGAGCATTATTTACTAATATTTTGCATCTGTATTTTTTTGCATCTGTATTAATGAGTGTATTGGTCTGTAACTTTCATTTGTTGTAATATTCTTCTTAGATTTTGGTATTAAGGTAATATGTGTCTCATAAAACAAGTTTAGAAGGGTAATTTCTCCTCTATTTTCCAAGAGTTCATTTTACACTGATATTTCTAAAACATCTAATAGAATTCATCCTAAACAAGTTCATATTTAAAAAAAAGAATTCAACAGTAAGGGTATTGGATCTGGAGCTTTTTTAAAAATAAGGGAGTTAGGCCGGGCGCGGTGGCTCACGCCTGTAATCCCAGCACTTTGGGAGGCCGAGGCGGGCGGATCACAAGGTCAGGAGATCGAGACCACGGTGAAACCCCGTCTCTACTAAAAATACAAAAAATTAGCCGGGCGCGGTTGTGGGCGCCTGTAGTCCCAGCTACTCGGGAGGCTGAGGCAGGAGAATGGCGTGAACCCAGGAGGCGGAGCTTGCAGTGAGCCGAGATCGCGCCACTGCACTCCAGCCTGGGCTGGGCGACAGAGCGAGACTCCGTCTCAAAAAAAAAAAAAAAAAAAAAAATAAGGGAGTTGTTGATTAACTTTTAGGTTTACAAAGTCAGATATGCATTCTAAAATTTCTAGGTTACGATTACAGTGATAAAAATAGGCTGTATATCAGAATTAGTGAGGGGATGATAATTATACCACTCAATCCAAAATAAGGCATAAAGAGAAAAAAATAAATCAACTTAGAGAAAACAAGTCAAATATGTAGCACAAAATAAAGGGACAGAAAAATTCCAAAATATCCATAATAACAAAAAAGTAAATAAAATCTGCATGTAAAGACAAATATTTTCAGGGAGGATTAATTCTTAAACATCAATCTATATACTATACACAAAATATGCCTTGAACATAATGACAAAGAAAAGTTAGAAATAAAATTATAAAAAAGGGTATACATACAAGTACTAACAAAATAAAAGCTAATTCATGTCAAACCAAATAGACTATAGCTGTTAAAGCTTAGGGCACAAAGCATTACTGTAAAATGATAAGTTTTATTTCACAGAGAAGTTATTTCATCAAAACATGTATCAGTCTAATATCATAACCTTAAAATATATAAAGCAAAATGGACATAATTATAAGAAAAATTTAACAAAACCATAAACGAACTGGGAGATTTTCATATACTTGTAGTGGCCCCCCAAAATATATGTCTGTGCTTAAATCCCTGGAACCTGTGAATGTTACTGGCAAATGGCTTTTTAAATTCATAATTAAGGTTTTTGAGATCATCCTGGACTATCCAGTAGGCTCTAAACCCAATGACACATGTCCTTACAAGAGAAGAAAGAGGAGAAAACTCAGGCACACAGAGGAGAAAGCAATGTGAAGACAAAGGCAGAGGCTGGAGTGATGGAGCTGCAAGTCATGGAATGCAAACGACTGCCAACAACCACCAGAAGCTTGGGAACAGGCATAGAATGAATCCTTCCACAGAGTCTTCAGAGGGAACACAACCCTGCGGTAACTGTGATTTTGAACTCCTAGCTTCCAGAACTCTGAGGGAAAAAAATTCTTTTGTTTGTAAGCCACCAAGTTTGTGGTAATTTATTACAGCAGGTACAAGAAATGTATACACCTCCCTCATTCTTAAAAAAGAAAAAACGCATAGACCAAAACTAAGAAAAAAAGAATCAAACTATATAACTAACATTTTTATTTTCTTTTCAGATAAGAGTCTCACTCTGTTGCCCAGACTGAAGTGCACTGGCACAATCATAGCTCACTGCAACCTCAACCTCCTAGGCTCAAGTGATCCTCTTGCCTCAGCCTTCCCAGTAGCTGGGACTCTAGGCACGCACCAACATACCTGGCTAAATTTTTTAATTTTTTGTAGAGATGGGGTCTCACTATACTAGCCAGGCTGGTCTCAAACACCTGGCCTCAAGCAGTCCTCCCATCTTGACTTCCCAAAGAGCTGGGATTAACAGGCATGAACCACTGCACCGAGCCTAATTAAAAATTTTGATCTGATAGAATATACAGAGCACTGCATCAAATAATCAGAGAGACTTTTAAAAAATTAGCACTCATGGGCTGGGCGTGGTGGTTCACCTCTGTAATCCCAGCACTTTGGGAGGCCGAGGTGGGCAGATCATGAGGTCAGGAGATCGAGCCCATCCTGGCTAACACTGTGAAACCCCATCTCTACTAAAAAAAAAATACAAAAAAATTAGCTGGGCGTGGCGGTGGGTGCCCATAGTTCCAGCTACTTGGGAGGCTGAGGCAGGGGAATGGTGTGAACCCGGGACGCGGAGCTTGCAGTGAGCCGAGATTGGGCCACTGCACTCCAGCCTGGGTGACAGAGCGAGACTCTGTCTCAAAAAAAAAAAAAAAAAAAAAAAAAAAAAATTAGCACTCATGAAATTTTTGTGAACTGGGCATAAAGCAAGTCTCTAAAAATCAGTATCATGAATCAAATTATCTGACTATATTAAGTTTTAAAAAGACCAAGAAGACTCTTACAGTGTTTTAAAAATCTAAAGGCAAGCATTACAGATAAAATAACATTGGGTATTTTTACATAATCAGAAATGAAAGATAATGAAAATTCTACATGTCAAAACTCGTGGTGCATACCTATAGCAACAAAGAGAAGTATATTCTTATATGATGAAAAATGAAAATAATAAGCTAAGTATTCAAATTAAGACTTTATTAAAAGGAAAAGAGCATAAATCTAAAGAATGTTAGAAGTGAGAAAATAATAAAGAGCAGAAATTAATAAAATGGAAAGAAAATACTTAATAGAAATAATTTTTAAACTGAAAAATTGTTCTCCAAAAGAACCTCTGGAAGACTGAACGAAAAGAAAAGAAAATACCAAAAAAAAAAAAAAAAAAAAGAATAAAAGGAGGGCATAACTATAGGTGCAAAAGATATTTTTAAAGCTATGGTGGACCTTCATCTGCTGATTTTTGTTGTTTCCATTTAGATAGGAACTGGCAGTGCATGTGTGTGGCCAGATGAAAGGATAAGCATAAGCTGATGTGACCTGCAATTTGGGCCATCTGCCTTTTTCTAAAAATTAAACACTAACTTCTGGCAATCTATCAAGAAAAGCTCATATGAAGTTTTTTTGACTCCTAAGAGTGCTTTTCTTATATTGCTGTGATCAATATTTTGTTTAAACTGTTTATTTGTGCAACAAATCTTGGAATTCTCACACTAAGAACATTGCTAGCCTATTCTAAATAAATTCGTAACATATCTCTATTTCTGAGTGCAGCCTGTTTTCTGCTATAATTAGCACCATGCTCTGACGCTAATGTTCTTTAGTTATGGAGTTATGATATGAGATCCTCCACCACGCATCTATTTTGAAAAGGTGAAAACCTTACTACTTTTTTGCATCAAAAAGAAATGAGGCAATCCATACTGAAAATGCTTCAAGGAATAATAAGAAATATAGTTAAAAGTGCTTGTAGTTCTAGACTGTAAAGTGTCACTTACATGCTAATTAACCACACTATAAGTATGTATTCCAGAATAGGAAAGTTGACCTCCCTTACAGTATAGTGTAAAGTAACTAACACAATATAATATCCTGCTATGCTTAAGTATTTTAAAGTTAAAGATATAATATCTGCAAATTTGACAAACTCACTCAAAAGTTTAGATAGAAGAACATAAAATTAAGAAGTCAATATAACCCTGAATCATAACATGATGAATAGATTTTCCTTCTTATATATCAAAATTTGCCATAAAGTTTTATAATAAGGATAATATGGTATTTGCAATGAGATAAACAAATAAACCAATGAGATCAGAATAGAGACTAGGCCAGAAATAAACGAGTGTACCCTTGAAAAATTGATGACAGGCTGGGCACAGTGGCTCATGCCTGTAATCCCAGCATTTGGGAGCCCAAGGTGGGAAGATCATGAGGTTAGGAGACTGACACCATCCTGGCCAATATGGTGAAACCCCGTCTCTACTAAAAATGCAAAAATTAGCTGGGCATGGTGGCATGTGCCTGTAGTCCCAGCTACTCGGGAGGCTGAGGCAAGAGAATTGCTTGAACCCGGGAGAGGTTGCAGTGAGCCAAGATCGCGCCATTCCACTTCAGCCTGGCAACAGCGCCAGACTCCATCTCAAAAAAAAAAAAAATTGATGACAAAGCTGACAGTGTAAACCAAACATATATTTCCCTATATTTTGTAGGAAACTTTTAACATGTTTTTTACACTTAAGACTGTAATCCATCTAGAACTGATTTTGTGTACATTGATAGAAGAATCAACTTTATTTTCTCCAAACAATACCAATTGTTTCATTTATTGTATAGCTCTTCCCTTTCCCATTGATTTGCTATGTCCACTTTGTCAAATATTGTTTTCATCTAATAAACATAATTTTGAGAGAACAGAACATATCACAGAATAATACATCTGTTATTTCTTTTATGTAGTATTTTTAAATGTGCAAAACTAAATTTACTGTTTAGGAATGCACACATTTGAGGTAAAATTATAAAAAGAATACTAGGAAACCATAAACTCAAAACTTAGGGTAACAGTTATTATAGGAAGGAGTGAAGAGTTGTTATTGTTTTATTTCTTCATCTGGGTGAGATACACTGAGGTCCAATTATCTTCATTCTCACTGCATACAGACATTATATATAGTCTTTTAATGTATGCTTCATAATTAAAATAGAAAATATATAATGGTTAAAATGAATAAATAGTTGAGACAAATAGTAAAAGAATATAACCAATAAGTTAATTATTGAGCTGAAAGATCTGGTTGAAAAGCTCTTCTAGATAACACCAAGATGGACAAAAAATTAACAATTCAAAATGAAAAGATGAGAAATCCAAAAACGAAAAATTTTCAATAACCATCCTGGAGGAAGAAGGAAAAAAAAATGACCAAGGCATATTTAAAGAAATAAGAATCTACCACTTGCAGGTGATGGAAATGTTCATTATTTTGATTGCATTGATGGTTTCATGGGTACATATATCTGTCAAAACCCATCAAATTACACACTTTTAATATATGCAGTCTATTATACAATAATTATATCTCAATAAAGCTGTAAAGAAAAAAATTCATATGGAGTAAAAACAGAGAAAAACAAACTAGGATTAAAAGCACTCAGAGTTCCAAGTTAGAAACAGGATAGATAAACATAAAAAATAAAGAAAACCACTTAAACACTTAAAATGAATCTTGAGGACTTCTAAGACAAATAAGATGCTCCTAAAAGTTTCTAAAAATGTTTGTAGAGATGAAGAACTGCCTACTAAGGAAAAAATATCACATTGAAATCAGACTTTTCAAAAGTAACATCAGATACAGAGAGTAATGTAAAATTTCCAAAGCCTTGAAGAAAATAAATTTAAAACTATGAATATGTATCCAGTGACACTCTCTTAAAAGTTAGGGCCCAATATTTTAAATGATAGAAAACCTCAGAAAATTTACCAAACTGCCACCTTATTTGAAAACTTCTATTGGGAAGGTATCCTAGCAAGAAGCAAATAAATCAAGGAGGCTATATTTCACATTGGGGACTGTATGATCCAGAGTTTTGTTCATCTCTTCAAGGTACCCTGAAGCCTGACTATTCACTGCTATGGCCTGTGACAGATAAACTGTCAAGTGTCACTCTTGTTCTATTTCTCAGTCAAAAGCAGTTTATTTGCATTTCTCTGGAGAAGGAGAGGGAACAGAAAGTGGAAAGTAGGTTCTTACCTCCTTGCTGACCAATAATTTCATTAATAACATGGAAGATTATATTACTGTTCAAAATATTTGCTAACCCTCCTGGGGAAGAATTATGCTTTCTCCCTACCCCATTGATCTCAGGTTTTACCATGTAATCTCAACGTACCTCCCTGTAAGAGGATGATTTATCTCTGTAAGAGGATGATTGACTCAAATGTGGCCATGTGTCTTACTTTGGAAAAAAAGTCACAGGTATCGCTTCTGAGCACAAGTTTTAAAAACCAGTTTATAGTTCACCATTCCTCTCTTTTCATAAGTCCAAACACCAGCCATATCCCAGTTTAAAGGCTGCTCTCTAAGTCTAGGTCCTGAGGTAAAGACCATGTAGTAACAAAGCCACAGCTGTCTCAATGACATGTAGCATGATAATTAAATCTTTATTGTTGTTAGCCATTGAAATTCTGGGTCACATGTTACTGCAGCATAACTTGGCCTAAGTTGATGGACACATTCAACTTAACGCTTCTGTAAGCCCTATAACCTCTCTTCAACTCTGAGCTGCCTCTACTTCTCCTTCATCCAACACAGATCTTATTGCCAACAGGTAATTTTGGTGAGATAACTTCCATTTCTGGCTGTGTTCATTCATTTGCATGGCTACAAAGAAATATCTGAGACTGGGTAATTTAGAAGAAAATAAGTTTATTTGGCTCATGGTTCTGCAGGCTGTACCTGAAGCACGGAACAGGTATCTCCTTCTAGGAGGGTCTCAGAAGGCATACAATGATGGTGGAAGGTGAAGGGGAGCCAGTGTGTCACGTGGTGAAAGTGAGCAAGAGAGAAAGAAAGGAGATGTCAGGCTCTTTTAAACAACCAGATCTTATGTGAACTCGTAGAATGAGAACTCACTCAGTACCGCTAGGATAGCACCAAGATATTCATAAGGAATCTGCCCCCATGACCCAAACAACTCCTTCTAGGCCCACTTCCAGCACTGGAGGTCACATTTCAACCTCAGATTTGGAGAAGACAAAACATCTAAACCATATCACAGGGAATCATAAAGTATCCCAAATCTTTTCTTCCTACTCCAGAATTGACCGGGGCATCTGCTCTTCTGGGGGCCAAGGCAAAGCCTTCTCCACCTGAGTCCAGCAATGCTCACCAATCAACTGTAGTCTTTATGTATATCTTGGTGTTCTGAATATAGTAAGTGAATTGTCCCTAGGGGTGATAGAGGTAGCAGAAAAAAAGAGATGACAATGGACTGAGAAGTGAAGGAGGAGATTGTGGCATAGACTATCCTTCCAAAAAAAAAAAAAAAAAAACTGGCTATAAAGAGAAGCAAAGACAAGGAAGTAGTTGGGGGATCAAACAGCCTGGAGTTGGATAGCCTTTATTTTTATTTTTATGCATTTATTTTTGAGACAGGGTCCCACTCTGTCACCCAGGCTGGAGTGCAACGACCCGATCTTGGCTCACTGCAACCTCTGCCTCCCGGGTTCAAGTGAGTCTCCTGCCTCAGCCTCCTGAGTAGCTGGGATTACCGGCACCTGCCACCCACCTGGCTAATTTTTGTATTTTTAGTAGATATGGGGTTTCACCACGTTGGCCAGGCTGGTCTCGAACTCCTGACCTCAGGTGATCTGCCCGCCTTGGCCTCCAAAGGTGCTGGAATTATAGATGTGAGCCACTGTGCCTGGCCTAGGCTTTCTTTTATACTCCAAATGCTTAGCTTCCCTTTAGTCCTGTTACAGAAGAGTAATTCCCAGTTTACAGAGGTAAGCCAAAGTTTTGGTTTCATCTTTCTTGTGTCTGTACTCACCATGTTTCTTTAGCACAGCTGGTATTTCCCTGCCATTCCCAGGACAACTAAGGCTGGTTTGAGGGAAGCCAACTCTCTCCAGAGGAGGAAGGGCTACTAATTGTGCCCACTTCATTTTCAAATAGGAAAAACTTGAGCAATAACAGTGGTAAAGCCCAACATATAGAGGGAGATATAATAAAACTAAAGTAGGGAAAGGAAGATTATCTCTGTGAAATAGGAGGTAAGAGCCCAAGCTGAGAGTTGGAGAAGCAAGAGTAGTTAAAAAGTAAATGGCATCATAGGAGTAATGAAACTTTTCAACTGTGTTTACCTAGGTATAGGTGTGCATGGGCATATACAAACTCATGTTCAGAATCAGAGCTATCAGAGACAAGACTAATCCTTTCCAGAGCTTCTTGATCCCTTGATTCTTAATTAGTAGAATTTGTGGCTAGGAGCTTTCTACACTCCTGTGTCCTTAGCCAGACTTCTCTTGGTAACAGCCATGTCAGTAGCCACTCTGTCCCGGGACCAGAGGCCCCTTTGCTCTGGCTAATGCCACCTCATCCATGAGCACTGAGCAATTCCTGACTCTCTGGGGCCCCTTCTTACCACCCCACACCAGGGTCTGCCTGGCACAAGATCCCAGGGATTTGACGAAAGAATAAATAGAAATCACACAAACTGATCAGGAGTTTTCCTCAGGACTGAGGGAGTAAAAGGTGATAAAACAAGAGAAAATTCTAAGTCTTAAGACAGCCATCTCCAAAAAGACCCATGCCTGTGCCAGCAGATACCTGAACACTTTGGCTTTAAGTCGCTGCCTGTCTGTACTTGTCTCTGGTCATATCACTCACTGGAAAGCAAAGTCCACCTTTCCTGGGGTCTGTCTGGAGGCCTCTCAACTCCAGCTGCAGGAACCAAGTCTCCTTCCAGCAGCAGTGCCCTATGGCAGGCAGCCCAGCTCAGAAGTCAGAAGACCTGTCAGACCCAGAGCACCTCTGCTCAGCAAGGTTGGTGAGAGAAACCCGGAGGCATACAGACATATGTAACGGGGGGGATCTGCAAAAACAACAGGTCCAAGCCCCATATCCTCCTACACAGGAGGAAACTGGACACAGATTAGGGATGTGTGTTTCTCAAAGTCAAACACTGCTACCTCAGTCAACCAAGTAATGGCTGAGCCAGAAGGTTGAGGCTTCTGCCCTTCCTCCATCTGGAATCTTTCTATTCTGTTTCTTTATGTATCAAGTTCTGGATCCCCAAAAAAGTTAGCCTTTTATTTTAAAATGTGTTACTAGCTGCAGCAGCCAGATGAAGAGTAGGAGGGAGATTTCCTGGAGGATCAAAAATGAAGAGAGTGGAGAATAGGGATAGAGATTTTTATTTCTTCTGGCCATTAAAGTTGTAGTTTTAGAAAGGGATTTAGTCATGGAATCCTTGCTTCAATGAAACCCTACTACACAAATCAAGTATTATTAAACAGATAAAAGGAGAGACAAATCGATTGGGGTGGCTATGAGGGCAGAGAGGCACCCTCTAACTCCTCATCCCCTCAACACATATGGTGGCCCCTGAAGTGCTATCACAGAGCATACAGGATTCTGTTTAATAGACTTTGTAAACACTGTTGGGGCAGTGTTCTGGGATCCTAGGTCTGGGGCATTTCAAGAGGGCATCTGGTCCAGTCACATGTACCCAAGTGGAATCAAACTACTGAGATGTCCAATGATGATGGGGGGAAGAGACCATGAGACAAATTTTTCTTTAGAAGTTCAGCTTCCTTTGCCCTAGCACTTTTCTCTCACTTCAGTTCAGGTTTCTCCTTTGCCTTTTATCTCTGGAGAAAACAAAACTAGGCTGGGTATTTCCTGAAAATCTCCAAGTCCTTTTTACTGCACACATGCACGCAAATATATATATATATATATATATATGTTCAATGAAAAAATAATTTTACAACATCAGAGAAATAACAATGGAGACTCAGAAGGGTAGGAGGGTGGGAGGGGGCTAAAGGATGGGAAATTACTTAAGCGGTAAAATGTACACTATTCAGGTGATGGCTACACTAAGAGCCCAGGCTTCCCCACTATACAATATATCCATGTAACAAAACTTCACTGTACCCTCTAAATATATATAAATTAAAAGAAAGAAAAAGAAAAATGTCCATCAGCCTAATACCCAGTAGAGAAATCTATTTTTCAAAATTCAATGTCAGTCTTTGTTCATACATATATAAATTTTATTTTTGTATAGCAGATCATAGGCTATATGGTTTACAAGGGCATTTATTTCGTTTACTCAGTTTTACAAATAAATAAGTTAAGGCTTTAAAAAGTGAACTCTTCCCAGATGATCCCACTAGAATGTGTGGGCCAGGACAAACTAAGCCCCTTACTCTAAGACTAGTGCTCTTTCCACTTCAGTAGCAGTTGACACAGAACTATAGAGACCATTGGTTGGGTGTCAGAGCCAAGGAATACTGGCATATATTACAATTTAAGTGAACTCCCTACTAAGCCAGGTGTGGTGGCTTGTGCCTGTAAATCCAGCAATTTGGGAGACCATAGCAGGTGGATGGCTTAAGCCCAAGAGTTCAAGACCACCATGGGCAACATAGCAAGACCTTGTCTCTACAGAAAATAAAAATGAAAAAAAAATGTCTGGGCATGGTGGTACATACTTGTAGTCCCAGCTACTCAGGAGGCTGAGGCAGCAAGATCACTCAAGCCCAGAAGGTCAAGGCTGCAGTGAGCCATGATTGTGCCACTGCACTCCAGCCTGGGCAACAAGGTGAGACTCTGTCTAAAAAAAAAAAAAAAAGTAAACAGAGCCAGAGCCCAGGACCCTTCTAAATCAGGATACTTTGCAGCTATACAGATGGGACATTCATGGAGCCAGACTTACCCTTTCAATGTATCTCCTCACAAAAGATTTAGATGTGTGGGGAGCTGAAGGAAAAAATTTAAGAGGCGAACTCCCTACTAGCAAAGTTGCACATGATCCACTAACCACACAAGACTCAGCTCTAACAATTCAAAACCACGAAGTATGATGCACTTGGACGCATACAAGACTAGCTGAAACACCTGGTTCTACTTTCAACCTTGACTGGTTTTAGTCCCAACCTAGTCCTCACTTTGTTATGAGACCATAGGCAATGCATTCTCTTCATTTGTAAAATGAAGGGATTAAAGTATAATATGTAAATATCCTTACATAGTGTGAGTCTATGATCTTACCATTCTGAGAAGGAATAATTTTCCCATAGGCCTCCCAACGCTTACCCAGAGAAGATTTTCCAGGCTTTGCCACTGGGGCGGTTTGTCTCATTTTGACTCCAGGACCTACCTGATTCGTATGCACTTGGTACTTTTACTAAAGAGTGATGGAGGTATAGAGTGAAGGCTTCAAGATCATGCAGAGACAGTGCTAGAAGGTAGGAAAGAAGGGCAAGTGAGGAGATTGTATTTAAGATGACACTTCCTTATCCCAAGTTTCCCATTTTGGGCCATAGGTAAGAGATATACTCATCTGTTAAGTAGAAAACTCCTGTTCAGTGAGAATGACTCAGATGAACGCCCTGCCAAGTAGAGAACCCTTCATTTCTTTTGAGGGAAGCAACCATAATAAATGTCAATGTTAGTCCTGAGTTTGTCCTTCTGGAATTTTCCAGTGATGCCGAGATCCAGACCATGCTCTTTGTGCTAATCCTGGTGATTCATCTCCTGACTTTGACAGGGAAGCTGGTAATGATCCTGGAGATCAGGGCTGATTCTCACCTGCATAGACCCATGTACTTCTTCCTTGGACATCTGTCCTTTCTGAATCTCAGCTACTCCTAGTTACTGTGCCCAAGATGCTACAAAATTTCCTCTCAAAAGAAAAACATCTCAATGTGGGGCTGCCTCACCGAGTTTCTTTTTCACTCTCTCTGGGGGAACAGAAGCTTGTCTGCTCTCTGCCATGGCCTGTGATCACTACGCTACCATCTGCCACCCTGTGGTCTATACCATGGTCATGAACAGACCTCTCTGTATGGTGATTGTGAGCATTGCTTGGGTAGTGGGATTTCTGATTTCCTTGATGTACAGTCTTTTCATCCACAAGTTACATTTCTGTAGGTCTGACATTATCCCCATTTTAGCTGTAAGCTGCCTCCATTCTTCCCTCTGTCCTACATTGATCCCACTGTCAATGAGATTCTTCTAGCTGTGTCATGGGCATTCTGGGGGCTACTGACACTTTCCCTAACCTTCTTCTCTTACTCTAGAATCACATCTGTCATACTGAGCATCCGCTCCTCTGAGGGCCAAGGCAAAGCCTTCTCCGCATGCCCTTGCCATCTCACTGTGGTTCTCTCATTCTATGGGATAGCTTTTTTCAGACACCCAGACTCTACTTCAGGCTCGGTGTTGGGGCAAGTGGTCTGTGTTCAGTACAGTGTGATCACGTCCTTGGTGAACCCTCTCATCTATAGTCTCATCTATAGTGAACCAGGAAGTAAAAACAGCTCTGCAGAGGATGTTGAGGCCAAAAAAAAAGAAGGAAAAGTATGTCTTAGGGAAAGAAAAAGATATGTGATTCTGCTGCTTGGGAAATAGAGAAATAATCTCTAAAGAAGAAAGATTTTTGTTCTTGAGGAGATGTATAGCCAGCCAGAAGCACAGGTCAAAACTTGGAGCTTTCAATTGGCATCTAAAGTAGTCAGTCTTATGGGACTGAGCCCTTAAGCTGTGGGATCTGATGTTATCTCCTGGAAGATTGTGCCAGCATTGCTAACACAAATTAGGGGATGACCAGTGGTATACACTTGAGAAATGCTTGGTGTGCAGCGAAAAAACCTACAAATCTGGTGTCAGAAGTATTGCACTGAGTGACTGAGAGTAGAGAGTAGGGAAAATCACTTTGGTTTTTCCTATCTCAACTAGAGAACATCTTAAAACTACTACCACAGCTCTACAGTAAGAAAATAATCCTAAACGGATATGGAAAACAACTTTGAGACTATCATTCCAACCATTATATGCAATAAGTATTTATGATCTCATAATTTAACCCAGCTTCTAACTCTTTCTGCCACTGGGTCCTAGATGGTGCCAGGTATTTGTCTATAATGACGCAACAATATGGCCTACTTAAAATATTTTTAAGTCATAGATGACAGAATTAAAGAGTACGTTTTCTGTAGCATACTAAAATGCAGTGTTCAACAAAATGCTTATATGAAATATAAGATGAAGCAAATAAGTCTGCTTAGAGCAAGTTTTTGCGCTATTTTAAAAAATGACAATTTGAAATTACACCACTTAGAAGCTGTCCTAGTATAACATATTTCACAAGTGCTGTCTTGACCCAGTCTTGATGTCATGAACTCTCAGTTACTCTTGAGAACAGTGTAGCAAGCTCCTAGCCCAACTACTTCCCTTATCAGGCTCTAACACTCCTAAGTTAAAATATACAATACCCATCTGCCAGAGGTCCCCAGATCCTTAACACCCAAGACCAGCCCCCTCTTTCTTTTTTTTTCTTTTGAGATGGAGTCTTGCTCTGTTGCCCAGGCTGGAGTGCAGTGGCGCAATCTCAGCTCACTGCAAGCTCCGCCTCCTGGGTTCACACCATTCTCCTGCCTCAGCCTCCCAAGTAGCTGGGACTACAGGCACCCACCACCACGCCCAGCTAATTTTTTGTATTTTTAGTAGAGACGGGGTTTCACCATGTTAGCCAGGATGGTCTCATTCTCCTGACCTCGTGATCTGCCCACTTTGGGCTCCCAAAGTGCTGGTGCTGGGATTACAGGCATGAGCCACCGCGCCCAGCCCAGCCCCCTCTTTCTTTAGGCCACAGAATTATTCAAAATATCCAATCACTGGGAAACCCAACATACCTTGCTAACGCCATCCTGTTTGCCATACATAAGCCTCCTGCAGCTCCAGCATGAAGTTTCTTTGTCCTTGGGTGCAACCCTCTACGTGGCCCTGCATGGCAACCTTCTCTGCTTTAGAGCTATACATAACAAAGAGATCTGCCTTTAATCTATCCAAGTGTCTCTGTGTCGTGTCCCACCATCAAAAGAATCTTTAAATCCTGTCACTGACAGCTGCCTAGGGTTCACTATCTACACTGACTACAAATTATTTCTACCAAGTAATGCCCATTGCCAACATCTTACATTTGAATTGGGCTTTATAAACTCATACCACATGCCTATACTTTTTCTTTTTTCTTTCTTCTTCTTCTTTTTTTTTTTTTTTTTTGAGACAGAGTCTTGCTCTGTCACCCAGGCTGGAGCACAGTGGCACCATCGCGGCTCACTGTAACATCTCACCTCCTGGGTTCAAGTGATTCTCCTGCCTCAGCTTGCAAGTAGCTGGGATTACAGGCACCTGCCACCAAGCCCAGATAATTTTTTTATTTTTAGCAGAGACAGGGTTTCGTTATGTTGGCCAGGCTGGTCTCAAACTCCTGACCTCAGGTGATCCGCCTGCCCTGGCCTCCCAAAATGCTGGGATCATAGGTGTGAGCCACCATACCCGGCCTATTTTTTCTTAATTTGGTCATCATAACAGCTTTTAAAGAAAAGAAGAATGACATATCTATTTGATAGATGAGGTTAAGGATCTAATCTGTCACCCAGAGACATAGCCAAGATCAAAAACAAAGCCTTTGGTTCTTAACTTAGTGCTATTTCTTTTCTTTTCTTTTTCTTTCTTTTTTGTGAGACACAGTTTTGCTCTTGTTGTCCAGGCTGGCGTGCAATGGCACGATCTTGGCTCACCGCAACCTCCGCCTCCAAGGTTCAAGTGATTCTCCTGCCTCAGCCTCCCGAGTAGCTGGGATTACAGGCATGCACCACCATGCCCGGCTAATTTTGTATTTTTAGTAGAGATGGAGTTTCTCCACGTTGGTCAGGCTGGTCTCGAACTCCTGAACTTTCTACCACAACTCCTGCCTACTTCTTAATTTAGTGCTGCTTTTTTTAATTAAAATTTTCCTACATAAAGAGTCCACAAGAAACTGTTACCTACCCTCTGGTAAGGCCACTCATTCCCTCTCCCTCAATATCAAGAACAGTAGCAATTAAAAGGGTAGGCCACAGAACCTCTTAAACCTTGATACCACTCCCACTACCAACCCCATTGCCAAGTATGATGTAAGGTACCCACCCTCAGAGCTCTGGTACTTCTGGAAATATACCCCTCCTGTAGCCTTAACCTGTCCACAACAGGATTGAAAGAGGGCCGACAGAGCTCAGCACACTTGTAGTGACATCTTCATTCTATGACCCATATAACTTCTACTCAGCCCAATCAACCATTGCACCTCACCTCACCACTGATTAGCTGACCGAGAGAGCAGTCTATAATTAGAACTAATTATCCACCTTACTAGATGACTACTAATCCCATCATGCCCTAGATCTTTGCTTCCCATACTCACACAAGAAGCCTTACCCTCCAGATCATTCCTCATCATATAAATTCTTACCCTGTTAGAGTCGCCTACATTGCCTAACATGAATCAGGCTCCAACCCCAGCACAACCCCTTACTCCTTCCACTGTAACCTATGTAATTCAGGGTCAGTCATCCATAAAATTCCCTATATCCTTCAACTTCTATGATGGATGTTTATTTTACCCCCTTTATCTAACTGAAACCTGGCTCTCTCTTATGGAAATAGCACGCTTCCCTTTCAGCCCTCGAAAGAGGTGGCAATTTTTAAATCCTACAATCTATATAATAAAGGCTTTTCAAATGGTGGCTTGCAACCCACTAGTGAGTTGTGAAATTAATTTAGTGGATAGTTAACAGAAAACTTTAAATCAAGTAACAACATAAAACTTCAGCATATACTGTATGTAGTTAAACATTGTTTTATGAAAATTTTGTTTCAATTAAATAAATGATGGGTGTGCTGGATCATAATCTAAATGTATTTTTTGGCCGGGTGCAGTGGCTCACACCTGTAATCCCAGCACTTTGGGAGGATGAGGCAGGTGGATCATCTGAGGTCAGGAGTTTAAGACCAGCCTGACCAACATGGTCAACCCTGTCTCTATTAAAAATAGAAAATTAGCTGGGCATGGTGGCACGCACCTGTAATCCCAGCTACTTTGGAGGCTGAGGCAGGAGAATCACTTGAACCTGGGAGGTAGAGGTTGCAGTGAGCCAAGTTCACGCCACTGCACTCCAGTCCAGCCCGGGCAACAAGAGCGAAACTCTGTCTCAATAAAATAAAATAAAAATAAATGTATTTCTTGCTGTATATCACAATATATACTTTGAACACACATATATATGCACATATATTTGTGGGTTTTAAAAATTATTTATTTTTAGACACGAAGTCTTGCTCAGCTGCTCAGGCTGGAATGCAATGGTGCAATCGTAGCTTATTCTAACCTTGAACTCCTGAGCTCAAGTGATCCTCTCACCTCAGCTGCCCAAGTAATTAGAACTGCAGGTGCACACCATTAAGTCCAGCTAATTTGCTTTAGAGGTGGAGTCTCGCTATGTTGCTCAGGCTGGTCTCAAGCTCCTAGCCCCAAGCTATCCTCCTGCCTCAGCCTTCCAAATAAGTAGGATTTCAGGCATGAACCACTGCACCCAGCTATATACATATATTTGAAAGCCATTGCTTTATATCACCGAGAGTTACAAGTGCAGTAAATGTTCTCTTTTCTCTTCATTGCTGCTTCAAGTACCATTTTCATCCTTCCTCTGTAAATAACGTCCAGCTGCACTGAAGCACACGCCATCAAACTATTCCACACACACTCCTCCTTGTTATTATTACCTACAATACTCCTGGTCACCTTTCATTTAAGACTCCATCAACTGGCTTACTATCCCTCTCTCCATAATGCCTTCATTATTCCTAGTGACTTCAACATCCACGTGGACAATGCATCTCCTGCATATGACTATGTGCAAGTATAATTGTATTCCTTGCGAAAATACTGAAATATTTTCATAGCCACTGTCAATCCTCTTCAATGTCATGCCTTAATGCTCTAGCCCCTCATCAGGATTCAACAGATCTCTTCACAATTCAGAAACAAAAAGTAATCATCTAACACAACAAGGTACCTGCAGGACCCTGCACCAGCATTATGGGCTACGTCTATTTTGACAGGTCCATGCCATGCTAGTAGTGGTAGTTAAATATTTTGAACCCCATCCCTGCTAGCACTCTAGTCTCTCAGTTCCTTGGCTTTATTTTACCTTAAATGATTGTGTTCACCACTGCAGCCACTCACTCTCACAGTCATATCCTATATCTACTTGTGACCAACAGCTGCAGGAAGAATGCTGCTATGTCCCAAGGAACTCTGTTTTCCACACATTAGAATCCACCTGTGTGCCCGACTCATTCCAGTTACCAGAATTCCATCAACAGAGCAGCCCAGGACCACCAAGTCTCCTTACAAAGATATAATTAGGACCATCAGGTGTATCACTTCCTTTTAAACACAAATATAACGACTCCCTATCACCTGATATAGCAAATAAAAAATTATTCATCCACTACCTTCACCACTGTTCTATCAATTTCCCTGTTTCTTCTCTACTCTAGACCGACACCCCCACATGTGTGTTCTTCATTCCACAACATGCCACAGCATGTCCATTTCTGCCTTCTGATGCTACATGGGATGCCCTTCCTACATTTCACCTTCAAAGCTGATCTTGAAACTCCTCCATCAGAAAGTCTGAAAAAGATGGAATCATCTGCCTGCTACTCAATGCATATTTAATTAATTCCTGCTGTAACATTGCATAGGAGTTTGTACTTGTCCTTAAAATTTCTGTAAAAGGTAAGGTACCACTCTGGTGAAAGGTGCACCCGGTGAGAAGTCAGACTAGGGCTCAATTCCTGATTGTGCCTGTTGGCTCACTTAATGTCCCTGAACCCATGCAGATCTACACCTTGCAGAGTTTGTTAATTGACAACTAAAGAGATGGCACACCAAAGCATAATATAAGGACATTTTGCATTTATTCCTTGTGATGTTTAAGACAAGGTTCTGTACAAGTACTGAAAACCAAAGCAAAAATGGACAAACGGGGTCACATCAAGTTAAAAAGCTTCTGCACAGCAAAAGAAGCAATCAACAAATTGAAAAGACAACACACAGAATGGGAGAAAATATCTGCAAACTACTCATCTGATAAGGGATTAATAACCAGAATATATAAGGATCTCAAGCAACTCTATAGGAAAAAAATCTAATACTCTGGTTAAAAAATAGGCAAAAGATTTGAATAGACATTTCTCAAAAGAATACACACAAATGAAAAACAGATGTATGAGAAGGTGCTCAATATTACTGATCATCAGAGAAATGCAAATCAAAACTCCAGTGAAATATCATCTCACTCCAGTTAAAAAGGCTTATATTCAAAAGACAGGCAATAACAAACGCTGGTAAGGATGTAGAAAAAAGGGAACCCTCATACACTGCTAGTGGGAATATAAATTAGTATAACTACTAGGGAGAACAGTTTGGAGATTCCTCAAAAAAACTAAATATTGAGCTGCCATATGATCCAGCAATCCCACTGCTGGGTATATACCTAAAAGAAAGGAAATCAGTTTATCAAAGAGATATCTGCATTCCCATGTTTGTTGCAGCTCTATTCACCATAGCCAAGATTTGGAAGCAATTTAAGTGTCCATCAACAGATGAATGAATAAAGAATAAGTGGTACTTCATATGACCCAGCCATCCCATTACTGGGTATATACCCAAAGGATTATAAATCATGCTGCTATAAAGACACATGCACACGTATGTTTATTGCGGCACTATTCACAATAGCAAAGACTTGGAATCAACCCAAATGTCCATCAGTGACAGACTGGATTAAGAAAATGTGGCACATATACACCATGGAATACTATGCAGCCATAAAAAAGGATGAGTTTGTGTCCTTTGTAGGGACATGGATGCAGATGGAAACCATCATTCTTAGCAAACTATCGCAAGAACAGAAAACCAAACACCGCATGTTCTCACTCATAGGTGGGAACTGAACAATGAGATCACTTGGACTCGGGAAGGGGAACATCACACACCGGGGCCTTTCATGGGGAGGGGGGAGGGGGGAGGGATTGCATTGGGAGTTATACCTGATGTAAATGACGAGTTGATGGGTGCTGATGAGTTGATGGGTGCAGCACACCAACATGGCACAAGTATACATATGTAACAAACCTGCACGTTGTGCACATGTACCCTAGAACCTAAAGTATAATAATAATAAAAAATAAAAAAAATAAAAATAAAAATAAAAAAATAAAAAAAAAAGAATAAGTGGTACTTATACACAATGGAGCACTATTCAGCCATAAAAAAAGAATGAGATTTAGTCATTTGCAACAACATGGATGGAACTGAAAGTCATTATGTTAAGTGAAATAAGCCAGACACAGAAAGACAAACATCACAAGTTCTCACTTATTTGGAGGATCTAAAAATCAAAACAATTGAAACCCTGGAGATAGAGAGTAGAAGGATGCTTCCCAGGGGCTGGGAAGGGTAATGGGGGAATGGGGACAGTGAGGATGGTTAATGGGTACAAAAAATAGTTTGAATGAATCAATAAGACCTAGTATTTAATAGAACAACAGGGTGACTATAGTCAATAATAACTGTACATTTTAAAGTAACTAAAAGAGTATAATTGGACTGTTTGTGACACAAAGGATAAATGCTTGAGGGGATGGATACCTGATTTCCATGATGTGATTATCATGCATCACATACCTGCATCAAAATATCTCATGTACCCCATAAAGACATTCACCTATTATGTAACTACACAAATTTAAAATTACAAGTTATTTTTAAAAAGAAAAGATTCTGATATAAAGAAATGGTATACATTTAGCCTCTTTTTTTTTTTTTTTGAGACGAAGTCTCACTCTGCTGCCCAAGCTGGAGTACAATGGCACGATTTCCGCTCACTGCAACTTCCACCTCCTGGGTTCAGGTGATTCTCCTGCCTCAGCCTCCCGAGTAGCTGGGACTACAGGCATGTACCACCATGCCCAGCTAATTTTTGTATTTTTAGTAGAGACGGGGTTTCACTATGTTGGCCGGGCTGGTTTTGAACTCCTGACCTCGTGATCCGCCCGCCACGACCTCCCAAAGTGCTGGAATTACAGGCGTGAGCCACTGCGCCTGGCCTTTTTTTTGTTTTGTTTTTTTTAAGGAAACAATCTCACACTGATTTGTTTCCCAAAACAGTCGAGGAGAGTTTGAGCTATTATAATATCTATCGGTTCTTTCCAAACATTCTTTTCAGGTAAAGTCAGGTTTAGGTACTTGGTTATGTTCAATTTAACTCTGCGTGACAGAGGCAAGGCTGTGTCCACCAGCCCCCATTTCCTTTTCTAGGAGGCACACATACTTTATTCCCAGCCACCCTGCTGGGTGGGGCCATGTAACCATGCGCATAAATTCCCGCTAAGGCATTGGGGTGAAAATGATACACAGCACTTCCAGGACTGGCCCCTAATATCTCTGACAAGTTAACCACAGCCAGCCTCCCTTATCTGAGGGCCACAGATTTGGCTACATTACCAAGGCCTCAGGGCATGGTAGAACCACCAAATGCAAGAAGCCTGGTCCTTCAATGAATGCAAGAAGTACAGACCCCACCCTCTGGCCCCAACCAACTTGTTACCACACTGTGACTTGTATGAACATAAGCCTTTATGGAGTCAAGGTCCGAGATACTGGTTTTGCTAGCCTACCCCAATTAACACATCTTATATTTATCACCAGTGGTAGCATAAGTGAAAAGAATCCCTGGACTTAGTTCCAGACCCGGGATAAAAATTCTGGCTCTACTACTCCCCCCAAGTCCCCCATGATCTGCTCCTAGAATATGCTCTATACCCTTCCCAACTGCGTGTCTACTGCATTTTCCTCTTTTTCACTACAGAGCCCTCCCAACTCTTCTCTGCCTCACGATTTCTGTCAGAGGGAGGCCTTCTCTGACCTCCGTCGCATACATGCTCACTTCTCTTTGCTCCAAGTGCAGCGTACATTCCTCTGTTTTAGCATCTACTATGTTTTATTGCAAATATTTGTTGACGTGTGGTTCCCCAGACTGTGAATCCTTTCTTTAATTTCCCGCATTTAGTTACAGTGTCTGGCGCATGTAGAAAATAAATATGTATTAAAGGAATGGTTGTCACATATGACCTTAAGTGAGTCACTTATTTTTTAAGTCTACTAAATAAAATTTTTCAAAATTGTTGTAATGATGAAATAAGGAATGTGAATGTGACTTGTAAGTTATAAACAGATTCTAACAGTAATGGGTTTACTCACTGTTTGTAGGCCCTTCTCATCTTTTCCAGTCAAATCCATCTTAATGCTCCAAGGTAGCACTATCCAACAGAAATATAATGCAAGCCATATTTGTAATTTTAAAACTATTTGTAGCCACATTTAAAAAGTTAAAACCAAGTGAAATTAATTTTAATATATTTAACCCAATATACCCAAAATATCAGTTTTTAAATTAAATCTTCTAAATCTTCGAACACATCTCTGTTCAGACCAGCCACATTTGGAGAGCTCACGTGTCACCTGCGGCTACGGCTCCCGCAAATTGGACAGCAGCCGCAAGGCCTACTTCAAATAGCAACCTGACTTCCCCTTAGGCAGAATGAGTGACTCCTCTTCAGTGTCTCTCAAGCCCTTTATCCTATTGTGAAAACTAGAGAGTAAGCTACTTGAGGAATTCCAGACTCTTGTCTGGAGAAACCACTCTCGGCCTCGGTCTGGCCTGTATCGGGCCGTTATGCAATTCCAGGTAACTGATGAACCCCTGAGGACACAACTCCGTGGGAGGCCCCGTAGCCAGAGCGGAAAATGGTCAGTCTGGCAAGAGTGCGGGCAAGTGGCCACGGCAGGCTGCTATCCCGGTGCCCACCGCCCTCCAAGCGCCTCGGGCCGTACCCTCCCCAAGGCAGGGGGCGCGGAGGTCCCGGGTTCGGCCAATTCGGGGGCGCCTCAGCCGCAGCCCCTCCCCGCTCCCACGCGTCTCCCTCCCACGCCCCTCCCTCCCACTCCCCGCGCCTCCGCCGCCGCCGAGCCCCGGAAGCGGGCGGGGATTTCCTGTGCCCGCCCCGCCCGCGCCCGCCGGGCCGCCGTCTCCGCCTGTCTCTGGCTCCGCCGGCCGCCGGCTCCCAGACGCAAGCGGAGGGCGGAGGGGAGGGGCAGGCGGCGCCCGGGAGGGAGGCACCGGGCCGCGGGCCAAGCCGACCGGGGGTGAGTGGAGCCGGGCTGGAAGGAGCTGCGGCTGGAGGGAGGGACTCCTGGCTTCCCGGGGCGGCGGGTGGGGGCTCGGTCACCCATGGGGGCGGGGAGGAGGATCGGCGCGGCTTCCGGGTTGCTGCCTTTCCTGGGGGTCTGCCCCGCTGACATTCTGTGCCCGCCCCTCGCCCTGTCTCCCCGTGCCCATCGCAGCTGTCAGGCCCTGCGGGCTTCCGCCGCTGTCACTCGCGCACAGGTTACCCCGTGGCTCCCTTTCTCTTCACTTGCTCATGCCCCAGCTAATGGGAAACCTGTTTTCTGACCTCACTTCCCCTGCTCCACTTCTGCCTTGCTCGGATTCTCTGAAATCTGACCCTTTCCAGGGGCACTGTGACAAGAAGGAGGGAAGAAGCAACCTTACCCCTGAGCAGGCTCCCGTCCCGCCCATGCCCCACCCGTGGCAGGGGCCAGGGTTCTCTGATGGACGGAGCACAACTCGTCCGTGTGCCCTTGGGCTACTCATTTTTATAACATGGCCCCTTTTCTGTTCATCAGCACTGGCTGCAAAAACTTCCTTTTGCAGGTCCCTTGCTACCCGTATGTGTGAAGAAAAGGGGGAAATGAAAGCCCTAGAACGCAGACTCCAGTGGGCATGGGATCATCCTGGAACCAGGAGAAACGAGGTTAGGGCTACCACCTTAACCGCCCAGGTGCTGGCTCTGCGTGAACATCTTAGGAAATGCAGGCTGAGGACAGGTACCCATCCCATCCTTTGCTGAGATTTTTGCTAGCACTTCCACGGATTTCTATCAGTGGTATAGAAAGGCTAACAGCTGGCCCAGTGGGCTCTACAGAAAGAGGCTTCCTATTAAGAGACTCTGCTACCTGGGGGAGATGGAGAAAGGGTTTGAGACAAGTGTCCAGATATGTAGCTAGAGGTAAAGCCTTCAGGGAGGATTTGCACAGGGGCTAGAGAACCAGAAAGATGGGATGAAGAGGGGGAATTAGTGCCCTGTGTGTTAAAAGTGGATACAGAGCTGGAATTCAGAGAAGAGAGCTAAAATGGAAGTTTCCCTTCATTACTTTAGCAAAAATTTTCCTTTCTCATGAAAAGTCTCTGAAAAGGAAACCTCCAGGGTGCTCCCATGAGGCCCTGAGCCATCTTTGGACTTTTGAGATGAAAGGGGAATTTGTTTTTCCTGTGCATTGGCTTAGGGTTCCCACCTACCTCTTTTGTCAAAGACAAATAGGCAAGAAAATAGATGACTTGACATCTGTCATTACCTACCCTGGCCTTCAAGGTTCTTGCAAATGTTATTAAAAGGATGTAAGTAAGCCAGGATAGTTACCAAGTTTCTGACTCCTCTTGGAAGTCTTTCACGGACTCGAGTGTTTGGTTATTGAATAAGAATACCCAAAATATGTTGCCAAGCAGAAAGAGATTCTCAGATCTCAGATTATTTCTCTGCCATAAAGCCCTATCACAACAGAAGTGTGATCTATCCTGCTCTTAAGATGTCCAAAGAAAAAGAAGAGCCCACTATCTGGTTTTGTACACTGCAGGATTATTAATAATTAAAAAATAATAATAACCTAAATCTCTTCGCTTGCAATCAAGACCCATTTTTTCTGTTTGACCTATGTAGAGATAGAAGGGACCTCTGTTTTTATTCATTAGTAACATCATTCATCAGCCTTCTCCAGACCGAAAAAACTACATCCGACATTTTTAACTTTCCCAGTGGCTATATTTCCCATCCCTTTCTTGACTTTCATGTCTTCTGATGGACACACCCTGGCTTCTCCATATGCTTCTTTCAAACTGAATATATTTTTCTAACGAGATCTGACTGGTGCCTGACAAACAGGTTTGTTCATCTGGGTCATGTTAGCAGTACTTCTTCCCCCTTTTCCAGCTCTGGTTCAAACTCTTTCTGTTCCTTTTTACTTTTCCTGATTAAACTTCAGCTCCTCACTGACCAACAATTTCTCTTACTTGTTAGGGTTACTTTGGAGTCTTACACCTGCTTTCCAAGTTATTAGTTTTTCTACCGTATTTACTACCAGTTCTCATTGCCTTTTTGTTGAGGCTTGTCCCAAGTGAGGTACCTTTTGGCTCAGCCTCATGAAAGAGGTGTGTGCTCATGATACAAATACGCCCCTTGGTTGGGACTTCTACCTATAGTAATCATTTCATTCTAAACTGATGAGACTGTGATTTGTGGCAGAAAATCTTCTGTGTGATTACATCCATCTTGTTGAGTGCAGGTCTATGTGTATTTCTTCCTGTATGTTTCCAAACTGCTTACTTTCCTGTACTTCATGTGCTTGAAATTAAATGGATAGCCTTTGAATTTCTGGGACAGTTCTTTTTTTTTAAATGAACTTCTTCTAATCTTCAGGTATATTTTGTTTCCATCATGAGGTCCACAAAATACCAGTTAGTGGCTTTGCTACATAGCACCTGCCAATTTCTTAGTTCCTCCAGGAAGCTTGGTGCAGGCTCAGTTGATCGGAACACATCAAGCTTTTAAAGTTCATCTTCCAGCAAGCTCCTCCTATCTAGTTTCATCTATTATCCCTGGGCCTGTTCTTCATAACTCCCTTAGGAATATCACTCTTTTCCCATTTTCATGGGCATTGCTGATATGAATTTGTTCCAGGTCACAATTTGGGTCTGCAGCAAAAATGCTTTCAGAACAGACAGCAGCTCTGGGGACAGGATGGGAATCAATCAATGTACAGCTGGATGGAGCAGAGCCCCAGGTGGAAAGGGGAAGCAAGGAAGAGGGGCCATGGAGAACAGCACCAGGGCCTCTGGAGCACCTGTGCTGCGACCTTGAAGAGGAGCCACAGTCCCTTCAGGAGAAGGGTGAGAGCCCACAGTGTGTGGGAAGCACAGTGCGTAGTCTCCTAATATTTGTTCCAGAAGTAGGGCTAAAAATCTCCAAATTGCCATGGACTAAATAGCATAAACTTTACCAGGACCAGTCCATTCTTTTTGAGACCTGGTCACAGGTACAAAATAGGCTTCTGAATTCAGCAAACCATGCAACTGGGCTTCTCTTGTTTCTTCATAATTACTCCCTCCACATACAAATGCATAATTAGTGATACTGAATGAGGGAGATGAAGGAAATGACAGCAACCTGATTACTGTTGGATAACTCACTCAGTAAGCTGCACTTTACTAGATGAAAATTACATTCAAGTACTGTAAATTCAAACTATAGCTAGTCTAACTAAAAGCCATCTGATACCCTTTCAGAACATTTTGAGTGATGGCCTTCTCATCTACATTTACGCATTTGAGTTTTACCAGCGGGCATAGATACAGAAGCTGTGGCCCTTAAGCCTCTCTAAAATGGGGCCCAGGCCCTATTGAGAAAGGGTAGATAGTTATTCTCTAATGTTTCTTCTCTCTCCTCATCAGCTCAGTCTGCTCCCTGGGTTCCTGCAATTCCCCAGGAGGGGAACACTGGAGACTGGGAGATGGCAGCTGCACTTCTTGCAGCTGGATCACAGGTGAGCTCTGCTTCCTTTGGCCTCTCCTGTGGTCCCATCACTGGTGCCTTTGTATTGCTTTCGCAGCAGCCCATTGATGAGTTGGCTCACATGATCATCAATGGTATGTTCATCTTATAACTGAATAGAATCTATCCCTTTCCAAGGGATCATAAGACCCTTGGAAAATTAAATGGAGCCACAAGAAAGGGAATTCTTGAGGTTAGGGTTTTTTGGGGTTTTGTTTGCTTTGTTTTTTGTTTTTGAGACAGACTCTCACTGTGTCGCCCAGGCTGGAGTGCAGTGGTACGATCTTGGCTCACTGCAACCTCCACCTCCTGGGTTCAAGCAATTCTCCTGCTTCAGCCTCCCAAGCAGCTGGACTACTGGCACATGCCACCACACCTGGCTAATTTTTGTGTTTTTAGTAGAGACAGGGTTTTGCCACGTTGGCCAGGCTGGTCTTGAACTGCTGACCTCAGGTGATCTGCCCACCTCAGCCTCCCAAAGTGCTGGGATCACAGGTATGAGCCACCGTGCCTAGTCAAGGTTAGGGTTTTTAATGGATGGCTGTGTTTGTTATCCACAGGAGGATTTTAAGAATAATTACCTTCCCTTAGGAAATAAATCTGGAAAGATTAGGAAAAGAGGACCTGAAGAAAGCTTAGAAGAACCTAAAGTGGAAGGATTGGGTGGATGATGGAACATTTATGGAAAAGAAGAGGAAGAAGGATATAAAGAGGGGCAGAACCTGGGAGGAAAATAGGTTTAGATTCAGAAGGCAATAGGAGAGCTGTGGAAAGCTAATAATAATAGTGTTAGTACTAATAGGAGTACACCCCCAGAGTGCTTATCACGTAGGCCATTTTCAGGGTGCTTTATGTATATTAACTCATGTAATTCTGAGAACAACTCAAGTTATCCAATTTTACAGATGAGAAAATGGGGCAGGGAGAGATTAAGGCACTTGTGTAGGGTCATGCTGTGAGAAAGCGGCAAAGCTGAGTCACTTGGCTTCAGATTCTGAGCTCCCAACCACTATACTGTGCTGCCTAAAAATATAAAGATATGGCCAGGCACGGTAGCTCACGCCTGTAATCCCAGCACCTTGGGAGGCCGAGGTGGGCGAATCACGAGGTGAGGAGTTCGAGACCAGCCGGGCAACATGGTGAAATCCCGTCTCTACTAACAATACAAAAAAATAGCTGGGTGTAGTGGTGGGTGCCTGTAATTCCAGCTACTCAGGAGGCTGAGGCAGGAGAATCGCTTGAACTTGGGAGGTGGAGGTTGCAGTGAGCCGAGATTGCGCTACTGCACTCCAGCCTGGGTGACAGAGTGAGACTCCGTCTCTAAATAAATAAATAAAAAAACAAAAAACAAAGCAAACAAAACCCCAAAAAACCCTAACCTCAAGAATTCCCTTTCTTGTGGCTCCATTTAATTTTCCAAGGGTCTTATGACCCCTTGGAAAGGGATAGATTCTATTCAGTTATAAGATGAACATACCATTGATGATCATGTGAGCCAACTCATATCTTTAATGCTGTGGCAAGGGAGGCAAGAAAGAATGTTTTATCTGTAGCATTTTGTGCTGATAGAAAAGGCAAGGTCCAGTGGAAGGAGGAGGAAATGGTACACAATTTCTTCTTCAAAAGAGTAAGGCCAGGGAGAAGTGACTGAGTAGACACCTGTCAACAGAGGGGGTGATGAGTTTGTGGTGCCTCCAGCTTCTCATGGCCCCACTTGGGAAATTCCTCCAGTAACATTACACTCACTCACTCCTTGACCATCTACCTTCACTCTTCTCCTTATTTCCCCTTTACCAAAACTGTGTGCCCTACCCAGGGACTTCTGGGCAGCTCTTTTCTCAGATCATTTCTCACCCTCTCTCCTCTACTAAATTAGCCTTTCATACTGAATCACATTTTCCTTGAAAAACAGCTGCTGACAGAAGATGCTACATTTTGTTTCAGGGCCTGGTAACCATCAAGGATGTGTCACTGTGCTTCTCTCAGGAGGAGTGGCGGAGCCTGGACCCCTCTCAGACAGACTTTTATGGAGAATATGTCATGCAAGAAAACTGTGGGATAGTAGTCTCTCTGAGTAAGCATGACCTTCTCCAGCCACTAGAAGATTATACTCTGGGAGGACAGAGCCATCTGCTTCAGGGCTATTGGACAGTGTCTGTCTAGAACCCCTTCTGTGGCAGGGAATCTGTCTATGCTTCTGCCAGAGAAAGAACACTAGGGCCAATCCCAAGAGAATGAGAGAGTAAAGCATCATTAAAAATAAATAAATAAAAAAGCAATTGATGCTGAATTGTGGAGTACTGAACTTGAGGTTTTTCTTGGTTGGGAATTAGGAGGTTCTCACAAAGCAGAGAGAACTGGAACCGGGTCCTTGTAAACTTGGGAACCATATAGAGGAAGACAGGGATGCAGGGGGTAGGACTGTTGTAGGAGGACTAAAGTGAAGTTATGCCCAGAAAGGCCAGTTGGGCTGGAAAATCTGAGTGGAATAAAACAGGTTCATTGGGAAGGAGAGTGATTTTCTAGGCAGAGAAGAGGGACTTAACAGAGATGGGTGGGGGAAGAGGTTGGGGTGGGGAGATGTTTCTTTCTTGACCTTCTTTTGTCTAGAGTTCCAAACAATAGGAAACAGTTTTTTGTTTGATGGTTTCAGAAATATAGAATTGCTGTTGAACTAATTGACAGCCCTGTTTTTCTTCCCCACGAGCAGGATTTCCAATTCCCAAACTGGACATGCTTTCTCAACTAGAAGGAGGAGAAGAACAATGGGTCCCTGACCCCCAGGACTTAGAGGAGAGGGACATTCTGAGGGTCACATATACAGGTAAGAACCTAGAATAGGCTTTCAGCCATTTCCTTCACAGTTCAGGGCATCATCATTCCATGTTCGTCTTATCCCTACTCTGCCTCAGAGAGTTCCAGAGACGAAAGGTTTAGAGATCTTTTTCTTCAAAAGCAAGGGAGCGTAGCAGCATGGTGTAGTAGGCACTTTGTGGATTGGAATTCTGGACTGTACTTGTGGGACCTTTGAAAAGTAATAAAACTCCCTTTGGTTTCTTCATCTGTGAATTATTGTGAAAATTAAATATACGAATATATTAGAATATTAGAACAGAACAGTGCCAAGCACGTAATAGGCACTCAATAAATGTTAGTTGTTGATATTGTTGTCAACCTCCCACCCATTTCAGGAATGCCTTGAGGATTGCTGACAGTTGTCATTCAGCCAGTGACAATTGCAGCACATTCTGTAACCCTCTCCATCTATGCTTAGATAGAAAGATGCTGATTAATAGTAATATATAGTAGTAAATAAATAATGGTAATAAATAATAACAATAGCATATACCATTTACTAAGTACTTAAACTATGTGCAGGTCCTGTGCTATCTATCTTATAACCACCTGAGAGAGAGGTATTTCTTCCCATTTTACAGAAGAAATGAAGGTTTAGAGACATTAAGTGGGAAAGCTGAGATTCCATCTTGGGTAATCTGCCTCCTAAGCCTAGGCTTTTAACCTCTATATCTGTTGCACTATCTTGTACGACATTAGACTATGTTCTCTCAGCCCTTCTGGGGTCAAGTCTGGGCGCTGGCAGGTATCAGACAACCTCATTTGTGACTTAGGAAATGTTGTGACTCTTCTCTTGGGGTTGGTATTTCCCCTTCTCCACAGGAGATGGAAGTGAGCATGAGGGGGATACCCCTGAACTAGAAGCAGAACCTCCCAGAATGTTATCCAGCGTTTCTGAAGATACTGTTCTCTGGAACCCAGAGCATGATGAGAGCTGGGATTCCATGCACAGGAGCTCCAGAGGAATGCTCCTGGGGCCCCCTTTTCTTCAGGAAGACGGCTTCTCAAACCTGCTGTGTAGCACAGAGATGGATTCCCTGTTAAGACCCCACACATGCCCCCAGTGTGGGAAACAGTTTGTGTGGGGCTCCCACCTTGCCAGGCATCAACAAACACACACTGGGGAGAGGCCCTACAGCTGCCTCAAGTGTGAGAAGAGCTTTGGGCGAAGACATCACCTCATCAGGCACCAGAAAACCCACCTACATGACAAGCCCAGCAGGTGCTCTGAGTGTGGTAAGAATTTCCGATGCAACTCCCATCTGGCCAGCCACCAGAGAGTGCATGCAGAAGGCAAATCCTGCAAGGGCCAAGAGGTTGGAGAGAGCCCTGGCACAAGGAAACGGCAGCGTGCCCCACCCGTGCCAAAGTGTCACGTGTGCACTGAATGTGGGAAGAGCTTTGGCCGAAGGCACCACCTTGTGAGACACTGGCTGACCCACACTGGGGAGAAGCCCTTCCAGTGCCCTCGCTGTGAGAAGAGCTTTGGCCGAAAACATCACCTGGACAGGCATCTGCTGACCCACCAGGGACAAAGTCCCCGGAACAGCTGGGACAAAGGAACATCTGTCTTTTGAAATCTGTTTCCACTACAGCTACGGTCAAGTCTATCAGCTGGTGCTACTAGGAGTCACTGCCAGGGCTGCCGTTCTTCTGAACCCCAGGGGCCAGAATCATGAGCCCTAACCCCATCCCTAGAAAGATGAGGTCCCAGCAGTGGCCAGAGCATTTCTCACCAGTTCTGTGAGATAGCACATAAAAATAGAGTTCTTTGGGCAAAACTTTTGGAAACAATGCATCCTACATGGGCTGATATTCAGCCTGAGCCATTCTCAAGAGGAGAGTGGTACTGGCAGTTTATGGCTGAAATCCATTCTGATTTGTTGGAGTCTATGCTATACCAATTGTTAAATATTTTGAGTATCACTTTTGCATACTGTTACTATTTTCTCTCTCTATATAGAGAAAGGCCATTTTAGCATAGTAAAGGCTCTGAAAATTTCTGCAGTAGACCAAACTGAAGATTCTATTAATGCAGTGTTTCCTAAATGTATTTGACCTCAGTATCCTTTCTATTTGCATCCCACAGAACCGGTGACTATGAAACACTCTGGTGAACACTGGGTTAGAGAGTAATGAGGAAATGAGACTTAGTGATCAGGCATCCAGAGCCCCTCCTTTTATCCATATGAAAGCCAGCGGGGCCAGGCCTTGTTTCTGTGTGGGTCTGTCTGCCTTACCCCAGTCAGCAGTATATACATCTACACCTCTCACCCTCACCTGCTGAAAAACATAGTAACCTTTTTACCCCTTATTCCTACTCCCTTCATCCTGCACATACATATATCCAGCTGAGAAATCACACTACAAGGCTAAGAGATGACCTAATACCCCCAAATGACCCAGGTCCACACAGAAAAAAAAAAAAAAAAATTACCCTCTTGAGCAGACCCCTCTCTCCTCTTGACTGTCTTTTTGTGTCTTGTGTATTTGTGTGCAGGGTCTTTGAAGAGAGCATGCTATGTGCAAACTGTACAAGCTAGGTTTTCTAGGGGCTGTGTTCTGGGGATGAGGGTAGTGGGGATTATATGGGTTTCTGTTTCAAGACAGGAAGCAGTCTGATTAGGGAGCACTAGTGGAAAGGGTTAAATGACAGGTTAAGTTGTGGGAGTTGAGTACAAAGCTTTCCCAGTTATTGCTGAGATCAAGACAGTTGTAAATGTGTGTGTCTAGGTCTGAATCTCTGGGCTGCAGATTGCTTTTAACTGGGCAGAGAAAAGTCTGGGGAGGTGAGCTGTTTCTTGTTGATTTCAGGCAAGAGGCACAGAAACTTTGTATTGAGTGGGGATTTTGTTTTAAGTGCTGGAAAATTAGAGCAGGAATTACCATGTTTGCAAGTTGTTGCCATCACTCTTGTTTGACTTTGCCGCATCAAGGGGCAAGAGTTATTCTTGAAGATCTCATTCTCCCAGAAACAGAACTTTAGGGGAAATGGCTGTGGCTTAGCTTTTCAGCTGATGCAGGGTAATGAGCTTTCTGGTTGGTTTTCCATTTCTGGAAAGATGTCCACACTGAGACCCTTAACTCTAGGGCTTGCATAAGTATTCTAGCATCGTTAGTTGGTCATTTTTTCTCTTTATCAATGATTGTGTTAATATCAATCTTATAACTTAAAAATTATCTTGTATGCAAGAGCAGTTTGGTGTTAGGGAGGAAGAGGAGCAAAGTGGGATATTTTCTTTTTAATGCTTAGATATTGTTTCTTCCCTAAGATGTATTTCACAACCACAATTGGTGGAGTGAACCAGAGAGGCAAGAGGAAGTGAGTTGCAACAATTTAGTTTAGTGACTGTGCCTTTTGCAGGAAAAACTGGGTGAATCACAGCTCCTCAGAGTCCTGGACTCAATTAGAATTGAAGATAGACTTATTTTGCTGACTGGGCTTCTTAGAGTTTATGTGACTTGAGCAGCTTGGCCCCTGCCTCCTGCTACTCTGAGCAGCCTTCCTTCTTCCTGGAATGCACTTCTCTTGTTTATGATCCTATGAATAAGGCAAAATGGCCGGCCTTTGTAAGGCAGGTCTTGCCCTAGGTTCTCAGAATCAGGAGCATTTTAGGATCAGTATTAGGAGATGCCCCAGGGAGTAAGAAAGCATTGGGTTCAGTGATAAATCTGGACTCTGCCACTTCTTTTACTCTCCCTCTTTAAGACTAAAAGCTCTGCATAAGCAATGGTTCAGAACATGTCTTAGGTACAGACCTGTTGAATCTGACAGAAACCAGAAACGCACTTTTGAGAAAAAGACATTTGTAATTCACTCAGTTTTCCATACACATTTAGCAGGTTCAAAGCCTATCTGTGGAATCCCTAAACTGCCTTCAAAGAAAGGGAGTTACCCGGATCTAAAATGGTCATTATATATTTGTGTCAAGAGGCAAGGGTCACTAAATATTTTAAGGATTAAGGTACCAGAGGTATCAGTGTATAAGCATATAGTCTGGTCTTTAATTATGACAAGGGTATTGATTACATTCTACTCTCTGGGTTTCAAAAAGATCTGACATGCTGACAAATCCAGCTCCTCACAAATCTTGTTTGAAGGACTTGTGGGAAGTGGTATTCCTTACTATTAGATCACGCCTCTTAATAACTACATGTTAACGTCCAGTCTTTTATCTGTTTGAGTAATTGTAGGGATAGAAAGTGAAGCCCCCAGAGTTAGGTGCAAGTGTAGCACCCAGCTGAAAGGCATCATGGAGTCTAAGGACCTTCTACAGAAGGAGCAATCCTTTGGGTTGTTTCTGGTGTACCGCTGTCTTCTCTACCTCGGTCCAACACCACCTCCCTTGGACGAAAAATAAAACAAGCAACAGCTATCAGATGAGTGAATAGATTTGAATGATTTTTCCCACAGGGAATAAGCCTCAAATGTTCATGTTTCATCCTGTCCCCTTTAAAAAGAGTCTCTATGTTCTCTTTGGGCAAAATGTAAAACAGGGACATCCATCTTCAGGAACTTGTCACATTTTTCCATCTGTGATGCCTCCACCCTATTCTGAGTATCCTCCCCTTTCCACCCCAACATAGTATCTTTCAAAGAATTCCTTGCATGGGATAATGTATCCCAAAGTGTTAGCTTTTCACAAGGCTATTTACACTTTAAGCCTTAGTTCTCACTGTAGAAGGAAAAACTTTTCCTTTGTCAAAGTAATGTTAATGGCTTTAGAGAACTAAAGAGGTGATAATTTGGGACAAAATTCCTCCCTTTCCAACATTCCTGCAATCAAACTACTGTTTCCTAGTTCCATAAAGGGCAGGTCCTGACTCAGACCTAGAGGCGCCAGAAGGCCAGTTCTTTCCATCTCTGTATTAGGATGAATGCACTGAATGGGAGTGGGTGGGGCTGGGCAATAACAGAAAAGTGAAATCCATTTATTTAGAGCCTTAGAGAGCCTCAGCTAGCAAAATTTCCCTCTGTTCCCTTGTGTGCCATACCAAACTGTGGCTCTCAAAATTTGGTCTTTGGGCCAGCAGCATAAATATCACCTGGAAACTTGTTTGAAATGCAAATTCTTAGCACCTGCCCCAGGAGGAGAACTGAATCAGAAACTTGGGAAGGAGCTCAACATTCAGTCTTTTAACATGCCCTCCAGGATGTGTGATATAAGCTAAAGTTTGAGAACCACTGGCTAGGGGGTTCATATTTCAAGCAGTGGTACCTCACTGTTTTCAAATGGATCTTCACACTCCTGTTGTCAGGTTTATTCTCTGCAGCCTCACTAGGCTAGACCTCAGTTCCATTCCCCTTAGTTGCAAGGTCGTCTTCCACTCTTAACTCATTAAAAGAACTGGGGCTAGTCACCAATATCAGAAACTGTGGTGGGGCAACTACCAAGCCCCTATGATTGATTGGGGCTGGGGCTTCCAATATGGGCACTGAGGATACTTGGGTCCAGAAATCTGAAAGGACAGAAAGGAACAAACAACTCAAAGATAGAAAATCCCATGTAAAACTGAAAAACTGACATCCAAGGAAATGCTTCCCCTTTGCTTTGTCCTTTTCACTGGCTCTTCTAATAAAAGGCAGGTGGAATGGGCACCTAGCACAAAGGTAGAGTAAGGCCTGCTATGCCAAGCCCTTAAGGACCCAGGTTTTCCAACATAAAAATTGGATTAAGGACCAACGAGGGGCCATGGAAGGGATTTCTAACCATGATTTGGCATACCCTATGGGCAAGGGCAGCAGGAATATCAGAGTAACCAGGGCATAAGAGGGAACTAGGTTTTTCTAGTAAGATTTGACACAAGCAAGATTTAAATCCAGACTCTGCTTACTAGGTAGAGGTTGTAACCAATGAAGCCATGGTACCCAAAATGCATTCTGTTGCTTAGAAGATTCTAACAGATTCAGGCTGTGGGGAGGAACCTGCCTTGCAGTCTCTGACCCTGCTACCTCCTCCAGTTCCTCTCCCAGGTGCACCTATGGGGATAGACTGAACTGACAGTTACAATTCTGCCCACAGGGCTTCTCCATGGTCAAAAGATTAGACCCCTAGGCTGAGACTTTCTTCAACTCCAGGCCTTATGCTCTCTCCCTCTTTCCTGCCACCACCTCCATTTTCCCAACAGGCAGCATTCTTCCTCTACTCTTTGTTCCTACTCTTTTTCAGATTTTTTGTTTGTTTGAGTTTTGCCTTGTTCTGACTGAGCAATAACATGCCTTTCCAAGGGCATTTGTTCTCTCCAATCCCCATCCTTCCATTCTAGTTTCTCTCTTCAAATTTCTGGCCGATTCTATTCCATCATGAGCCCACTTACCACCTATTCCTCTGCCTACTGTTCAGTTTCTTTTCTATCAGCTTTAAGCCTACTAAGCAGGGGTCAATTCCTACTTCCCACTTTCATCCTCCAAATTCTTGGTTTGGCTATAGCAATTCATCAGCCTCCTCACCACTCTGCCCCTTTCTCATACACACCCCCACAGGACCCCCCCACCACTCCACCCCCTGCCTAGTACTGCCAAATCTGATCCCTCCATTTCCTAGACGTTCTTCTTCCTTTCAGATAACTTCCAAAGTTGTTTTCCACTTTTCACCATTTTTAATTTACTTCCTTCCAGTCTCCTGTGACTCCTGAGAATCAAACTCTTAATTCTACAAGCAATTTTTTGTGTCCTTATTACGTGCCAGGCACTGGAATTTCAGGCCTGGGAAATCAAATGTGGCCCTTGCTCCTGCTCTCAGTGTGTTCTTCAGTCGAGCCCTCCCCCACTTTCCTGCCTTGTCTCTTGCCACCAGGCACCTGGGCATCCTCTTCCAGGAAACTTTGGGGATGAATGCCCACTTGCCATGCAGCCCAGCTGCTCTGTGCCTATCAGATTTCTAGCTATTATCTGAATTGGTTCCTTCTGATGAACTGTGAACTTCCTTGGGTTACCCAACAGGGGACTTATGGTCCCTGTCAGTTTAATAAAAGTGTTGGCTGTGTCACTTATTTCTTCTCTAGGTCTTCTCCTTCACTTTTCCCTCCATTCCTGCTCTTTGCTCCTGACAAAAAGACTACCACAGAACGGGGGAAGATAAGCCGCAGAATCTTCTGAGAACCACCTCATCTCACTGCCTGAAACATAAGCCTCCAGACACAACAGGTTGGGCCTCGCCACCTCCCTCTGGCATCCTGGCCCCCATATGCTCCTGAGTCAGCCAGACACTCGATCTAACCTGTAGAGGCTGGAGGATTGGGCTGGTGGTCTACTCCCAGGGAGCACTTCAGCAGCAGACTGCTGAGCAGGGCCAGGACTAGGGAGATCGCCCAGCACGTGAGTTTAAGGAGGCCCTCAGTTTCAAGGCCCTGCAAGGGCTGACCTTACTCTTGAAGATCTAAGAGTGCTGAGCTCAAGTCTGGAGCCACCAAGTGGTGGCGGTAGTGAGTGCGACTTGACCCCTTAGGCATGTTCGCAGTAATTGGATATTCCTGGGATTGAGAGGATAGGGTAGGGTAGGAAATGGTTGTGGGAGAAAACATGGAAAGCAGGTGTGGAGGTAGGGTCAGAAGCCACTGTCCATTAACTCAGTGACAAAGCCTCCCCTCTTGGACAGGAAGGGCCTGTGGTGAGTGCAACTCAAAGGCGTGGCTCTTCCTCTACAGGAGTTGCCTTAAAAAGCCTCAAGCCTATTGCTTAGGGGATGAATGATCCTCAGATGCCTTGCAGCTTTCCTTACCCCAGCCAGATTGTTTTGTTGCCCCGGGCCTCATAAGTTTCCTTATTTTCTTGTGTTCACTCTTACTTCCCCTTGGCCACTTGGAGTCTGGTCTTTTCCATCACCAAAAAGGGAAGGAGGTAAGGGAATTGAGAAAAGGGAAAAGAGAAACACAGCCACTATGACTGTCCACTAGCTAGAAATCTGGCAGGCACAGGGATGATATAAACTCCCACCAACACTGTAGATGAGTGCCTGTTTCCCCACAGCCTTACCAGTAGAGTAGGCTCTCAAACATTTAGATTTTTGCCCATCTGATTAAAAATACTTTTTTTTTTTTTTTTTTGGTATTAATGTGTAGTATAGTTTAAATATGCATTTCTAAATTGGACCTTTTCATGTTTTTAAAAGGACATTTTTGTTTCTGTTAAGTGTTTTTCAAACAACCATTGAATATTTGTTCTAGAGGACATCTAACATTCGTTACAACTCAAGTCCAACAAAGATGTGATCAGCATTACACTAAGCAGTTGAGGTAAAAGAAAAGCAAAGAATTGCGTCAGGGTCATTCAATTTGCTCTGACTAAAGTTAAATACCCAAATGTGCCACTCAAATGTGAGCTCAGAAAAGTGGAGATTATGTTTTATCCATTTTAGTATTCTCAGCACAGGGCCTAGAATCTTGCAGGCACTTAGTCATTAATGAATACTAGAGATGAGATTAGCTGTTCTTGGGAATGCCTCTGGCTGAGTACCCAGCCAACATTATGATCTTGATAATCTGGGTAGCTTGCTAACGAGATATGGTCATTTCTTATATTTCATTGGAGTACAGCCACCCTAAAGCTTATCAATGAAAAATAATCTGAGATGACCATTGTTAGCTATATAAGGTCAAGATCTGGGTCTCTCATGTCTGCTACTGTTCCTGCATATGGTGGGCACTTAATAAATTGGATACATTTTGGTGAATGAATGGAAGTTTGAAATGAAGAAACCATCATAAAACAAATATAAGTGTGATGGTTTTTAGGAAATCTAGAAAACAAATTTTTCCCAGTATCATTAGATACTTAGAAGAAAAAGACTAATACTAGACCACCTAGTATTGCAGCCTTCTTATTCAGTTTAGTGAGGTCTGAGTTCTTGTCCCACAACCAAGAAGAAGGCAAGTGGACACCAGAGAGTGAGTAAGGCAGAGTAGCATTTACTAAGCAACAGAAAAGCTCTTAGCAGCAAGAGGGGACTCAAAAGTGGGTTGCCAGAAATGGGGCTGAGTTATGGGTTTTTTATGTGGCAAAAAGAAGTGTTCTGTGGTTTCTGTCATAGTGGGAGGGGTAAAGTTCCCCCAGGGGTGTTGCACCATAGTGACTCCATCTTGGTTATTACCCAGGCGCCTTAGTGAAACCCATGGTGGTGGGGAGGTGCCCAAACCACAGTGCTAATGATATTACAATTAACTCTGGGTCGTGTTCAGGACATTTAGTTGATTTATTGTGCCTGTGCCTAAGTTGGGACAGTCCCTTCTGAGCAGACATCCTGGTATAAGAGGAAATTCTTAACCACATTTCCATCTGCTAGTTACACCGTAGGGACAATACAGGTGCAGTCCCACGGGCGCCGTCTCTCTCCCAAGACCCTCCCTCTCTATCTATCTAGCCAGCCTCTAATTGCCTCCTCTCTCACTGGTTCTTTAGGTAAAAACATCCTAAGACTAGAAAGGGGGTAATACATCTGGCTATCATCAGGGCACTTGATTAACTTTATTCTAATTGTGTTCAGTAGACAATGTTTGATTTTCTCATTGCCTCTTTTCAGAGGCCTTCTTCCACTCACATTCATGTGCATAATAAACTTAATTACAACACGGGGAAATATCAAGTTCCGATCATCTATAGATGAAATAACGCTACAAGAATTCTGCAGTTACTAGGCTTTGCATAGGCTTAAAGCAGTGATTCTCAAGGGTGTGAAAGGGTAAATATTAGCATCACTTAAGGGTGGTTTTTTTTGTTTGTTTGTTTTGTCTGTTTTAAATACACATACCCTGTTGCCCCTTGTAGGACATATCATACTCTCCTAAGGAAAAGCTTGGTCAGGTATACCTGGAGAAAGCTCCCAGGAGGTTCTAATACCTTCCCACTGCCACTCTTACCTCTTTAAGAATAAAAAGCACTTCCCAGCCACTTCCATGTCCCCATTCCTTTGACTTCGGCTGAAAACAGCTACTCCTTTCCTTGAATCAGCTACTTTGACGTTTTACTTCCCTAGGAATCATTTCTGTGTCCTGTCAGCCTATGGCATGAGAACTACTCTTGCACTGTTCTTAATCCCTGCATTCAGAACTAAAATCATACATTTATTTCACACTTGTTACACAGTGCTCAATACATGTTGTTATTGTTAAGCAAAGCAAAAGACCTATTCATTATCTAGCCTTCTCCATCTCCTTGTATTTCTGCTATGCATTCTGTAAATCTTCATAATTTCCTCTTTAGGAGTTGGCACTTTCTCAGAAGATAATTTCCTTATTGCTGAATTTTGTCAAGCAAACCATTATGCCATGATGTTTAAGTCCCCTTTTCATTTTAATGACATTTAAATCACTTAGACATCATCTTAGCTCAATCCCAACATTTTACCGAGAAGGAAACCAAGACCACGAATGGTTAAGAAATGACTCAGCAAAGGTCAGACTAGCAGAACTTTGACTAGAATCCTGGTCTTAGTACATACTGGTCCAGTAGTTTTCTGCTGTAGCACATTACCACCCCGTCGGAAATTAATTATACACACATTTAACTCTCAGTGATGAGTACCTACCCTATGCCAGGCCCTATGCTGTATGCTTTCACACACTTACTTAACTGAGGATTAACCTAAGAATATTTTTTAAATTAAACTAGGTTATCAATTCAAGGCAAAAACTACAAACTCATTATAATCGATTTTGGGAGGACTTTGTCCTAAAAGGAATTTCAGGTAAGAACACTACGAATCAGTGGGGCCACTTAACTTAAAGACTGTCCACACTTTTCCCAATATGCCCTCCTCCCCAGAACTCAATTTGAATTTGCTAGAGTATCTAACAACTTCAACACTTGTTAAGCTGCTGGTTTTCCTCTGTTTTCTGTCCTTCTAAAAGATATTTCTCTGAGTTTTGCAGCAGGAACAGAATCTGTTAATTTACTCTCTTCGCTGCACGTTACCACCACCCACCCCTTCCCTTCCAGGTGCGGCAAAGAGGAAACAGACACAAGGTGGTCGAGAGGTCCATTTCATTTCAATGAGTGTGAGAGCCGCTCTTCTTGGGGCCTATGGGGGAAAGGCATTTGTCCGTGGTGGGAGTGAAGCTGCTCCCACAAGATGCACTCCCGACTGCATTCCGAAGACCTTCAGATTTAGGGAAGGTCTTTGTGGAAGTCTTTAGCGGAGTCTTCCCCTGCCCGCTAGATGTCCGGTCGGTTTTAGCCGGCGTTGGCTTCTGGATGGTCCGCTGTGCGGGCTTCTTAGGCTCCTGCTTCTCTTCCCTGGGTTTGGAGCTTCGCCTCTTGTCCTTCCCTGACCTCGGCCTGGTGTGTTCCTTCACGGCCCGTCCTCGCCTCTCGCCTGCCGCTGTCGCTCCCGCTTCCACCTTGGCTCTGGCACACGGCGGCTCCTTGGCTCTCGGCCTCGCCCTCCTTGTCCTCCTCGCCCTGGCATTGGCCTTGGCTTTCGCCCTCGCGTTCAGTCTCCACACTTCTCTGGCCTTCCTGGCCGCCTTGCGAAGGGGCTGGCGGCGCCTCCGTGAGCTCCGGGACGCGGCTGCGGTCCTCCGGCTAGCACGCGCGCCCTCCTCTTGCCTCGCGCGCCCCGGCTTTCTCCTGGGCTTGGAAACCTTCCAGACCCTGAAGCAGCCGGCGGCGTCGCTGCCGCTGACCCGGAGGAGCGTGGCCTTGGCCTGCCCTCTGGGCGCTTCGTGGCGGCCGCTCTTCCTGCGCACTTCGTAGCCGGCGTTTCCGAGCTCCTTCCTGAGAGCTGCCAGAGTCAGCCCTTTGTGAGCGGCGATGGCCCGGAGCACCAACTGGGACACTTTGAGCACGGACCGCGGGCAGCGCCTCGATGGTCCCCCGACAGTTTTTTCCGCTGGCGGCTGAGTGACTGAGTGGCCTCGAGATTCGCCACTGGGCCCAGGCGCCTCAGCCATGGCCCCACTCCCGCCTCTGCGGGGCCACTGGCTTTGGGCCTCACCAGTCAAGGCCTGTTCCATAGCTGAGGTGGACGGGGCCACGTCACAAAGGCGGGCCTGGCAGAGATTTTCAGGTCCTAATTATGAGGCTGGCAGATCTCACCCAGGGAGGGGCCCTTTTCACTTATAATAACCAATCAAATGCCACTTCCTTCTAGGTCTAAACCAATCAAAGTCTTCAGCGCCTGTCCACCCCCAACAATCGCCTATACAGTCTCCAGGGTTTTGTTCCCAAATCAAACTTACTGATCTTGATCTCCACCGCTTTTTTATTTATTTATTTATTTATTTATTTATTTAATAAAGTTTTATTTTTCCAAATGTACAGTTGGTTGGACCTATTCATGCATCTTCACCAGCAGCTGGAGCATCTTCGCCCTTGGTATTTCTGGTGTAAATTACTTGAGCTCTGTGCTTTGAAACCAGTTTGATAAGTCCTTTACTAAGGAGCTCCTGAAGGGCTGCCCTGGCCAGGGAGCCTCGAATCTTCAGTCTCTCAGAGACCACAGCTGGGGTTATAAGTTTATAGTTGGGAACTTCCTTACAGAGTTTGTCGTAGGAAGCTTTGTCAAACAAGACTAAGTTATTGAGCTTGTCCCGAACTTTGCCTTTGGACCACTTCTTTTTGGCCTTGCCCCCAGATTTGTTCACTGGGTCTTTGTCTTTCTTGGCCGACTTTCCGGCGTCCTTCTTCTTGTCGTCCTTGGGCGGCATTGCGAAGCTCGGAGAGCAGCAGCGGACACCACAGGCTTCCTAAGATGTCGGACAAAAAGCTCCACCGCTTTCTTTAGTTGGCTATTTTGTGTGTGTATATGGTCCCGCACACCATCTACTCACAGTTCCTTAAGGTGAGAGAAGCTGCTCCCAACTATCCAAAACAAGCAACACACTGCCTGTAGAAAGCACACAGGGTAGCCCATGAAACACAACCCAGCCTAGAAACTACCACCTTTAATTCCACCAGTCAGGTATCTGAAGTCATGTCTCCCTAATTCTACACAGTGGATTCTGTGCAAGAGCATGAAGTAAAAGAAGGAACCAACTGTGTGGTCCCTCTAACCTAAACACTGATTCCCACACCTGGGAAATTTAGATGACGCATTCAATTGGACTGAAACAATCTAGATTTCACACCGCCTGAGGACACTGGTCTAATCCTTATTCTTTGAACATACTGTGTTTTTCTCCCTCTCATCCCCTCTCTTGGATTGCTCATCCTCTTTGTCTGCCCAGATAAGTCCTGCTCATCTTTCAAGGTACTGCTACATTATCCTTCTTCACTGAAGACTCCCCAAACTCTTTCAAATGACTTCTTCCCTCTTAACTACCACAACCACAAAAATTCCTTCTGCAATCTTATATGGCTTTTTCTTTATTTTAAATTAACTTGGCATTAGAGGGTATAATGTGACACAATATTTTTTAAAAAGAAAAAAACTTGGACTTGGAGCTGGAAGATATGGATGCATATCCTAGCTCTTTAGGAGCCATATGACATTAACAAATCCCTTAATATCAGCAGTGTGGCTGTGGGACGGATGTGCCCACCATCTGACTTCTTACCTAACATCACATTCCCTTCCTACCAACATCACAGAATTATTGCAAAGTTTCAGAAGAGGTAGATAAGCAAGGGCTACCTAAATATAAGGAATAAATTTACTTTACTTTGAATGTTTCTGTCTTGTCTTTCCAACTAAATAAAAATATCCCCAAGAGCTATAGGCTTTGAACTTCTATGCCCCATGCTGCACCTAACAATATGCTTCATTATATATAGCAGGCATTTAATTAAGCCTGCTTACATCATTCCTCTCTGGTGAGGAGAGTTTCTCTAGATTCAGAAAGAAACTTCCAGAAGATCAGGAGAAAGGAGCAGAGTGAATTTCAAAGGGTTGGAAATGAAGGGGGCCAAGTAAGGATTAGCTTCTCAAGGACCTATTTTGGATACAGTTTAGTTGGGAATAATTCAAAGAATTATTCTAAGAATACTTCAAATTGCCAAGCATATCATACTTTTCCAGAGGGCAATCACATACATTCGGCAGTCACAGGCTAGACAGTGACAGTTTCTTTTAAAAATCAAAACTCCAGGAAGTAGCTTAGACCAGTGCTTTGTTTTTTGTTTTTTTTTTTTTGAAACAGAGTCTCGCTCTGTCGCCCAGGCTGGCGTGCAGTAGTGCAATCTCAATCAGGATCACTCCTGACCTCAAGTGATCCACCCGCCTTGGCCTCCCAAAGTGCTGGGATTACAGGTGTGAGCCACTGCATCCGGCCCGTATTTATTTATTTATTTATTTATTTATTTATTTATTTATTTTTTGGTAGAGACGAGGTTTTGCCATGTTGGCCAGGCTGGTCTCGAACTCTTGGTCTCAAGCAATCCACCCACTTCAGCCTCACAAAGTGCTGGGATTATAGGCATGAGCCACTGTGCCCAGTCAGACCAGTGCTTCTTAAACTTCAATGTGCATATTTAGTACCCTGGGATACTCATAAAGTACAGATTCCAATTCATAGGTCTGAAGATAGGGCTAGAGGTTTTACCTTCTAAGAAGCTTCCATGTAGTTCCATCTGGTTAAAACATAGGTGTGTGTTGAGGGGCAGGGAGAGGGTGGTAGACAATGAGAAGGAAGTAGCAGGAGAAGGGACCGAAAAGGTAGGTAAGGGACATTGTGAAGGACAACTAATGATAATGACAGAGCTGTAAGTGGTGACACAATAGCAAGTGGTAAAGTTTGGAACCAAACCTAAGTCTACTTAATCCTAAGGCCTAAGTTCTTAAGTACTGTGTTAGGTTTCCTTTTCTCTAGGGTTGACCCTCTCCCTATTATGTAACTCCACCATAGAGCAGGGGCTAGTTTATGTCCATAATCACAGTTCAGAGCTGCTCAGATTCAAGAGTATCTAAAGGTACTCACTGTACCTTTTCCCATCTTTAAAATCAGGGCACAATAATGTGACCCTGAGGATTTACACGGCAGGGGACTACTGCATCAGCACAGGGACAGTGCACTCAGGAAGGATTGCCAGATGGAAAGGCAGGACCACATTGAGCAGGATTTCTCCCATTTGTATAGTCTCTTGGTCTAGCTACCCTTCCTGGTTGCAGAGACCAGTGGCCACAGGATGGGGTAAACACCAGATAAAAAAGAGGCAAAACTGTTTGCTTTGAGAATAAGGAAAAAAATGAGTGAAGTCAGACCCTTAAAGTCAGCTGATCCAGAGAAAAATAGACTTGACTGTACATAATGGTATAATCATGAAAGACAAGAACAAAATCAACCAACCATGTTTATTGATGCCCCTGTGATCAGAAGGGAGGTCAAGTAGAAACCTTTGGGAGAAGCCAAAATCAAAGGAAAACAAATAAATGAAAAAAAATCGAAAACATCAACAGCAAAAAAGCAAACATTTTCATTTATACATATAAAAACATTCATTTTTGTATAGATGTCTGTATATATATGCTGTAAGCAGTAGAGGAATACTTTTTTTTTTTTTTAATAAGAGCAGGAAACAAATGTCCCACTTGCCACTCAGCTGGCTCAGAGGGCAAGAAAGCTAGCTGACAGATATTTTCCAAATCACCAATCCCTTAAGAGTTCTTTTCTTCCTCTTTGGAAGAAATCTACTTACTAACTCTCTTCTTCTGACATCCCAAAAGGAAAAGATACTTCAGAAAAGTGATCTCTTTAGGAAAAAGTCAGTAAAAACCAGCACCACACCACTAATCCAGAGATACCAACTCCAGCTCCACAAAGGCAAGCCTGAAGTATTTCTTTGAATTTTAATGGTCTAAGATTATAATTCAGAAGTTATCACTTAAAGAGGATGGCATCAACCTTTTGTGAGAAAGAGCAATAGCTCTTAATTTAATGAAGCTTTGTGGGTCAGGGGTGAGAGGGTTGTAGGGAGGAAGAAGGATACTTGCGAATGATGTCTTACCTATATCCTTCTGCTTTGAGTTCCAGAGCAAAATAGTTTTTGTTCTTGGAGGTCTCTAGAGGAACTTGGTTGATTTAAAGAGTAAGCAACATTTAAATGCTAAATTCCAGTAACATCAGAAGTTTCATTAATCTCACTCCCTCATACAGAGTTATACTGATTTAATTTCACCAAGGATAACTCCATGCCAGAGCATAGCAGAATTCAGTAGTATACTGATCTAACGTCAGTCTATCTCACCGCCCCTCCCTGGATCCACAGGCCTCGGATTCCAAGGTCCTGAGTCTTTCTGACTCAATTATCTTTTATAAGGAATCTTTTATTTTATCCTACTCCAGGGATTGCCAGCAAACAACCAGCACACCTTTCCCTTCCCACCAGCCAACTGATGGTCAATATGTGGGTGAAAGCCCTATAGACTCTCCCTGCTGTACACCAAGGAAGTATAAGCAACTAATCTGTGTCCTCTCTCTCCTCACCAGCAATGAGATGGCCCCTCAGAGGCAAAGCCTGTTGCCTCTTACCCTAGGACAGGCAAGTGTGGCAGTGGCAGATTCGGCAGAGAACCCTATCAACAGCGCAGGGAAGCTAATGCTCTGGTCAGAAACCCAGGAGTGGGGAACCCCAGGAACCAAAGAGTGAGTAGAGAACCAAGAAAATGAGGGGGCCAGAGAAAGGGCACATTAAAGTTAGTGTATGGAGTCCTTATCTCACCCCTAGTTGTACATGCTAAGATTGATGAGAATCAGGGCTGGGCGCAGTGGCTCACACCTGTAACCCCAGGACTTTGGGAGGCTGAGGCAGGCGGATCACGAGGCCAGGAGATCGAGACCATCCTGGCCAATATGGTGAAACCCTGTCTCTACTAAAACACAGAAAATTAGCCAGGTGTGGTGGCACAGGCCTGTAGTCCTGGTTACTCAGGAGGCTGAGGCAGGGGAATTGCTTGAACCCAGGAGGTGGAGGTTACAATGAGTTGAGATCACGCCACTATACTCCAGCCTGCTGACAGTGAGACTTTGTCTCAAAAAACAAAACAAAACAAATATATATATATATAAATTTCATAATTAGAAATCTCAGTAACAGTAAAATCACTGTAGGGGTTCATAGCAGAATAGAGATTACAGAAGAAAGAGTTGCTGAACAGATAGAAAGTATCCAATCTGAAAAACAGAAGAAAGGCCAGGCACCGTGGCTCATGCCTGTAATCCCAGCACTTTGGGAGGCCAAGGTGAGCAGATCACTTTAGGTCAGGTGTTCAAGACCAGCCTGGCCAACATGGTGAAACCCCATCTCTACTAAAAATACAAAAACTGGCCAGCCATGGTGGCCACACACCTGCAGTCCCAGCTACTTGGGAGGCTGAGGCAGGAGAATCACTTGAACCCGGAAGGTGGAGGTTGCAGTGAGCCGAGAGCTGAGATCGAACTACTGCACTCCAGCCTGGGAGACACAGCAAGACCCTGTCTCAAAAAATAAATAAATAAATAAATAACGGAAGAAAAAAGTTAAAAAAAATAATTCTTTTAGAATCAGATTTGACCCAGCAATCCCATTACTGGGTATATACCCAAAGGATTATAAATCGTTCTACTATAAAGACACATGCACACATATGTTAACTGCAGCACTACTCACAATAGCAAAGACTTGGAACCAAACCAAATGTCCATCAGTAATAGACTGGATAAAGAAAATGTGGCACATAATACCACAGAATACTATGCAGCCATAAAAACAATGAGTTAATGTCCTTTGCAGGGACATGGATGAAGCTGGAAACCATTATTCTCAGCAAACTATCACAAGAACAGAAAACCAAACACCGCATGTTCTCACTCATAACTGGGAGTTGAACAATGAGAACACGTGGACAGGCCGGGCGCGGTGGCCCAAGCCTGTAATCCCAGCACTTTGGGAGGCCGAGGCGGGCGGATCACAAGGTCAGGAGATAGAGACCACAGTGAAACCCCGTCTCTACTAAAAATACAAAAAATTAGCCGGGCGCGGTGGCGGGCGCCTGTAGTCCCAGCTACTCAGGAGGCTGAGGCAGGAGAATGGCGGGAACCCGGGAGGCGGAGCTTGCAGTGAGCCGAGATCGCGCCACTGCACTCCAGCCTGGGCAACAGCGTGAGACTCCGTCTCAAAAAAAAAAAAAAAAAAAAAAAAAAAAAAGAACACGTGGACATAGGGAGGGGAACATCACATACCGGGGCCCATTGGGGGATTGGGGATTAGGGGAGGGATAACATTAGGAGAAATACCTAATGTAGGAGATGAGTTGATGAGTGCAGCAAACCACCATGGCAGGTGTATACCTATGTAACAAAACTGCATGTTCTGCACATGTTCCCCAGAACTTAAAGTATAATTAAAAAAAAAAAAGAATCAGAGACCTCCGAGATAGTATTTTTAAAAAAAACACGTTTGTGTTACAAAAGTTCCAGAAGGAGAGGAGAAAGACATTGGAATAGAAAAAAAATACATATTTTAATAAATAATGGTTGAAAACTTCCCAAATTTGGTAAAAGGCATAAACTTACAGATCCATGAAGTAGAGCAAAACCAAAATATATCAATTTAAAAGAAAACCACAGTCAGACTACAAAATCAAACTGTGTAAGATAACTGGGAAAAGACATGGAAAAAAAAAACAACTCTGAAGCAGACAAATAAATATGATAAGATTCAAATGATTGCATTGAGGCCAGAAATAAGAGGAACATTTAAAAAATGTCTAGTAGAACATTTAAAAAATGGTCTACATGGCTTGTAAAATCTCTTCTATGGGTTGTAATTTGAATACGGTATTTCCATACAACTGGATAAGCAATTGTACACACACAAAAAAGGAGATACTGAATAATTCAGTAAAGCTTAATGCCTTCTCTGCATGAAAAAGATTAGAAAGCAAAAGAAAAGGCCTTACAATTCTCTAGGGAAGCGATTCTCAGAATACTGTCCTTATACTCATAAGGAAACCAAACCCTTTGGAGGAAATAACACAAAGTCAAAACTATTTTCATAATAATTCTAAGATGTTACCCACCTATGTTGACATTTACACTGATGGCACAAAACCAATAGTGGGCAAAATTCTGGCCTCCTAGCAAAAATCACTGTATTCTTCATCACCACACACACTCACAGGGAAGAAGAGAAGAAAAGCAAGTTTAATTTTCAATATCTTTGATGAAGCAATAAAAAGTATTAATTGTACTAAATTTCAACTTTTGAGTACTGCCTTCATCTGAAAAATCACAGTTCAGTGGGAAGATGCCACCTAAAAAGTCTAAGATCCTTGCCCCAAATGGACTGTGAGAACTAAAAGAGGGTATGTTTGAGTTCTCACTGCTCTGAATTTCAAGATTTACAGTCGGACTCACAGTATGGCAGTTGTTTATCTGTTCTTAACTAGCATTTGGTCTGCTCAGGACCCTCCCTGTCACCAAACGGGAAATGCAAGGAAGGAAGGGTTGGCTGCTGGGCTGCTGACAAGCTAATCACAGGACTCAGTGACCTTCAATGAAGAGGCCTTTACTGGACTCATCTCAGTGAAACCTGCCCAGGAATGAGACACAGGAGAACTACCAACATGGTATCATCCAGGCATCATATGGACAAACTCCGTTTGATCTCTTGGTTAGAGAAAAAAGATGAGTTGATGACAGAAGATGAAATTCCCCAAGTACCTGTTCATATTTGTAGGTTCTACTTAAAAATCAAAGGGTCAAATCTTAAGTAGGACATTTTTAGGTAAGACATAAAAGTTAACACAATTGCACAAAAACAGAAATAAGTTATCTTAGAGAAACACTCAATGAATATCATCAGTGCAAGATGTAACTTTATTCAACACAAGAAAATTTGAACTGGTGAATTTTCTGCTCTGCATATAACTAATATGAAAAATGCTTCAGTAGTAACTCTTAATTTCTGAGGTACATGTGAACACAAAACAGAGAGAAACCTTACAAATATAAGGACTGCAGAAGGCCTTCAGTTACCACTCATCCCTTTGGATACACATTATAATTCACAAACACAATGATTGTAAGTAGCATTTTCAAGTCTTTAGCATTAGATCTGTCCTTAGAGAAGAGAATACTGAGGAGAATCTCTATAAATGTGATTGATACAGAAAAGTTTTCAGCATAAGTTCCACTCCCATTGTGTTCATGAGAATTTACACTGGGGAAAAACCCTGTAACTGTCATGATTATATTGGAAAAATATTCAGGGAACACTCACTTTTGATGTACACATGAAAGCTCAAACTTTCATTTCATAATCAATTTGGAAAGGTTTTCCCTTACTGTGTACAAGAGAATACAAAATAGAATGCAAAGACTGTGGGAAAGCCTTTAGTATTACTTCATCCCTTAGAAAACACGAGAAACCACACTAGTGAAAAGCCCTATGAATGTAATCAGTGTGAAAAATCCTTCCAATATAATCCTTCATTTACTGCACATAAGAGTATATAATGGGGAAAATCCCTATGAATGTGGAAAAGCATGTATTGATCTTTAATCTGTTAGGCACATGAGACAATTTATATTAGACATCTTATGAATGTAGCCAATGAGTAGGGGACAATTTCTCTATCCTTAGGTAACCAATGAGCAGTTGCAGCAAAGAGAAACACTTCGAATGCCATCAGTGTGAGTGAGCCTTTCATTGTGCACAAGACAAATCACACAACAGGAATATATAAGCAATGGGTATCCTTCATCCATTGGAGAAGAATCTTTTAATATAATCAGCAAGGCTGGATTCACGGACATGTTACCACACAGGGCTTCAAGCTTGGGTTTTAATGCTGAAGTTGCTGTCTTACAATTCTTAATTTATTTTTGAATTCGTGTTTTGTAAGTGAAGTCTTATGGAACAATGTAACATGTACTAGAAGCCTTAAAGCTCATGCTACCTCCCCCATTACTGGGGAAAGATTCTATGTAACCATATACACAAGAGCTCTAAAATTATTTTTACAGATAAATAGTATACAAAAATTTTTTTTGATGCTAATATATACAAGTATGCCAAATAGAGACACAGCCTTCTTTACAAATCCTAAAATAAATAAACTCATGGATCCATGGACTTAGGCTAGAAATATGAATCATGTAACAATACTGCAACCACAAGCCTGCTACAAAACTTAACAGATAAAAGAGTTAACTTTAACAAAGCACCTAAATTGGTTCAGAAATTATACTCTTTAAAACAGAGAATTCTATTAATACACTGTGCTACATAAACATTGATCTAGCACTAGCTGCCACAGGATGACAGCAAGTCCTGGAAACAAATCCCACATATTTCAACCCCCACCTCCATCACCACCAGAAGCAAATCTGTCCCTCAAAAACCAAATGGCTCTGCTATAATAGCAGCTTTGATGGGCCAATACTTCAGAGGACAACTCCAACTTAAAATCAACCCAACATTTTTGCTATATGGAAATATTTGGTAAGTTTTTCCTCTAACACTGGATTCCTGTTCACTTATCAGCTCCCATATTTCTCAGACTTCAGAAACATTGAGATGTTCTTTCTCCACCACTCATTTCTAATTTCCCTTTTTGGATGCTTGGGAAATACTTGCCTTCATCATACTTGTCCCACTGTCTTATATGCTGCTTTCTTAAACCATCAAAAGAATAAATAAAATTTAGTTTGTAATTATGTTTTAAACTATTTTAAAAACCAATGGGGAAAATGTCTCTAGGGCTTCTATGAAGCTTTTGGAGAGAAAAATGTATTTTTAAGCATTAGAAAAAAGTTGAATTTCAGGACTAGTATCTGAAGGCCTTAATTAACCAGAAGAGGGTAAAATCTCCTTCATCTCATGTCTTAGAATTCTAAAATATGACTTTCTAGAAGACAAGGATCAGGCTACATGTGATTTACTTTACAAAGTGTCTGTTTTGTTGAGAATTATTATTTTGACGCTTTATAAACTTTCAGATACAGTTGCTACTTTCTCCTAGTCCACTAGTTGCTTACATATAGCCATTCTTCATAAGCCTGTCACCTAAATGGGTCTTTTCTCCATGATGCGTTTGCCTTAAAATCCCTAAGACACAAGTACCAAGTCTCTTCATCATGCACCAATAATAATAGCAATGCCTACAGTTGGATAAAACTGAAGAAGGTATCCCTAGTCCTAAAAACTTCGAAATAATATGTTAGATAAACAATTCTGTCCTGTCTGCAACTCCTGAACTTCAACAGTTATTTTTCTTTTTAAATAATAGTTATGTCCTACTTTTCTGACTCATTAATATAAGTGCATTGAATAGAATGTAGAAAATACAAAAAGTGCTACAGACCAGGGGTCTCCAACCTCCAGGCCCCCAACCGGTACCTGTCAGAAACCAGGTAGCACACCAGGTGGTGGGCAGCCAGCATTACCTCCTGAGTTCTGCCTCCTGTCAGATCAGCGGTGGCATTAGATTCTCACAGGGTCAGCACCCTATTGTGAACTGCTCATGTGAGGGATCTAGGCTGCCCACTCCTTATGAGACTCTAATGCCTGATGATGACTATCATCCTGAAACCATCTCCCCAACCCCCACGTCCATGGAAGAACTGTCTTCCACAAAACTGGTCCCTGGTGCCAAAAAGGTTGGGGACCGCTGCTACAGACTAGGAAAATAAAGTGTGCATATTCCTAAGGCCTTATCAATGAAATCACCTACTCTGAAAAAATTAAGGAAGACCTTTTTTAGAAAGAGAAAAAAAGTGAGAGAAGGGAGAGAGCCCCCAAATGAGTTAAGACTGCAAGGAGGATTGCTCCTCTTATAGTTACCAAAACGTAGGGGCTTTTCACTTCTTAAAAGAAAGGGAAAATTTCCCAAAGAAAACGGAATACGCAACACATCCTCTGCTTATTCCATCTTCCTTCTGTTCACTTTACCTGCACTGATTGTATAATGGGTCTTTTTCCACCTCTTCCATTTTTAGGAGAACGTTTGTCTTCAGAAAACCTCCATTCCCGGTTCTTCTGAAAACAAAAATTAAGAATTATTTAAAAGATTAAGAATTTTTAAAAATTCTTAATCTTTCCCACCCTAGAAGTGTGGGCTCATAACAGGAAGACCTCATAGTGACATGGGCAGAAGGCCCCAGGGGAGCTGGAGGTGCCCTCAGGAGGCCAGGGGAGTCCCAAAATCACATAGTAGCTCACGGTGCTGGGGAATCTCCTTTTCAGAGATGGGTAAGCCACCCTTCCACTCTTCCAGAGCTGCCCGGACAGAGAAAGGTAGGGGACGGGCCTTGAGACTCAGGAAAGCACATGCTAAACGGCACAGAAGCCCAAGGATTAGGGTGCTGCTTCCATCCAAGAAGAAAAACAAAACAAAACATAACCAAAAGCCAAAAAACTGAAATTCTCCTCCCAGCAGTCTCCGCGCGGTGGGAAGCAAGCCCGTTGGCCGAGAGAGCCGCCGTTCTCCTGGTTCCGCCCCACCGCGGTCCCGTCTTATTTCCGGAGGTGGGAGAGAAATGGCTCCTGAGACCCTTGCTGGGGATAGTTACTGAAAGGGGCACTTCTTTTTTTTACAGCCCATAAAGAGCACTTTCCCGTAAGGAGAAGCAGAATAACAAAAAAGACAAATTGTCAAAGGGCAAAATGTGCGGCGCATTTGGAAAGGCCCCCGGAGTGAAGGGAACACAAAGGGGATGACTTCTGCGAGGTTGAGGATTGATACTGGCCAAATCGATGCCTGAGACTTTTGGAGTTGAGAAGGAGATGCTAACCAAAGGACTAGGCTGGGTAGAGAACAGGAAGCAAGACGTTTAGTTAGAAGGAATGGCATAGGCAGAGACAGCCTTTCTCCACCATACAATGCAGATTTTTTATTTTATTTTGAGACAGGATCTCCGTCTGTTACCAAGGCTGGAGTGCAGTGGTGCCATCACGAGTCACTGCAGCAGCCTTGACCTCCCCCAGCTCAGGCGATTCTTCCACCTCAGTTCCCCGGGTAGCCGGGACTACAGGCGCACGCCACTACAGCTGGCTATTTTTTTTAATGTAGAGATATGGTCTCCCTGTGTTGCCCAGGCTGCTTTGGAACTCCTGGGGGCAAGTGATCTTCCTGCCTAGGCCTTCCAAAGTGTTGTGATTACAAACGTGAGTTACCTGTCTGGCCCAGGATCTGGAATTTTTGCTGTTAACACTCCAGGTAATGGGGGGGGGGGGGGGGGAGAGAGAGAGAGAGAGAGATTTCATGTGAGAGAGAGAGAGAGAGAGAGAGAGAGAGATTTCACGTATTTATTTATTTATTTTGTTGCTGAGGCCAAGATTTTGCCACGTTGCCTCAAGGTGGTCTCAAATTCCTGGCCTCAGCAGTCCTTCCCCATGGTCTCCCAAAGTGCTGGGATTACAGGCGTGAGCCACCAGGCCCGGCCCAGATTTCTGAATAATTAAGAAAGAATTCTTTTTCCCTCCCTCTATCCATAGGCAAGGGCTTCCTCTCTCTTCTGACAATCTTTCCTGCTCAAGCTCTCTGTTTAGCATGCCTAGGGAGTGGCACTGAGTGTTCAGGCTTTCTCTTTACTTTATTCAGCCCATCATCAAGTTTTTAGCTAGCCATATTATTAAAATTAATTCCCAATATTACTGCTAGTTTATGCCTTAAAATGTGCAAATGATAAACATAACAAAATGCTTGTAAGTACAAATATATCCTCAGGGGAATTTCAGTTTTGTTTTCTCATGGTGGGACCTAATTATCAAACTTTGTTCGTTGGAAACATCTGAAAGGTTTAAAAATCACATCGGGCCGGGCATGGTGGTTCATGCCTATAATCCCAACACTTTCGGAGGCCGAGGCAGGCAGATCACTTGAGCTCAGGAGTTTGAGACCAGCCTGGGCAACATGGTGAAACCCCATCTCTACAACAACAACAAAAATACAAAAAATTAGCTGCTGGTGATGGCATGTGGTCCCAGCCACTCGGGAGGCTGAGGTGGGAAGATCACTTGAGCCCAGGAGGTGGAGGTTGCAGTGAGCCGAGATCATACCACTGCACTCCAGCCTGGGTGACAGAGTGAGACCCCATCTCAAAATAAAGCAAAACAAAACAAAAAACAGATTGCTGGGCCCTACCTGAAAAGTTTCTGATTTAGTAGGTTTAGGGTGAGGCTCAATAGTTTGCATTTTTAACAAATTTCCAGATGATGCTGCTGTTCTGATGACCACACTTTGAGAACTACTGGTCTAGCATACCTAATAATAATAGGTAGCATTTACTGAAGTTTCTGCAGTCTGTTAAAGGAGTGGTTGACTTAACATGCAATTCTTATCAATACCATAACAGATAGGGGATAATATTTCTATCTTATAGGAAGAAACCTGGCTGAGGATAATGACTGAGATTACTTACTGTGAGAGAAGGCTGCTGAAGTTTAGAAAAACACACCTATCCACCATCAGGCGGGCCACCGGCTTCACATTCTTCTTTTATCTAAAAAGTAAGCAGGCATAGAATGTTATGTGCTATGGTTTTAAAATACCTTTGCTAAACAGAGTGTTCTCTCGGGTAATAGTTTTGGGCAAATAATTTCACCTCTGCAAGTCTTAGTGTCCTCAAAATGGGGGACAGATTGGACTACTGTAGTTAGGCCATCAAGAGCCCTAACCTGTTACTATTTTCCCCCATTGGGTCCCATGTTTTGAATGATTTTTATTTTTATTTACTATTTTATTTTATTTTTTTATTTTATTTTATTTATTATTTTATTTTATTTTATTTTACAGACACAGTCTCGCTCTGTCTCGCAGGCTGGAGTGCAGTGGTGCGATCTCGGCTCACTGCAAGCTCCGCCTCCTGGTTCATGCCATTCTCCTGCCTCAGCCTCCCCAGTAGCTGGGACTACAGGCGCCTACCACCATGCTCAGCTAATTTTTTGTATATTTTAGTAGAGACCGGGTTTCACCGTGTTAGCCAGGATGGTCTCGATATCCTGACCTCATGATCCACCTACCTTGGCCTCCCAAAGTGGAACAATTTTTATTATATTAGCCAAAGACGTTTTTGTTAGCATAAGATAACCATGGTTGCCACCCTGAGTTGGTATTTCAGCCAAAAACAAAGAAACAAAGTTTTATTTAGCATGCACAAACTTAGGTCACTATGTGATTTCTCTTAGAACACTGAAATATTGAGAGTTGTTTATGAATGCCTAGAGGTTTGTAGACCACAGGCTCGACACAATAGAAGTGGTTTGTTTTCAAGGTTCTTTCTTGTAATACTAAATGCATCTGTAAGACTCAGTGCTGATGTAAGGTGTGGAAACTTGTACCACAGCAGTCATCATTGCCTTGACCAGTGCTTGAGTATGTGGGATAACACCTTCGATGCCTCTGTTTCTATACTTTTGCCAAGAGATGAAATAGGAATGAGAAGTTGAAATGGAGTTTAGGAAAATGAGGTTCTGTTTAATACCAACACACTGCTGTTCCTTTCATTATTAATGTCTGTTAATTGTGTGGGGCTCTTTCTATGATATTACATTCTCTGTATTTTTATATTTTCAAGTATTTCACTGTGGATAAATTTAACTTTCTCTCTTTTAAGATAGATAATGCTCTGTTTGCCATTGGATATGGCCTGTTGTTATTGCCAGCGGTAGTAGCCTAAGTATTGGTATTCCCATTTCATTCCTTGGCAAAAGTATAAAAAGAGAAGCATTGAAGGTGTTATCCCACTGACTCAATACAAAATCCATACATTTTTCGTGTAAAATAATTCTTGCACTATCCTCAAAATGCAAGAGGAGTTGAGAAAAAAGACATATTTTTAAGGAAGAAATTGACTGTACTACATATCACGTATTTGAGATAACCATTTGCCCAAATAAGCATAATGGCCGCATTAAACAGGAAAACTGTGTTAGGCCCTTATAAAACAATCAAGGGCAGGGACCATCCATTTGTTCTTTTTTGCCTTCAAGACTTTAAAAGACTAGTAGACTACAAATGATAATATTACCTCATGTTATTGAGCCCTTATGAGTTGTTTTCAATAACATCATTCACAGACTGAGGCCTCCATCCCAGAGAGGTCTGTGCCACCATGTCACTAACTCCAACACAGTGACTGGGTCCTAATCAAGAACCCTTTATGAAATTGCTCACTGGCTCTTTTTTGGATCAGACCATAGCAAGTATCCTTGATAATTCACACCATTCAAAAGTGCTGGATGAGAAGTCTGAATACAATGCATCTCACTGTTGGAAATTTTCTATTCTAACTATTAATGTAGCAGACTACCTTCTTTTGATTATCAGGCAGACGTAAAATGCCATCAACAAAACAGAGTGCTTTTATGTGTTATCACTATCAATTGATATGCAAAGAAATAATTGAGATAAGGGTGTTACATCTTCTTGGGAACCCACTATGTGAAGGATATATCCTGTGAGGTGCTATGGACAGGTAACTAATACTTTCACAGACTAAATACAAATACTTTTACAAACGAAATGAAATCTTAATTATCTGCAGAGCAACATAGGCAAAATCTATATAGTTGTAGAATAAATGGCGAGGTAACCAAATTGGTATTGTTGATACCATTTTTAATATCCTTAATTGATTCACCTTGAGTATCGCCAGGCCGGCCTTGATTGTAACCTTTTCCTTGTTCCCTCTTGTATTCCACTGGTCCCTGAAATCACCTTCTCCTTAACCCCTCCCCGATGAAAAACCAGCTAATTTTCTAGAAACCCTTCCATTCTAAATAGAAGAATACGTTTTATCATTCAGTTATAGAATTAGTCACTTCTCAAGACTTCCTCTTTATTTGGATTCCCAAACTTAATTCAGCTACTGATTGGTGTTTTAATTGATTGAATAAAAGAAGGGCATACTCTTACCAAAATTTAATTATATCATTTATTATTAGACTCACTATGTTATAATAAATTTCTTTTTTTATTTACTTAAGTATTTAAAAGTTATATTAGGCAAAATATGATATAATAAATAATTCTACTAAAAGTATTACTGGTGGAGGGTGTCCAGGTTCTTGGCATTTTGAATGAAGAATTGGACAAAATGCACAAATAATGCAACAAAAGAAAAGCACAGATTTATTTAAAAGAAAGTACATGCCACAGAGTGGAAGCAGGCTTGAGCAAGCAGCTTATGAGCACTAGTTACAGAATTTTCTGAGGTTTAAATACCCTCTAGAGGTGTCCCATTGGTTACTTGGTGTATGCCCTATGCAAATGAAGAGGATGAAGTGAGCTTACAAGGTTATTTACTTGGTGTACACCCTATACAAATGAAGAGGATGTTTCCTGTCATAGCTGAAATGAAGTTACAAAGTTACTTACTTGGGCATAGAAAGTTGGGGTTTTTTCCATTTGATTTAGTTCTAGGAAGTCCTTAGGCTCACTGCCTCCAGACCCTATTCTCCTGCCTCAATAGGATAACAGAGGAAAATTGCTAAATCAAAGAAATATTTACTGGTGGGAAACACACAGGATGTGAAATCTTTTTATGTGACCTTTCTTGTTAGTGCAACAAACATTTCCAGATACAGATATTCCCAGACCTTGGCTTCCACTAGTCCTTGGTCACAAGAACAACGTCTTCATCATTTAGGAAATGTTTGGGAATGAAAAGTGCAAGGATGTGTGTCACTGTTACCTCTAAGGTCGTTGTGAGGGTAGATGAGAAAATGTGTGTCAAGCATTTAGTGTAGTGCCTGGAATATAGTAAACCAATGAATAAATGTCAGATGTATTAGCTACACAGCCCGTGACAAGTTACTCAGCTTTCTTATCTATAAAATTGAGGTACTAATACCAGCCTGGCAGGGTTGTCATGACATTAGTAATGATTTATAATAAACTGTCAAACACTGGCCCTGGGACCTAATATGTATCTAATAAGCAATTTAAAATAATTTAATAATACATCTTATTTACCATTTTAAAAGTAAGATGATTAGATGGGTTAGCATTTCCAACTTTATAGCTGAATAACCATGAAGCTTTGTAATACCTAATAAACACAGTACCTCTTTTCCACAACGAAGTGTTCTCATGTGTCACAAAGCTGGTCAAAGACTGAGTCTCTGATGGGCCATTTAGTGACTAATGAATAAGAGGTTAAAAAATGTAATGAATAAGCAAGTCCAAGTAGGCCTACATGGTAAAGAGGAGTCCGAACAGGACTTACACATAAATCAAGATTACGGTCTGATAAGGATCAGGCTCCAAGTGAAATCACCACATAGACTTTGAAGTGGTTTTATAGAGAAGAGTAAGAATGAGGGCTTCTGTGGGTCCACTGTAGGAGTTTAGTGTATAACACTGTGATGACATGTAAGATTGATGTTAGGAAGTTTTGAATATACTCAAGAGTTTAGAACCAATTAGAAGATATAAGCAAAGCACAGCTGCTATAATATGATTGGATCCAGACAGTATTAAAACTAGATTGGTGGTATATCACTAGAAGAGTGAGAAAATGGTGCAGATTTCATTTGAGTTTTACTTTTAACCCTTATGAGATAATAAGAATAATAATAAATATAACAATCAATCTTCTTGAGTGATTAATATGTCCAAAGGTCACTTATTTTACAATTATTCGTTTAACTGATATTTCTTAAGCACCAAGTATGTGTTAACAGACATTACTCTAATTGAGAATAGGATAGATAACAAGTAAGACAAGATTCCTGCTGTTATTTGGCATATTTTCTTTTTTTAAAATTTATTTTATTTTATTTTTTATTATTATTATACTTTAAGTTCTAGAGTACATGTGGATAACATGCAGTTTTGTTACATATGTATACTTGTGCCATGTTGGTGTGCTGCACCCATCAACTCGTCAGCACCCATCAACTCGTCCTTTACATCCGGTATAACTCCCAGTGCAATCCCTCCCCCCTCCCCCCTCCCCATGATAGGCCCCGGTGTGTGATGTTCCCCTTCCCTAGTCCAAGTGATCTCATTGTTCATTTCCCACTTAGAAGTGAGAACATGCGGTGTTTGGTTTTCTGTTCTTGCGATAGTTTACTGAGAATGATGGTTTCCAGCTGCATCCATGTCCCTACAAAGGACACAAACTCATCCTTTTTTATGGCTGCATAGTATTCCATGGTGTATATGTGCCACATTTTCTTAATCCAGTCTGTCACTGATGGACATTTGGGTTAATTCCAAGTCTTTGCTATTGTGTATAGTGTTACAATAAACATACGTGTGCATGTGTCTTTATAGCAGCATGATTTATAATCCTTTGGGTATATACCCAGTAATGGGATGCCTGGGTCATATGGTACTTCTAGTTCTAGATCCTTGAGGAATTGCCATACTGTTTTCCATAATGGTTGAACTAGTGTAAAAGTGTTCCTATTTCTCCACATCCTCTCCAGCACCTGTTGTTTCCTGACTTTTTAATGATTGCCATTCTAACTGGTGTGAGATGGTATCTCATTGTGGTTTTGATTTGCATTTCTCTGATGGCCAGTGATGATGAGCATTTTTTCATGTGTCTGTTGGCTGTATGCATGTCTTCTTTTGAGAAATCTCTGTTCATATCCCTTGACCACTATTTGATGGGGTTGTTTTTTTCTTGTAAATTTGTTTGAGTTCTTTGTAGGTTCTGGATATTAGCCTTTGTCAGATGAGTAGATTGCAAAAAATTTCTCCCGTTCTGTAGGTTGCCTGTTCACTATGATGGTAGTTTCTTTTGCTGTGCAGAAGCTCTTTATTTTAATTAGATCCCATTTGTCAATTTTGGCTTTTGTTGCCGTTGCTTTTGGTGTTTTAGACATGAAGTCCTTGCCCATGCCTCTGTCCTGAATGGTATTCCCTAGGTTTTCTTCTAGGGTTTTTATGGTATTAGATCTAACATTTAAGTCTCTAATCCATCTTGAATTAATTTTCATATAAGGAGTAAGGAAAGGATCCAGTTTCAGCTTTCTACTTATGGCTAGCCAATTTTCCCAGCACCATTTATTAAATAGGGAATCCTTTCCCCATTTCTTGTTTTTGTCAGGTTTGTCAAAGATCAGATGGCTATAGATGTGTGGTATTATTTCTGTGGGCTCTGTTCTGTTCCATCGGTCTATCTCTCTGTTTTGGTACCAGTACCATGCTGTTTTGGTTACTGTAGCCTTGTAGTATAGTTTGAAGTCAGGTAGCGTGATGCCTCCAGCTTTGTTCTTTTGACTTAGGATTATCTTGGCAATACGGGCTCTTTTTTGGTTCCATATGAACTTTAAAGCAGTTTTTTCCAATTCTGTGAAGAAAGTCATTGGTAGCTTGATGGGGATGGCATTGAATCTATAAATTACCTTGGGCAGTATGGCCATTTTCACGATATTGATTCTTCCTATCCATGAGCATGGTATGTTCTTCCATTTGTTTGTGTCCTCTTTTATTTCACTAAGCAGTGGTTTTTAGTTCTCCTTGAAGAGGTCCTTCACATCCCTTGTAAATTGGATTCCTAGGTATTTTATTCTCTTTGAAGCTATTGTGAATGGAAGTTCATTCATGATTTGGCTCTCTGTTTGTCTGTTACTGGTATATAAAAATGCTTGTGATTTTTGCACATTAGTTTTGTATCCTCAGACTTTGCTGAAGTTGCTTATCAGATTAAGGAGCTTTGGGGCTGAGATGATGGGGTTTTCTAAACATACAATCGTGTCTTCTGCAAACAGGGACAATTTGACTTCTTCTTTTCCTAACTGAATACCCTCTATTTCTTTCTCTTGCCTGATTGCCCTAGCCAGAACTTCCAACACTGTTGAATAGGAGTGGTGAGAGAGGGCATCCCAGTCTTGTGCCAATTTTCAAAGGGAATGCTTCCAATTTTTGCCCATTCAGTATGATATTGGCTGTGGGTTTGTCATAAATAGCTCTTATTATTTTGAGATATGTTCCATCAATACCGAATTTATTGAGAGTTTTTAGCATGAAGGGCTGTTGAATTTCGTCAAAGGCCGTTTCTGCATCTATTGAGATAATCATGTGGTTTTTGTCTTTGGTTCTGTTTATATGCTGGATTACGTTTATTGATTTGCATATGTTGAACCAGCCTTGCATCCTAGGGATGAAGCCCACTTGATCATGGTGGATAAGCTTTTTGATGTGCTGCTGGATTTGGTTTGCCAGTATTTTATTGAGGATTTTTGCATCGATGTTCATCAGGGATATTGGTCTAAAATTCTCTTTTTTGTTGTGTCTGCCAGGCATTGGTATCAGGATGATGTTGGCCTCATAAAATGAGTTAGGGAGGATTCCCTCTTTTTCTATTGATTGGAATAGTTTCAGAAGAAATGGTACCAGCTCCTCCTTGTACCTCTGGTAGAATTCAGCTGTGAATCCATCTGGTCCTGGACTTTTTTTCGTTGGTAGGCTATTAATTATTGCCTCAGTTTCAGAGCCTGCTATTGGTCTCTTCAGGGATTCAACTTCTTCCTGGTTTAGTCTTGGGAGAATGTAAGTGTCCAGGAAATTTTCCGTTTCTTCTAGATTTTCTAGTTTATTTGCGTAGAGGTGTTTATAGTATTCTCTGACGGTAGTTTGTATTTCTGTGGGGTCGGTGGTGATATCCCCTTTATCATTTTTTATTGCATCTATTTTATTCTCTCTCTTTTATTCTTTAATAGTATTGCTAGCGGTCTATCAATTTTGTTGATCCTTTCAAAAAACCAACTCCTGGATTCATTGATTTTTTGGAGGGTTTTTTGTGTCTCTATCTCCTTCAGTTCTACTCTGATCTTAGTTATTTCTTGCCTTTTGCTAGCTTTTGAATGTGTTTGCTCTTGCTTCTCTAGTTCCTTTAATTGTGATGTTAGGGTGTCAATTTTAGATCTTTCCTGCTTTCTCTTGTGGGCATTTAGTGCTATAAATTTCCCCTACACACTGCTTTAAATGTGTCCCAGAGATTCTGGTATGTTGTATCTTTGTTCTCATTGGTTTCAAAGAACATCTTTTTTCTGCCTTCATTTCATTATGTACCCAGTAGTCATTCAGGAGCAGGTTGTTCAGTTTCCATGTAGTTGAGTAGTTTTGATTGAGTTTCTTAGTCCTGAGTTCTAGTTTGATTGCAGTGTGGTCTGAGAGACAGTTTGTTATAATTTCTGTTCTTGTACATTTGCTGAGGAGTGCTTTACTTCCAATTATGTGGTCAATTTTGAAATAAGTGTGATGTGGTGCTGAGAAGAATGTATATTCTGTTGATTTGGGGTGGAGAGTTCTGTAGATGTCTATTAGGTCCGCTTGGTGCAGAGATGAGTTCAATTCCTGGATATCCTTGTTAACTTTCTGTCTCGTTGATCTGTCTAATGTTGACAGAGGGGTGTTGAAGTCTCCCATTATTATTGTATGGGAGTCTAAGTCTCTTTGTAAGTCTCTAAGGACTTGGTTTAGGAATCTGGGTGCTCCTGTATTGGGTGCATATATATTTAGGATAGTTAGCTCTTTCTGTTGAATGGATCCCTTTACCATTATGTAATGGCCTTCTTTGTCTCTTTTGATCTTTGATGGTTTAAAGTCTGTTTTATTAGAGACTAGGATTGCAACCCCTGCTTTTTTTGTTCTCCATTTGCTTGGTAGATCTTCCTCCATCCCTTTATTTTGAGCCTATGTATGTCTCTGCATGTGAGAAGAGTCTCCTGAATACAGCAAACTGATGGATCTTGACTCTTTATCCAGTTTGCCAGTCTGTATCTTTTAATTGGAGCATTTAGTCCATTTACATTTAAGGTTAATATTGTTATGTGTGAACTTGATCCTGTCATTGTGATATTAACTGGTTATTTTGCTCGTTAGTTGATGCAGTTTCTTCCTAGCATCAATGGTCTTTACATTTTGACCTGTGTTTGCAATGGCTGGTACCGGTTGTTTCTTTCCATGTTTAGTGCTTCCTTCTGAGTCTCTTGTAGGGCAGGCCTGGTGGTGACAAAATCTCTAAGCATTTGCTTATCTGTAAAGGATTTTATTTCTCCTTTACTTATGAAACTTAGTTTGGCTGGATATGAAATTCTGGGTTTAAAATTCTTTTCTTTAAGAATGTTGAATATTGGCCCCCACTGTCTTCTGGCTTGGAGAGTTTCTGCCAAGAGATCTGCTGTTAGTCTGATGGCTTCCCTTCCCTTTGTGGGTAACCCGACCTTTCTCTGTGGCTGCCCTTTACAGTTTTTTCTTCATTTCAACTTTGGTGAATCTGACAATTATGTGTCTTGGAGTTGCTCTTCTCGAGGAGTATCTTTGTGGCATTCTCTGTATTTCCTGAATTTGAATTTTGGCCTGCCTTACTAGGTTGGGGAAGTTCTCCTGGATGATATCCTGAAGAGTGTTTTCTTACTTGGTTCCATTTTCACCCTTACTTTCAGGCACCCCAATCATAGATTTGGTCTTTTAACATAATCCCATACTTCTTGAAGGCTTTGTTCATTTCTTTTTCCTCTTTTTTCTTTAGACTTCTCTTCTCACTTCATTTCATTCATTTGATCCTCAAACGCTGATACCTTTTCTTCCAGTTGATCGAGTCGGTTACTGAAGCTTGTGCATTTGTCACGTATTTCTCGTGTCATGGTTTTCATCTCTGTCAGTTCGTTTATGGACTTCTCTGCTTTGATTATTCCAGTTATCCATTCTTCCATTCTTTTTTCAAGATTTTTAGTTTCTTTGTGCTGGGTACGTAATTCCTCCTTTAGCTCTGAGAAGTTTGATGGACTGAAGCCTTCTTCTCTCAAGTCATCAAAGTCATTCTCCATCCAGCTTTGATCCATTACTGGCGATGAGCTGCGTTCCTTTGGAGCGGGAGATGCGCTCTTAGTTTTTGAATTTCCATTTTTTCTGCCCTGCTTTTTCCTCATCTTTGTGGTTTTATTTGCCTTTGGTCTTTGACTATGGTGACGTAATGATGGGGTTTTGATGTGGGTGTCCTTCCTGTTAGTTTTCCTTCTAACAGTCAGGATCCTCAGTTGTAGGTCTGTTGGAGATTGCTTGAGGTCCACTCCAGACCCTGTTTGCCTGGGTATCAGCAGCAGAGGCTGCAGAAGTTAGAATATTGCTGAACAGCGAGTGTACCTGTCTGATTCTTGCTTTGGAAGCTTCGTCTCAGGGGTGTACCCCGCTGTGTGAGGTGTGGGGTGTCGGTCTGCCCCTAGTGGGGGATGTCTCCCAGTTAGGCTACTCAGGGGTCAGAGACCCACTTGAGCAGGCAGTCTGTCCGTTCTCAGATCTCAGCCTCCATGTTGGGAGATCCACTGCTCTCTTCAAAGCTGTCAGACGGGATCGTTTGCATCTGCAGAGGTTTCTGCTGCTTTTTGTTTGTTTGTTTGTTTAGCTGTGTCCTGTCCCCAGAGGTGGAGTCTACAGAGACAGGCAGGCCTCCTTGAGCTGCTGTGGGCTTCACCCAGTTTGAGCTTCCCAGAGGCTTTGTTTACCTACTTAAGCCTCAGCAATGGCAGGCACCCCTCCCCCAGCTTCACTGCTGCCTTGCCTTTAGATAGCATACTGCTGTGCTAGCAATGAGGGAGGTTCCGCAGGCGTGGGACCCTCTCGGCCAGGTGTGGGATATAATCTCCTGGTGTGCCGTTTGCTAAGACCCTTGGCAAAGCGCAGTATTGGGGTGGGAGTTACCCAATTTTCCAGGTGTTGTGTGTCTCAGTTCCCCTGGCTAGGAAAAGGGAATCCCTTCCCCCTTGAGAGGTGAGGCGATGGCTCACCCTGCTTCAGCTCTCGCTGGTCGGGCTGCAGCAGCTGACCAGCACTGATTGTCTGGCACTCCCTAGTGAGATGAACCCAGTACCTCAGTTGAAAATGCAGAAATCACCTGTCTTCTGTTTTGCTGGTGCTGGGAGCTGGAGACTGGAGCTGTTCCTATTCGGCCATCTTGCCAAAAATATCTCTATTTGGCATATTTTCTATTGGATTTCATGGGTTATCATATATAAGTCTTCCAACAATGTCTTATAAGTATTATTAAAATTGTTATAGGTAAGGAAACCTGAGGAACAGACAAGTTAAATAACTTTCTAAAACTCACAAAGCCAGCAAGTCAGGAAATAAATCCAGGTTCTCTGACTCCAAGGTCACTGTTTTAGTCAGTCTGGGTACTAAAACAAAGTACCATAGCCTAGGTGGCTTATAAACAAAAGATATTTATTTAATATTTAATTAATTTAATTAATTTAATATTTATTTATTAAATATTAATATAATATTTATGGAGGCTGGAAGTTTGAGATCAGAATGCCAGCATGGTGGAGTTCTGATGAGGGCCTTCTTCCAGGTTGCAGACTGCCAACTTCTTATTGTAGCCTCACATGGGAGAAAGAGAGGGAGCTAGCTCTCTGGCCTCTTCTTATAAGGGCACTAATTCCATTCAGGAGAGCTCCACCTTCATTACTTAATTACCTCCCAAAGATCCCACCTCCAAATATCATCACACTGTGGAATAGATTTCCACATATGAATTTTAGGGGTATATAACATGTAGATCATTGCAAAGGCCTTTGGATATTAACCAATAATATAACCAATAATTGGATATTATCCAGTAACATGGATATTAGTTCAGTGCTGCAAAAGTCCAACTTTTATAAACCCAATTAAGGATATCAATAAATGTAACCAAGTTAATATTATAAGTCAGAGACTTTTACAACTTTCCATAAATTTCAAGTGAAAGAATTTTTAGAGCCCAATTTTCACAACATTGTCTGAGTTCCTCAAGAACCAACTAATAAAATATCCTAGCACACATTCGTCATAACAAATGTCGGTTGTAATTGGAAATCCACATTAAATCTGAATATTCCGGCCGGGCGCGGTGGCTCACGCCTGTAATCCCAGCACTTTGGGAGGCCGAGGCGGGCGGATCACAAGGTCAGGAGATCGAGACCACGGTGAAACCCCGTCTCTACTAAAAACAAATACAAAAAATTAGCCGGGCGCGGTTGTGGGCGCCTGTAGTCCCAGCTACTCGGGAGGCTGAGGCAGGAGAATGGCGTGAACCCGGGAGGCGGAGCTTGCAGTTAGCCGAGATCGCGCCACTGCACTCCAGCCTGGGCGACAGAGCGAGACTCTGTCTCAAAAAAAAAAAAAAAAAAAAAAAAAATCTGAATATTCCCCAATAGTTTAAAAAGTAATTACAAATATTCTTTTCTATCTACATGTATTTATTTATGTATTAGCCCATTCCCAGCAGATTTTATTTCATTCTTTCACAGTAAACAAACTCAGGGAATTTTTACTGTTTTACTGTAGTTCAAATCCAGTAAGTTTTACTGTAGTTTTCATGTTAACAATTTATATGGGCTAAAAAAGTTTTACTGTAGTTTTTATGTTAATGGTTTATATGGGTTAAAATTTGCACCCTCATTCTTAATTTTGTAGTAATCTGTAGTCACCATATGAAAGAAAATAAAGTTACTTTTGGGGAAATTACATGAATAAGGTCAAATGAGATCTGCAACTGTGGGATACAGTTTTGTCAACATTTTAAAAGGCCAACCAGGCTTTGGTCATTGTACATTGATATGATATAGGCCTATGCTTTTGTTATATTTGTTTCAGAGTTCTGTATTAATTATGAAATAATGGCTTATTCTGAGAAGAAATGATTATATTTGATTTTGAGAATTTTGCATTTGAGCTGATAAAATAAGATACACCAGAAAGAAGTGAAAACATGAAAATTAAGCTTCAGTGAAAGTATAGGAAAGTTTTAAATATTTTTATAATGAATAGATTATATATCACATGAATATATTATATATTCCTCCTTGACCTCATTCCTGAAATCTCACCCAATCTTTGACCTTCCCTGGCAAAGATCAAAATTGAGAAAAAGATCAGGAGTGGGGTAAGTCTCAGGAATAAAATAAGAGGGCAGCTGATGTTCACATTGCTTGGTAATTCAAAATAATAAAGACTTTTTAAAGCAGTGTTAATGTGTCACCAAGGTCATTAAATCAGTTTGGAATCTGGCAGCATTTGTGCACACGAGTAACCAGACTCCCTATCGCAAGCCCTCATGTAATTTTGAAGTGGGTCATAGAGTCTAGGGAGTTTTGGAAAAACTTTTTTCCAATGTGAGCTCTTTTCTCTATAGGTACTATTCTTTGACAAGCCAGGCCAGATAGTCTGGATTAGTCCCTGCTTATGTAATGCAGGCTGCTACTTTTAAAACACGCTTTCATTCATTTTTAAAAGAAATGCATGCTTATTAATCACAGTTTGGAAATACCAGAAATTACAAAGAAGAAAAAATAGCCCATAGCTTCACCATCCAATACCTTATGCAAATTTAGAAGTATTTTCTAAATCTTGTTTTACTTTGTAAAGTTAAAAAAGACACTTGAAATCATATTGATGTATAATTATGAATGCTGGATTTTTTACTAAACATTGTAAGTATTTTACTATGTTGTTAGACACATAAATATTAACTTTCATGTATTTAAAAAATTAAATAAATTTTTTAAAGATCAAACTTAAACTACTGCATAGTATTCCAGAGTTTATTTAATTATTGCCCTTTGACAGTTACTTAGATTTTTTTGTTTTTAATACTGCAAACATGCTACACTGGATACCCTTTTATATTCTTCTTTGTGTACATCCATATATAATTCTCTGAGAGACTTCTAGAAATGGAATTCCTACTCAAAGGGTATATACATTTATATTTTGTTATATATTGCCAAATTGTCCTCCAAAAAGGCTGGGCTAATTTAAATTACTCCCAACAGTGTTTTATTGTTTGTTTGTTTGTTTTGAGATAGGGTCTCATTCTGTTGCCCAGGCTACAGTGTAGTGGCACAATCATAGCTCACTGTAACCTGGGACTCCTGGGCTCAAGCAGTCCTCTCAGTGGGATCTTGCTATGTTGTCTAGGCTAGTCGCGAACTCCTGGCCTCAATGGATCCTCCTGCCTCAGCCTCGGTGGGATTACAGGCATGAGCCACCGTGCCTGGCTGTGTTTTATTGTTTTAATTTGCATTTCCTTATTGGTGCAACTGAGCATCTTTTCATCTGTTTATTTTTACTTTTTCTTTTGTGAATTGTTCTTCCTATCCTCTAGTTTTTCACTGGGCTATTTATTGACTTGTAGGAGCTCTTTATATTCTGGGAGACAGAGAAATGACAGTGTCAGATAGGAGCTGGTCCAGTTGTTTTCTACTTAAACAGTAACAGAGAACACCAACATCAGACAAGGTTATTCTGTAACTGTGATAAAGTAAGACAAAAATATGACCACTCTGTAATTATGTCTGAGCAAAGATAAAAACAAGAACACTGTGCAAATCACAAAAATGACCATAAAAAATGAGGGCCTAATGCTGTTTTACCTATTTACAACTTTAGCTCCATTGGATACCTCCTAGATAATAATTAAGATATGCAATCATGGAATTGCTTCACTTTCTGAAAGACTCACCTCAACATTTAACACAAGCCCAAACCAGAAAACAATCCCCCTCTTAATTTCCTCTTACTGAGATATCTCACCTGTTCCCCTGGCACACAATCTCTTTTTGCAACAAGTAGTAGATCCAACATGCCTACAGGTATGTTTTCTGGTATCTGTGGACTTCTGGATGTTAATCCTCTGCTCTGATGCTTAATACAGATATTTTCTCCTGGCCTTTCTTTTGTCTCTTAACTTTGTTTATGGTATCTCTGTTACTGCCACGTTTCTAATTTTATGTTGTCAATTTTATCAGTCTTCTCCTTTATGGCTTCTTTAGCTTTGTGACTTGTTCCCACCTTAGATTATAAATAGTATTATCCCATATTTTCTTTTAATATTTTTACAATCAAAAATGTTTAGCTCTTTAATTCATCTGGACTTTACTTTTGTGTGCAGGTAAGGAAGATCGAAGTTTTTTTCTAAATCTAGGACACTTCATTCAGGACTTAATTCACACCCATCGCTTTCTCTGGGCGGCTTTCCTTGACCCTCTCCCACCACCTCAACAATCTGAGTTAGGCGTCCTTGCGTTTTATTCCCATAGCACACATCGCAACAGTCATCACTTAGAATAGTTTGCTTGAGAGCAAGAGCAGTATTTTATTTATAATTGTATCTCCGTGTCCAGTAGGTTGCCTGCACAGTAGGAGTTTAATCAATATCTATCGATTGACTGTCCTCACTTCGTCTCCTTGAGAGCAGGGGCTAGATCGTATTTGGTGGGCCTCTACCGGGTAGATATGAAATTGAAATAAACCAGAGATTCAGTCCCCGTACTGTTGCCATGGCAATGCGGCGGATTCTTCAGGTCTGTAACGTCAGTTGTGCACTACAATTGGCTAAGAAATCGAACGCTTGTCTCACTCCCCTTCACAATTTTCTCCCCGGCTGCTACACTTAAAACTAAAATTACGTAAACGGAAGGAATAATTTCCGTGCAGTTTCGCCAAAGCCCCTTTCCTGGATTCTGGCTCCTTCTTCTTGCCCCACGGCTGAGGGGATGCAAGCAGTGACTCCTGTCCTCGGGTACCTTACAGACCCCTGGGGCTAGCTTAAAAGGTGCTGGAGAGTGACTGGGCGCCTGGAGTGGGTAGAAGCAGAAAGCTTCTATCTCATGGCGCACCCCTTTCCCGCACCCTGACGACTGGCTAGGTCGGCCCTGCCCTGTGCTCGGAGAGCGGACACCGGGCGCACCAGCCGTGTGCTAATGATTGGTGCATGCGCACCGTTCTAGGAAGACTGTTAGGAGACTGGAGGCTGGGCTGTGGCCTGTGGGAAATGTAGTCTCAAGGCGTCCTGTGTCCTGGAGCTTGAGAGGCGGCTCTGCCTCAAAATGTTGACTCAGTCATTGACCGCTGAGGGAAAAGACTGCCCTGCTTCTTATTACTGAAACGTAAACGAATGAGAAATGGGTGAGAGACTATAGATAATCTGGGGTAGAATTTGGTAGCCTCCTAATTTTCACCCTCCTGAAGAACTGACCCTACTCTCCTTCCGTCTCTTTCCTCAAAACTGTTCCAGAATCTGGCTGGGCGTTTCATTCTTTCTTTCCTGGATCCCTGTAGAAATTGAATTTCTAATTGAGTGATGACCTGCCTCATGGCAAATGAAAAGAGCAGAGGCCTTGGCCTTAGTGTGGTGGTGTGTAGGTGTGTAGGTGGGAAAGTGGGGGGGAGGGGATGTGTCAGGTTTTTCTTTCTGTCTTTTTGTTTGTTTGTTTCCTTGAGAGTGCAAACTGGAAAGCCCAAACATGTAAAGGTGCCCAGAACAGTGCTCGGTGCAAAATAGACAGGAGGTATATGATGTTTGTTGAACTTAATATGATAAAGGGCTTTGAGAGGAAAATGATTGCCCACTGTGGGACAGGGACTTGGGAGGGAGAATATATGGTATGAGTCAGAGGATCTGTGGTCCTGGCACATGGCTTGACCGTCCACAGTACATCTTGGTCAGCTGCTTCATTTCACAGAAAACTGAGATAAAAGGGCCCTGCCTGCCCAAGGTCCACCACTACACAGCAACAGCATTAAAACTAGAACCCAGGGCTCCCCTCCCATTATAAACCTCCAGATCAGACAATGAAGTGTGGAGATCAGCTTCTCACACCTCTGAGGGTAAATAAAGGCTAGGAAGGCAGTGTCAAGGAAAGATGATGCCAGAATCTGGCCTTTCTTCTAAGACAGATTGAGGTCTCCTCCTCTTCAGTAATGTGTTCTGTAGGTTAGCTAAACAAAGAGAGCTTACCCTTCCTGTGAATCTCAGAAAGGGAGGAATAACTATTTGAATTGCCAATGACAAGGAGCATGGAACCCAGGAAACTTAAAGTAAACATTCAACTGTATCCTAAAATCCATGATTCCTCCCATTTCTCTTCCTCCTCCTCCTCTTCCTCCTCCTCCTCCTCCTTCTTCTTCTTCCTCCTTCTAATCCTTCTCCTTCTTCTTCTTCTTTCAAATCCATAAAGTGATAGAAGTTTATTAAGAAAGTAAAGGGAGCCTGTAATCCCAGGACTTTGGGAGGCCAAGGCAGGCAGATCACGAGGCCAGGACATGGAGACCATCCTGGCTGACATGGTGAAACCCCATCTCTACTAAAAATACAAAAAATTAGCCTGGCGTGGTGGTGGGCACCTTTAGTCCTGGCTACTCAGGAGGCTGAGACAAGAGAGTGGTGTGAACCCAGGAGGTAGAGCTTGCAGTGAGCCGAGATCGCACCACTGCACTCCAGCCTGGGTGACAGAGTGAGACTCCGTCTCAAAAAGCAAAACAAAAAAAAAAAGTAAAAGGAAAAAATAATGGATACTTCATAGGCAGAGCAGCCCTCCTCTTCTTAATGATAGTTATCATCAGATCTAAAGTAGCCTCTGGAATGATGGAGTTAGAAGATTTCATTCTTTCTTTCCTGGATCCCTTTAGAAATTGAATTCCTAATTGAGTGATGACCAGCCTCATGGCAAATGGAAAGAACAGAGGCCTTGGCCTTAGAAAAGCCTAGATTCAAGTCCTAATTCTGTAATTAAACTCTATAATTAAAACTAACATGATCAAATTACTTCTCTATCTGTTTTCTATCTGTTAAAAGGGGTAATAGTACTTACTTCGTAAGGCTGTGGTAGAAAACAAATGAAACAAATGAAATTTTTACTGGAGTTAAGCACCTACCACAAGGTAAAAGGGACATTGGTTTCACTCAGGTCCCCAAAAGTACCTGAATTGCAATTGAGGAACTAAAAAAGTAAGAGCACAAATAGACACTTTTAGAGGAAGTTCTGGGCAACATCTTTCTCCCTGACAGGATAGTCTGCAGGAGTATATGATAGGAATTTGGAATGCTAGCACCTAGACTGAGATGCTGTTTAATTTCCACAGAGCTCCTCTATGTACCAGGGTACACTTCTGAAAATCTGTATCTCTTTTCTTAGAAGCTGGCTCTCTCCTGGCCTATAGTTGTAATCTGAGCTACATAATGCCTTCAGGGCCAGACATTGGAGTCGGAAGGGTACTCTGTGGTAAAACTCAGGAATATTCCCCCTGGAATCAGGAGTTCAACCTATGAGAACTCTTTTGGCTCTAAGATTTCCTACCGTAGCTTTTTTTGAATGAACTGTGACTCAATTCTAGAAGCTGTACCTTAAGGGGTTGCGTTGGGAGCAAGCTCCCCAAAATCCGGCCATAAACTGGCCCCAAAACTGGCCATGAACAAAATCTCTGCAGCACTGTAGCATGTTCATAATGGCCATAACGCCCAAGCTGGAAGGTTGTGGGTTTACCGGAATGAGGGCAAGGAACACCTGGCCTGCCCAGGGTGGAAAACCACTTAAAGGCATTCTTAAGCCACAAACAATAGCTTGAGCAATTTATGCCTTAAGGACATGCTCCTGCTGCAGTTAACTAGCCCAACCTATTCATTTAATTTGGCGCATCCCTTAGTTTCCCATAAGGGATACTTTTAGTTAATTTAATATCTATAGAAACAATGCTAATGACTGGTTTTGCTGTTAATAAATATGTGGGTAAATCTCTGTTCGGGGCTCTCAGCTCTGAAGGCTGTGAGACCCCTGATTACCCACTTCACACCTCTGTATTTCTGTGTGTGCGTGTCTTTCATTCCTCTAGCGCTGCTGGGTTAGGGTCTTCCTGACGGAGCTGGTCTCGGCAGGTTGAGGCCAGAACCACACTCAGAAACAGATCCTGGAGTTCCAAGAGTTTGCATCTGTAAGAGTCTTGGAAGTTCACAAAGTAGGTGAGATAGGGCACTTGGGTGATCAGGGAGATAGGGAGTTTAGAAGGGCAGAGCTGGAGAGAAGGAATGGGGCTCATTGCCTGTGTTTATAAGGAAACACACACAAATTCGGTATACAGAATACTGGTAGGTGGTTTTTGAGAATTATCTGCCAGAAAACAAAGTAGTGAACAGTGAGGAAGGAGTTTATGATGGGGCTAGCATCCCTTCTTTGTCTTCGGAAGATTTATATTTCCTTTGGACCCGTAATCCTTTGCAAGACAGGTTAGTGATTCTTTCCTGAGGTTCCATAGCTCCGAATACTTATCTGCCTCTTTGCTTGAAGTTATAAACTATGGTAGGACAGCAGAGGTCATGATAGTAAAGGATGAAACTGGAAGTAGAAGCCAGGGCAACAAAGTCGAGTAGAGATTGCAAGGTCCTTCAGCTAACTCTCTGTACTGTGTATCTCAATGGATCCTAGGCTTTAGGCCAGAATCTTTCAGAAATTTCTTTAATGTCACTAACAACGCCTGAAAACAGGACTTTGCCCTCTTCCCCTTCCTCTTGTTTCTTAGGGTTATGCAAAATTTAACTCAGTTTAACAAGAAGTCTTAATCCTGAATGCTATAGGAACAAGAAATGGTCTTCTGCTTGCAATCTAGAAACAGGACCAGGAAGTCCTTCTGATGGGGTTGGTTGGCATCACTGAGTCCACAGTAGAGAAAACTGATACCTAACCTGAAGAACTGCCCTAAAAACAGGGGTTACAGCATCCGCATCCCAGATTGCGGGAACAGAGACAGCCCAGGTAAACGAAGGGAAACGTTTCAGTAGGTTAATCCCAATATAGATGAATGGGGCAGAGAATAGTTTATCACTTCTATCCCTCTGTATCCACCCAAAACTTCTTAATCTCACCTTCTGAGGCAAATTCAGGTTGGGACAACCCTAAGTCTCAATGTTCTCAAGGCCCACCAAGAGAAGCTCTCAAAAGCAAAATACCTTTCTAAACTAAAATTTATGGAAAATAGATTCAGATTTCAAGTTAATGATGAAAAAATACACTTTAGCTTTCATTTTTCTAGGGTTGTTAGTAGTACTACCTTTGGGAAGATAGAATAGTAATGAGGAAAATCAAGATGTTACTAGTTTCTAGTGACTTTCTTCTTTTCTGAATCATCTACCTTCCTAGTTTTCCTCTCTTCCCACTGACAATAATTCTAGAGACTGGAATATGACATCCCCAGATGGCATTTTCTTACAGTCAAATCCTAAGTAAGTTTTAATTATCTTTGTTTCTATTGAAAAAAACAGTATAAGTTCATGATTCAAAAATCATAAGGCTGAAGAATGGGGACTGCCATGAAATGTCATGATAAAATTTGACAAAAAGCTTTGATGGTGTGAGGCTATGGGAGGTGATTTTCTGACAGTTTGGAGTGTGTGTTTGCTTGTAAATGTGCATTTCTGGAGTATGATCTCAGAAGGGTGCTAAAAGAGGAGATACGCTCAGACATATACCCATTTTGTGATGCTGAGTTTTTAAGTCATCATCACACTGAAAAAGTTTTACAGTAAACTTTTTCTTTAAAAGGCCGGTTAGTAAATATTCATTACTTTGCTGGCCACCTGGTCACTGTCACAACTACTCAAACCTGCCATTGTAGCACAAAAACAGCCAGAGACAAAATGTAAACAATTGAGCATGGATATTGAAATATGAATTTCATACAATTTTATGTATCATAAAATATTATTTTGATTTTTTTCAACCATTAAAAAATGTAAAACTATTCTTATACAAAAATAGGCAGCAGGCTGAGTTAGCTTAAGAGTTTTTCTAAGTCTACAAAATTTCATTGTGCATTTGGGAAGAAACAGGGTGTGGGTAGTGGTGTCAACTGTCAGCATTTACAAGGGGAGAGAAGGCTGGATATTCCAAGTGAATATCCAACTTAAATATAGGACAAAATCAGACATTGTGGCCCCTCTTGATTAACAGAATATATGCACTAAGAATAAAGACAAATACTACTAAAAGACATTGTAAGTACTAAAAGACATGGTAAGTATACTCTATGATATTTGCATAATGACAACATTACCTAATGACACATTTCTCAAAACTTTTCCCCATTGTTAAACAACACATGGCTATATTGTGGTGATAGTTTCCTCCCATATGAAAGTCTCTTTGGCTCTTTTTCTTACTTCCTAGGAGATATCCTTAACTTTATTTTCCAACTATTCTATTGAGATTTCCATTTCTCTTATCATGTTTAATTCTAAGAACTCTTTTTTGTTTGTTTTATAAATATCATTTGTATAGCATCCTGTACTTGTTTTGTGGATGCAATTTATCTCTCTGAGTATCTTTCAGTTTTGACTTTTGTTTTCTTCTCTCTGCATATTCTCTGTTTCCTACAAAGTGCTTTTTTTTTTTTTCTATTAGTTTGGTTTGGTCTTTATCTTTTATATTGGAAGCTTTCCTCATTTGTCTGGTGATACTTGGTTGTCTGTTTACAATTAGAGTGGAAGACTGTAATATGAATTGGAATTCTGAGTGCTTTGGTGAAACTTATCAACTTTGAACTGTTTTATTGGTTAATCAGGTAGATTCTTTTATTGAGAAGCCCTAATATAAATATATTTAGGTCTTTCCTCTTGAACTGTTCTGATTCATCAGTTAAGACTCTCCTAGTCCTTTACCTGGAGGTTAAATACCTGGTCACCAACATTCTGCAATTCAAACGGGAGAAGAGATCTGGAAATCTTAGCAGTCAAAAGGCGTATGTTTCTTTCATCTCTCTGTTTTGCACATAATATTAATATCTTCAAGCAGACCTGGTGTATCTGCAACAAAATTACTCTGTTTCTCAAAAGAATAAATTTTCAATTTTCTGTTAGGGTGGATAACAGATTGTTCTCACAGCTATGTGCAATAGGGGAAGGGATAAAGGAATTTAAATGTTTTTTAAAAATTAAAAAAATTTTTCAACCAATTCTTCTTTGTTAACTTTCACCCCCACACCCTTCATTCCTAATTTCCAGAGGATTTTACAGTGTACATCACAGTTGGTTCTTGGTCCCATTCCCCTACATAGCTGCTGTACTGGAATTTTTCTTTCATAGCTTTGCAAAATCAAATACTACACCTCTATCTGTTTATCTGCAAAATGTCATTGCTCAGGATTGTTTCCCCCTTTACTCAGAAATGCTGTCTTTTATTTTCAGTTACATGTAATAATTACACATATTTATGGGGTATAGAATGATGTATCAATACATGTATACAATGTATAAAAATAAACTCAGGGTAATTAGTATATCAACTCAAATATTTATCATTTCTTTGTATTATGGACATTCGAAATTCTAGATTTTTGAAAATATACAATAAATTATAGTTAACCATATTTACCCTAAAATTATGCATAACACCAGAACTAATTCCTCCTATGTATCTGTAATTTTGAATTTGATTTTGTTAGTTTGTTTGTTTGTTTTTAAGATGGAGTCTCGCTCTGTCACCCAGGCTGGAGTGCTATGGCGCAATCTCAGCTCACTGCAATCTCCAACTCCCAGGTTAAAGCAATTCTCGTGTCTCAACCTCTGAAGTAGCTGGGACTACAGGTGCACGCCACCACACCTGGCAAGTTTTTGTATTTCTAGTAGAGACGGGGTTTCACCATATTGGCCAGGCTGGTCTCAAACTCCTGACCTCATGATCTGCTCTCCTGGGCCTGCTAAAGTGCTGGGATTACAGGCGTGAGCCACCGTGCCCTGCCAATTTTGAATTTGTTAACCAACCTCTCCTCCTCCCCTCTTTCATTCCCAGCCCCTAATATCCAAATTATACCCTCTACTTCCATATGCTAAAAATATTTTTAGCTCACACATATGAATGAGAACATGCAGTATTTACCTACCTGGGCCTGTTTTGCTTAACATGTTCTCCAGGCTTGCCTATGTTGCTGCAAATGACAAGATTTCATTATTTCTTATGGCTGAATGATATTGCATTGTGTAGGCATACCACATTTTCTTTATCCATTCATCTACTCATGGACATCTGATTCCATATCTTGGCTACTGTGAATGGTGCTGCAATAATCATGGAGATACGGGAATCCCTTTGCTATATTGATTTCACTTCCTTTGGATAAATACCCAGTAGTGAAATTGCTGGATCATATGGTAATTCTACTTTTGGTTTTTTGAAAAACCTCCATACTGTTTTTCTTAATGGCTATGCTGATTTATATTCCCATCACCACTGTATAAGAATTCTCTTTTCCCCACATCTTAACCAGCATTTCTTATGTTTGTCTTTTTGATAATAGACATTCCAACTGGGGTGACATGATATTTTGGCTTTGATTTGCATTTCTCTGGTAATTAGTGTTGTCAAGCATTTTTAAATGTTTTTTGGCCATTTGTGTGTCTTCTTTTGAGAACTATCTACTGAGTTCCATTGCCTGCTTTTTTTGTTTTCTTTTGTTTTACTTTTTTAAAAATTATTATTATTATTTTTTATTATACTTTGTTCTAGGGTACATGTGCACAACATGCAGGTTTGTTACATATGTATACATGTGCCATGTTGGTGTGCTGCACCCATCAACTCACCATCACCCATCAACTCATCATATACATCAGATATAACTCCCAATGCCATCCCTCCCCCTCCCACCTCCCCACAGTAGGCCCTGGTGTGTGATGTTACCCTGCCCGTGTCCAAGTGATCTCATTGTTCAATTCCCACCTATGAGTGAGAACATACAATACTTGGTTTTCTGTTCTTGCGATAGTTTGCTGAGAATGATGGTTTCCAGCTGCATCCATGTCTCTAGAAAGGACACAAACTCATCCTTTTTTATGGCTGCATAGTATTCCATGGCGTATATGTGCCACATTTTCTTAATCCAGTCTGTCACTAATGGACATTTGGGTTAATTCCAAGTCTTTGCTACTGTGAATAGTGCTGCAATAAACATATGTATGCATGTGTCTTTATAGCAACATGATTTATAATCCTTTGGGTATATACCCAGTAATGGGATGGCTGGGTCATATAGTATTTCTAGTTCTAGATCCTTGAGGAATCGCCATACTGTTTTCCACAATGGTTGAACTAGTTTACAGTCCGACCAACAGTGTAAAAGTGTTCCTATTTCTCCACATCCTCTCCAGCACCTGTTGTTTCCTGACTTTTTAATGATTGCCATTCTAACTGGTGTGAGATGGTATCTCATTGTGGTTTTGATTTGCATTTCTCTGATGGCCAGTGATGATGAGCATTTTTTCATGTGTCTGTTGGCTGTATGAATGTCTTCTTTTGAGAAATGTCTGTTCATATCCTTTGCCCACTTTTCGATGGGGTTGTTTTTTTCTCGTAAATTTGTTTGAGTTCTTTGTAGGTTGTGGATATTAGCCCTTTGTCAGATGAGTAGATTGCAAAAATTTTCTCCCATTCTGTAGGTTGCCTGTTCAATCAGAGGGTAGTTTCTTTTGCTGTGCAGAAGCTCTTTAGTTTAATTAAATCCCATTTGTCAATTTCGGCTTTTGTTGCCATTGCTTTTGGTGTTTTAGACATGAAGTCCTTGCCCATGCCTCTGTCCTGAATGGTATTCCCTAGGTTTTCTTCTAGGGTTTTTATGGTATTAGGTCTAACATTTAAGTCTCTAATCCATCTTGAATTAATTTTCATATAAGGAGTAAGGAAAGGATCCAGTTTCAGCTTTCTACTTATGGCTAGCCAATTTTCCCAGCACCATTTATTAAATAGGGAATCCTTTCCCCATTTCTTGTTTTTGTCTGGTTTGTCAAAGATCAGATGGCTGTAGATGTGTGGTATTATTTCTGAGGGCTCTGTTCTGTTCCATTGGTCTATATCTCTGTTTTGGTACCAGTACCATGCTGTTTTGGTTACTGTAGCCTTGTAGTATAGTTTGAAGTCAGGTAGCGTGATGCCTCCAGCTTTGTTCTTTTGGCTTAGGATTGTCTTGGCAATGTGGGCTCTTTTTTGGTTCCATATGAACTTTAAAGCAGTTGTTTCCAATTCTGTGAAGAAAGACATTGGTAGCTTGATGGGGATGGCATTGAATGTATAAATTACCTTGGGCAGTATGGCCATTTTCACAATATTGATTCTTCCTATCCATGAGCATGGTAAGTTCTTCCATTTGTTTGTGTCCTCTTATTTCACTGAGCAGTGGTTTGTAACTCTCCTTGGAGAGGTCCTTGACATCCCTTGTAAGTTGGATTCCTGGGTATTTTATTCTCTCTGAAGCAATTGTGAATGGAAGTTCATTCATGATTTGGCTCTCTGTTTGTCTGTTACTGGTATATGGGAATGCTTGTGATTTTTGCACATTGATTTTGTATCCTCAGACTTTGCGGAAGTTGTTTATTAGTTTAAGGAGATTTTGGGCTGAGACAATGAGGTTTTCTAAACATACAATCATGTCGTCTGCAAAGAGGGACAATTTGACTTCTTCTTTTCCTAACTGAATACCCTCTATTTCTTTCTCTTGCCTGATTGCCCTAGCCAGAACGTCCAACACTATGTTGAATAGGAGTGGTGAGAGAGGGCATCCCTGTCTTGTGCCAGTTTTCAAAGGGAATGCTTCCAGTTTTTGCCCATTCAGTATGATATTGGCTGTGGGTTTGTCATAAATAGCTCTTATTATTTGGAGATCCGTTCCATCAATACCGAATTTATTGAGAGTTTTTAGCATGAAGGGCTGTTGAATTTTGTCAAAGGCCATTTCTGCATCTATTGAGATAATCATGTGGTTTTTGTCTTTGGTTCTGTTTATATGCTGGATTACATTTATTGATTTGTGTATGTTGCATCCCAGGGATGAAGCCCACTTGATCATGGTGGCTAAGCTTTTTGATGTGCTGCTGGATTCGGTTTGCCAGTATTTTATTGAGGATTTTTGCATTGATGTTCATCAGGGATATTGGTTTAAAATTCTCTTTTTTTGTTGTGTCTCTGTCAGGCTTTGGTATCAGGATGATGTTGGCCTCATAAAAGAGTTAGGGAGGATTCCCTCTTTTTCTATTGATTGGAATAGTTTCAGAAGGAATAGTATCAACTCCTCCTCGTACCTCTGGTAGAATTCGGCTGTGAATCCGTCTGGTCCTGGACCTTTTTTGGTTGGTAGGCTATTAATTATTGTGTCAATTTCAGAGCCTGCTATTGGTCTCTTCAGGGATTCAACTTCTTCCTGGATTAGTCTTGGGAGAATGTAAAGTGTCCAGAAAATTTTCCGTTTCTTCTAGATTTTCTAGTTTATTTGCATAGAGGTGTTTATAGTATTCTCTGTTGATAGTTTGTATTTCTGTGGGGTTGGTGGTGATATCCCCTTTATCATTTTTTATTGCATCTATTTGATTCTTCTCTCTTTTCTTCTTTATTAGTCTTGCTAGCTGTCTATCAATTTTATTGATCTTTTCAAAAAACCAGCTCCTGGATTCATTGATTTTTTGGAGGGTTTTTTGTGTCTATCTCCTTCAGTTCTGCTTCATCTTAGTTATTTCTTGCCTTCTGCTAGCTTTTGAATGTGTTTGCTCTTGCTTCTCTAGTTCTTTTAATTGTGATGTTAGGGTGTCAATTTTAGATCTTTCCTGCTTTCTCTTGTGGGCATTTAGTGCTACAAATTTCCCTCTACACACTGCTTTAAATGTGTCCCAGAGATTCTGGTATGTTGTATCTTTGTTCTCATTGGTTTAAAAGAACATCTTTATTTCTGCCTTCATTTCATTATGTACAGAAGCAGGTTGTTCAGCTTCCATGTAGTTGAGTAGTTTTGATTGAGTTTCTTAGTCCTGAGTTCTAGTTTGATTGCAGTGTGGTCTGAGAGACAGTTTGTTATAATTTCTGTTCTTGTACATTTGCTGAGGAGTGCTTTACTTCCAACTATGTGGTCAATTTTGGAATACGTGCGATGTGGTGCTGAGAAGAATGTATATTCCGTTGATTTGAGGTGGAGAGTGCTGTAGACGTCTAATAGATCTGCTTGGTGCAGAGTTGAGTTCAATTCCTGGATATCCTTGTAACTTTCTGTCTCGTTGTTCTGTCTAATGTTGACAGTGGGGTGTTGAAGTCCCCCATTATTATTGTATGGGAGTCTAAGTCTCTTTGTAAGTCTCTAAGGACTTGCTTTATGTATCTGGGTGCTCCTGTATTGGGTGCATATATATTTAGAATAGTTAGCTCTTCCTGTTGAATTGATCCCTTTACCATTATGTAATGGCCTTCTTTGTGTCTTTTGATCTTTGATGGTTTAAAGTCTGTTTTATCAGAGACTAGGATTGCAACCCCTGCCTTTTTTTTGTTTTCCATTTGCTTGCTAGATCTTCCTCCATCCCTTTATTTTGAGCCTCTGTGTGTCTCTGCATGTGAGATGGGTCTCCTGAATACAACAAACTGGTGGGTCTGGACTTTTTATCCAGTTTGCCAGTCTGTGTCTTTTAATTGGACCATTTAGTCCATTTACATTTAAGGTTAATATTGCTGTGTGTGAACTTGATCCTGTCATTGTGATATTAACTGGTTATTTTGCTCGTTAGTTGATGCAGTTTCTTCCTACCATCGATGGTGTTTACATTTTGGCATGTTTTTGCAATGGCTCATATCGGTTGTTCCTTTCCATGTTTAGTGCTTCCCTCAGGGTCTCTTGTTGGCAGGCCTGGTGGTGACAAAATCTCTAAGTATTTACTTGTCTGTAAAGGATTTTATTTCTCCTTCACTTATGAAACTTAGTTTGGCTGGATATGAAATTCTGGGTTGAAAATTCTTTTCTTTAAGAATGTTGAATATTGGCCCCCACTCTCTTCTGGCTTGGAGAGTTTCTGCCAAGAGATCTCCTGTTAGTCTGATGGGCTTCCCTTTGTGGGTAACCCGAGCTTTCTCCTGGTTGCCCTTAACATTTTTTCCTTCATTTCAACTTTGGTGAATCTGACAATTATGTGTCTTGGAGTTGCTCTTCTCGAGGAGTATCTTTGTGGCGTTCTCTGTATTTCCTGAATTTGAATGTTGGCCTTCCTTGCTAGGTTGAGGAAGTTCTCCTAGATAATATCCTGCAGAGTGTTTTCCAAATTGGGTCCATTCTCCCTGTCACTCAGGCACACTAATCAGACGTAGATTTGGGCTTTTCACATAATCCCATATTTCTTGGAAGCTTTGTTCATTTCTTTTTTTTTTTCTTTTTTTTTTTTTTTTTTGAGACGGAGTCTCGCTCTGTCGCCCAGGCTGGAGTGCAGTGGCCGGATCTCAGCTCACTGCAAGCTCTGCCTTCCGGGTTCATGCCATTCTCCTGCCTCAGCCTCCCGAGTAGCTGGGACTATAGGCTCCTGCCACCTCGCCCGGCTAGTTTTTTGTATTTTTTAGTAGAGACGGGGTTTCACCGTGTTAGCCAGGATGGTCTCGATCTCCTGACCTCGTGATCCGCCCGTCTCGGCCTCCCAAAGTGCTGGGATTACAGGCGTGAGCCACCGTGCCCGGCCTGTTCATTTCTTTTTACTCTTTTTTCTCTAAACTTCTCTTCTCACTTCATTTCATTCCTTTGATCTTCAATCACTGATACTCTTTCTTCCAGTTGATCGAGTTGGCTACTGAAGCTTTTGCATTTGTCACGTAGTTCTCGTGTCATGGTTTTCATCTCTGTCAGTTCGTTTATGGACTTCTCTGCATTGGTTATTCTAGTTATCCATTCTTCCATTCTTTGTTTCAAGGTTTTTAGTTTCTTTGCGCTGGTTACATAGTTCCTTCTTTAGTTCAGAGAAGTTTGATTGACTGAAGCCTTCTTCTCTCAACTTGTCAAAGTCATTCTCTGTCCAGTTTTGTTCCGTTGCTGGCAATGAGCTATGTTCCTTTGGAGGGGGAGATATGCTCTGATTTTTTGAATTCCAGCTTTTCTGCCCTGCTTTTCCCCATCTTTGTGGTTTTATCTGCCTTTGGTCTTTGACGATGATGATGTACTGATGGGGTTTTGATGTGGGTGTCCTTTCTGTTTGTTAGTTTTCCTTCTAACAGTCAGGACCCTCAGCTGCAGGTTTGTTTGAGTTTGCTGGAGGTCCACTCCAGACCCTGTTTGCCTGGGTATCAGCAGCAGAGGCTGCAGAAGATAGAATATTGCTGAACAGAAAGTGTTGCTGTCTGATTCTTGCTCTGGAAACTTCGTCTCAGAGGTTTGCCTAGCCATGTGAAGTGTGAGGTGTTGGTCTGCACCTCAGTTGAAAATGCAGAAACCACCCGTCTTCTGTGTTGCTCGCGCTGGGAGCTGGAGGCTGGAGCTGTTCCTATTCAGCCTTCTTGCTCAGGATTCCCACCACTGCCTCCTTTTTAATGGAGTTTTTTTCTTTTTTCTTTCCCTTTCCTTCTTTCTTTTTTATTTTATTTTATTTTTTTGCTGTTGAGATATTTGAATTCTTTGTATATTCTGGATGTTCATTCCTTATCGAATGAATAGTTTGCAAACATTTTCTCCCATTCCACAGGTTCTCTCTTCACTCTACTGATTATTTCCTTTGCGGCGCAGAAAGATCTTCAGTTTAATGTAGTTCCATTTATGTATTTTTGTTTTTGTTGCCAGTGCTTTTGAATTCTTAGGCATAAAATCCTCACCTAGACCAATGTCCTGAAGCATTTCTCATATGTTTTCTTGTGGTAGTTTTATATTATAGTTTTAGGTCTTATAAAGCCTTTAATCCATTTTCAGTTGTTTTTTTAATATGGCGAGAGATAGGAGTCTAGTTTCATTCTTCTGCATATGGCTAATCCCCCCAGCATCATTTATTAAAAAGGGTGTCATTTCCCCCAAAGTATTTCCTTGGCCTCTTTGTGAAAAATCAGGTGGCTATAAATACATAGATTTATTTCTGGGTTCTCTATTCATTTTCCTCTGTGTATGTGTCTGTTTTTGTACCAATACTATGCTGTTTTGGCTACTATAGCTTTGTGGTATATTTTGGAGTCAGGCAGTGTGATACCTTCAGCTTTGTCCCGTTTGCTCAGGATTGTTTTAGATATTCAGGTTCTTTTGTGAATTCACACCGATTTTAGGATTATTTTTTAAACTTCTGTAAAAAATGTCATTGGTATTTTAATAGGGATTACATTGAATCTGTAGATTGTTTTAGATAACACAGTCATTTTTAACAACATTAGTTCTTCTAATCCATGAGCATGGAATGTCTTTTGATTTTTTAGTGTCTTCATCAATTTCTTTCATCAGTGTTTTGTAATTTTAGTTACAGAGGTCTTTCACCTCGTTGGTTAAATCTTTTCCTAGAAGGGTTTGTTTCTGTTTGTTTGTTTGTTTGTTTCGTTTTTTGGTAGCTATTGTAAATAAGATTGCTTTCTTGATTTCTTTTTCAGCTAGTTTATTATTGGTATATAGAAATACTACTGTTTTTATATCCTGATTTTGTATCCTATGACTTAATTGAATTTGGTGAAGAGCTTTTTGGTGACATCTTTATATCTTTCTTGATATAGTTTGAATTTGCGTTCCTGCCAAAATCTCATGTTGAATTTTAATCCCCAGTGTTGGAGGTGGGGCTTGGTGATAGATGATTGGATCATGAGGGCGGATTTCCTCCTTGCTATTCTTATTACAGTGAGTGAGTTATCAGGAGACCTGGTTGTTTAAAAGTGTGTGGCACCTTCCCCTTTGCCCTCTTCCTCCTGCTCTGGCCATGTAAGATGTGCCTCCCTCCTCTTTGCCTTCTGCCATGATTGTAAGTTTCCTGTGGCCTCCCCAGCCATGTTTCCTGTACAGCTTGCAGAATTGTAAGCCAGTTAATCATCTTTTCTTTATAACTTACCTAGTCTCAGGTAGTTCTTTATAGCAATGTAAGAATGGACTAATACATTTCTATATATAACATCATGTCATCTGAAAAGGCAAACAATTTTACTTCCTCTTTTCCATTTTTGATGCTTTTTATTTCTTTCTCTTGCCTGATTACTCTGGCTAGGACTTTCAGTACTATGTTGAATAAGAGTGATGAGAGTGGGTATCCTTGTCTTATTCCAGTTCTTAGAGGAAAGACTTTCAGCTTTTCCCCATCAATATGATGTCAGCTGTAGGTTTGTCATTTATGGTCTTTATTTTGTTGAGGTATGTTCCTTCTATGCCTAATTTTTAAGAATTTTTTGTTTGTTTGTTTTTTATTATACTTTAAGTTCTAGGGTACATGTGCACAATGTGCAGGTTTGTTACATATGTATACATGTGCCATGTTGGTGTGCTGCACCCACTAACTCATCATTTACATTAGGTATATCTCCTAATGCTATCCTTCCCACCTCCCCGCTCCCCACAATAGGCCCCAGTGTGTGATGTTCCCCTTCCCAAGTCCAAGTGATCTCATTGTTCAATTCCCACCTATGAGTGAGAACATGCGGTGTTTGTTTTTCTGTTCTTGCGATAGTTTGCTGAGAATGATGGTTTCCAGTTGCATCAATGTCCCTACAAAGGACATGAACTCATCCTTTTTTATGGCTGCATAGTATTCCATGGCATATATATGCCACATTTTCTTAATCCAGTTTGTCACTAATGGACATTTGGGTTAATTCCACGTCTTTGCTATTGTGAATAGTGCTGCAATAAACATACGTGTGCATGTGTCTTTATAGCAGCATGATTTATAATCCTTTGGGTATATACCCAGTAATGGGATGGCTGGGTCAAATGGTATTTCTAGTTCTAGATCCTTGAGGAATCGCCACACTGTCTTCCATAATGGTTGAACTAATTTACAGTCCCACCAACAGTGTAAAAGTGTTCCTATTTCTCCACATCCTCTCCAGCACCTGTTGTTTCCTGACTTTTTAATGATTGCCATTCTAACTGGTGTGAGATGGTATCTCATTGTGGTTTTGATTTGCATTTCTCTGATGGCCAGTGATGATGAGCATTTTTTCATGTGTCTGTTGGCTGTATGAATGTCTTCTTTTGAGAAATGTCTGTTCATATCCTTTGCCCACTTTTCGATGAGGTTGTTTGTTTTTTTCTTGTAAATTTGTTTGAGTTCTTTGTAGGTTCTGGATATTAGCCCTTTGTCAGATGAGTAGATTGCAAAAATTTTCTCCCATTCTGTAGGTTGCCTGTTCACTCTGATGATAGTTTCTTTTGCTGTGCAGAAGCTCTTTAGTTTAATTAAATCCCGTTTGTCAATTTTGGCTTTTGTTGCCATTGCTTTTGGTGTTTTAGACATGAAGTCCTTGCCCATGCCTCTGTCCTGAAGGGTATTCCCTAGGTTTTCTTCTAGGGTTTTTATGGTGTTAGGTCTAACATTTAAGTCTCTAATCCATCTTGAATTAATTTTCGTATAAGGAGTAAGGAAAGGATCCAGTTTCAGCTTTCTACTTATGGCTAGCCAATTTTCCCAGCACTATTTGTTAAGTAGGGAATCCTTTTCCCATTTCTTGTTTTTGTCTGGTTTGTCAAAGATCAGATGGCTGTAGATGTGTGGTATTATTTCTGAGAGCTCTGTTCTGTTCCATTGATCTATATATCTGTTTTGGTACCAGTACCATGGTGTTTTGTTTACTGCAGCCTTGTAGTATAGTTTGAAGTCAGGTAGTGTGATACCTCCAGCTTTGTTCTTTTGACTTAGGATTATCTTGGCAATGTGGGCTCTTTTTTGGTTCCATATGAACTTTAAAGCAGTTTTTTCCAATTCTGTGAAGAAAGTCATTGGTAGCTTGATGGGGATGGCATTGAATGTATAAATTACCTTGGGCAGTATGGCCATTTTCACAATATTGATTCTTCCTATCCATGAGCATGGTATGTTCTTCCATTTGTTTGTGTCCTCTTTTATTTCACTGAGCAGTGGTTTGTAGTTCTCCTTAAAGAGGTCCTTGACATCCCTTGAAAGTTGGATTCCAAGGTATTTTATTCTCTTTGAAGCTATTGTGAGTGGGAATTCATTCATTTTTTGGCTAGTTTTAAGAATTTTTATCTGAAGGGATGTTAAATTTTATCAATTGCTTTACCTGTTTCCATTCAGATATCATATGGTTTTTGTCTTTCATTCTGTTGATGTGATGTGTCATATTTATTGATTTGTGTATGTTGAACCATGCTTGCATATCTGGGAAAATTCCACTTGATCATGGTGTACTATCTTTTTGATGTGTTGGATTTGCTTCGCTAGTATTTTGTTGAGAATTTTTGCATCTATTATCATCTGGGATATTGGCCTTTAGCTTTGTTGTTGTTGTTGTTATGACTTTGGTTTTGCGATCAGGGTAATGCTGGCCTCATAGAATGAGTCAGGAAGATTTCCCCTCTCTTCACATCTTTTGGAATAGTTTGAGAAGAATTGGTGTTAACTCTTATTAAAAAGTTTGATGGAATTCAGTAGTAAGGCCTTCTCGTCCTAAGCCTTTCTTTGCTGGAAGACTTTTTATTACTGACTCAATCTCACTCCTCATTATTGTCCTCTTCAGGTTCTCTATTTTTCGTGGTTCAATCTTGGTAAATTATGTGTGTCCATTAATTTATTTGTTTCCTCTAAGTTTTCCAGTTTCTTAGTGTATAGTTATACAGAATAGCCTCTAATGATCCCCTTGTATTTCTGTGATATGAATTGTTATGTCTCCTTTTTTGTGTCTGAATTTATTTCTTTAGGTCTTCTTTTCTTCTTGGTTATTTTAGCTAGCAGTTTTTTTGTTATTGTTTATCTTTTTAGAAAACCAGCTTTTTATTTTGTTGATCCTTTGTATTGTTTTTTAATCTCTATTTTGCTTATTTCTGTTCTGATCAGTATTATTTCTTTCTTTGTACTGATTTTGAGATTGGTTTGTTCTTGCTTTTCTAATTCCTGAGGTGTATCATTTATTGTTTATTTGAAATCTTTCTACTTTTTTGATGTAGGCGTCTATTGCCAAAAACTTTCCCATTATACCATTTTTGCTGTATCCCATAAGCTCCTGCATGTTGTGTTTTGATTTTCACATAGTTTAAGAATTCTTTTATTATCCCCTTAATTTCATTTTTTGAGCCAATGCTCATCCAAAAGCGTGTTTTTAATTTCCATGTATTTGTAGAGTTTCCAAAGCTCCTGTTGATATTGATTTGTAGTTTTATTTAATTGTGATCTGAAAAGTTACTTGCTATGATTTTAATTTTTAAAAATCTGTTGAGACTTATTTTTGTGGCCTAACACTTGGTCTATCCCAGAGAATGTTCCACGTGCTGATGAGAAGAGCGGGTATTCTGCAGTTGCTGTATGAAATATTCTATAAATGTCTGTTAGGTCTATTTGGTTTATACTGCAGATTAAGCCAGATGTTTCTTTGTTGATTTTCTATCTAGATGATCTGCCAGTATTGAAAGTGGAGGGTCGAAGTTCCCAAGTATTATTGTATTAGTGTCTATCTCTCCCATTAGCTCTAATAATATTTGTTTTATATATATTGGTGCTCTGGTGTTGGATGCATATTATTTACAATTGTCATGTCCTCTTGCTGAATTGATCCCTTTATCATTATATATAATGACTTTTTTGTCTCTTTTTATGTTTTTTGCCTTAAAGACTATTTTGTGTGACATAAGTATAGCTACTCCTGCATATTTTTGGTTTCCATTGGTGTGCAATTTTTTTCATTTCTTCACTTTTGGTCTATGTGTCTTTAAAAGGGAAGTGAGTTTATTGTAGACAGCATATAGTCGGGTTTTGTTTTCTTATTCAGCCAGACTATATATTTTAATTGGGGAATTTAAACTATTTACATTCAAGATTGTTACTGATAGGTGAGGACTTAACAGCTGTCATTTTATTAATTGTTTTCTATTTGTTTTGTGTAGTTTTTATTCCTTTATTAGTCTTTAATATTTGCCTTTACAATTGTTGGTTTTTTGTAATGATGATATTTGATTCCTTTCTCCTGATCATTTGTACATTTCCTCTGCCAGTGAGTTTCATACATTTGTGTTTTCATGATGACATATATTGTCCTTTTGCTTCTAGATGTAGAACTCCTTTAAGCATTTCTTGTAGAACTGGTCAGTGTTGATGAATTGCCTCATTTTTTGCTTGTCTGAGAAAGGCTTTATTTCTGTCAGCCAAGAGTAGTGTTGTTGGTTATAGTATTCTTGCCTGACAGGTTTTTTCTCCACCAACACTTTGAATATATCATCCCGTTCTCTCTTGTCCTGTAAGATTTCTGCTGAGATATCCACTGTGAGTCTGATGATGATTCCCTTATATGTGACTTGATGCTTTTCTCTTGCTGTTGTTAGAATCTTAGAATTTGACTTTTGATGGTTTAACTATAATGTGCCTCAAAGAAAACCTTTTTGGGTTGAATGTATTTGGGGATCTTTCGGTTTCCTGTATCTGGATGTCTATCTCTCTCCCAAGACTTGGGAAGTTTTCAGCCATTCTTTCCTCAAATAGGTTTTCTATGCCCTTGTCCATTTCTTCTCCTTCTGATGCTCACCATTTGTTTTATGGTGTTCTGTATGTCACACAAATTCTCTTCATTCTTTTTATTATTTTTTATGTGACTGAGTTATTTCAGAAGGTGTCTTCAAGTACAGAAAGTCCTTCTACTACTTGATCTATTGTTGAAGCTCTTGATTGTATTTTTTTCTTTCATTCATTGAATTATTCAAGTCCAGGATTTCTATTTGGTTATTTCTTATAGCTGTCTTTTTGTTGAATTTCTCATTTATGTCATTTTTTAAAATTTTTTTCTTTGTCTAATTGTGTTTTGTGTCTCACTGAGTTTTCCTAAGGTTATTATTTTGAATTCCTTTTCAGGCATTTCACAGATTTTCTTTTTGGGGGGGATCTGTTACTGGAAAATTACTATGTTCATTTGGGAATGTCCTCTTCCCTTATTTTTTCATGTTTCTTTTGTCCCTACTTTGATATTTATGCAATTGGTGTAACAGTTGCTTCTTCCAATCTTATGGATAGGATTTCTCAGGGAAATATTTTTTCCTATGTGTGTACCTATAGTGTTGGTTGGGTAGGGTGGTTTGGGTTTGATTCTGCATGGCTGCAGTTAGTATAGTATCTGTATGATTTCTTCAACTGTAATCAATGTCAGTGGTGTCTGTGAGTTCCTTAGTGGTGTAAGCTGCATTTGTTATTGGAGACTGTGGTGAGGCTTTGCTGAGGATGAGGTTGCCAGGTAGGCCAGTCCTTGTGCACCAATAGTGGTGGCAGCTGGATAGGCATGCCATCTTTGGGTCCTCAGGTGGCATACACAGGCACTGGCAGTAGCAACAGTGAGCCAGGTGGGTGAGTCCTTGGACCCCTGGGCTATGCACACAGCCCCAACAATAGCATCACATCAGCCTACTGACCCTTGGAAACTTGGGTGGCATTTATGGATGCCAAAGGTGGTGGCAGCAGGGTTGGCAAGCAGGTCTCCAGGCCCCCAGGATGTGCATAGGTGTCAGTTATTGCAGTGGTTGTCAGAACATACCTTTTCTCAGGCCCTTGTGTAAGTGTCAACATCAGTCCCAGAAGTGGGTGGGGTGGGCCAGTTGTCAAGTCCTGAGAGTTGGCACAGGTGTGAGCACCAGTAGTAGTGGGCAGGGTCCTCAGGCTCCTGGACAGTCTGTATGGGTCAGGTTCCAGAACCAGCTGACAGGATGGACTAATCCTCAGGTCCTTGAATGGCACACATAGTCACAGGCACCAGTTGTGGCAGGCAGGGCAGACTTTTCCTCAGGCTCCTGAACATTTTACAGCGGTGCCAACAGCAGAGCAATGGATAAGACAGACCTGTCCTCAGGGCCCTAAATGGCATGTGTAGGGACTGGGGACAGTGGGCAGGGCATGTCAATCCCCAGTCCCCTGCATGGCACATGCAGTCATCAGTGGTGGCAATATGTGGGGCAGACCTACCCTAAGCCTTCAGAAGCCTCAGGCTACAATGGCCTTGCCCTCAGCGATGCAGGGTTGCTGTCAGTGGTGGTGGCCCAGGCAAGCAGCTCCCAAGCTCTGGGGAGAATGTGCTTTGACTCCCTTTGTCTTGAGGCAGCTTGCTTTGTGCACTGTACTGCCTGTTCCCTGGGTTGTAGGACACTGCATGGATTAGAGTGCTAGGGATCCAGCCACACCACTGGATCCAGATGGTGTCATGATGCTACAGCCCTCTTGATGGACATGGGGGGATGCCAGTGGGGCTCCAGGGATGGAGAGACACAGGAGCTGTTGGATCCCAGGTCAGGATATAGGCTTGCGGACATTGGACTCTCAAAATGGTGCTGTGCTGTAGCTGCTTGGGTCTCAGGGTGGTGAGTGGTCCCCAGTGTGAATTCCCTCTCTGGAAAAATTCGGTCATGTGGGCTCCAGGTAGTTTCTTATACTAGACTTAGAGCCTCTGATGGCAAGGGGGGGCTCTCCTGTGACTAAAATTGCAGGTGTGCGTGATGGAAATGTGGACCACTGGGGTTCTCTAGCTTGTTTTCTTCACAATGCAGAGTTCCTTCTGTCTCTAAGCTGATCCCACTTGGGCTGGCTGCATCTTCACTCCTCTCTTCTTCTTGGCCTTAGAAGTTTCCTATAACTTCCCTGCTGAATCCCAGTGTTGTTTCGTAGGCATGCTAATTCAACATGTGGTTATCTACTTGCTCTTTTGGCCCTTCTTTGTGGAGGAATGTGCCAGTTGCCTCTACTCTGCCTCTTAGAAATGCTTATTGCTGATGTTTTATGTTTGTATACTCTGCAGATCTATGTCTTAAAAAAAATCATTGCTCTATTGTTTCTGGGGTTTAAGAGGGAGCAAAATTAGATGTTAGTGTTCAAACTATAGTTTTCTGGTTCCCAAGAATTTTGACATCTCTCAACAGCCCTCACTGAATTCACTAACAATATATAGAATGCCAATTCAACAAAAGCAAATGTCCAGAGAACATTCTGGGAAGATGGCAGAATAAGAAGCACCAACAATCTGTCTCCCTACCTAGACAAAAATTGCACTGGCTGAATCAGTCTGATGTAACTATTTTGGAACTCTGGAGTCTATTGAAGGATTGTAGCTTCCATAGGAGAAAGCTTGGACAATAAAGTGTGATTAACTTAAACCAATTTCAGTACTTTGCACAGTAGCAGTTATCTATTCCCCATTGTCAGCCATGTGGCAAGTAGCTGTGCATGTGTTCCTGGAACAGCTTGCACACAACTTGCAGGGTCCAAAAGGGACCTTTTCCTCTAAATTATCAGGGATTATGGCTCAAGGTCTGAGCTAAAAAGTAATTAACTAAATAAATAAAATATTAGGGATCAGTGCTCTGGTTACTGATTGCTACTTCTGAACACACAGGTGCAGACAAAGAGCAGGCAGTCATTATTGTTTTAGTGTCCTCATCTTCCCTCAGCTGAAGTGACTTCCAGAGTATTTAAAGGGCAAGTCTTCTTTTTCTCCCTTCATTTTTCTCTGTCTCTTATTTTTGAAGCAAAACATTAAAGACTAGGACTTTTTAAAAACAACTGCATATATGGAAAAAATTGAAAGTGACCATACACAACTCGGGAAAGATACAGGGAATGCTAAACGCACACAATCATGAAAAGATAAGCACATGTCAAGAGGACACAGGCACCAACTCAAAGAGCTCCCAATTGCCAAAGCTGGAACAATTTGAGCAAGAAAATAGTGCAGTATTTAATTACAACCCCAAATATAAAATATCCATGAGTTCCTACTGATGTAAATGATGGAAAAAATACATAAATGGGGATGAATAGACAAATCTCTCATGCAGAAGAATTTAAAATAATTTATATAGCCACTCCCCCGTCAAGGAAGTGAAGCTAACTCCTGACTCCTTTATGTGTTGGCTGTACCTAGTGATTTGCTTCCAAAGTAAACAGCATGAGGGGAGGGTCAAAAAGTAACTTTACAGGAGAAACCTCACAAACACTGCTTCATCCAGGTGATCAAAGTTAACAAAAGTGATAATTCATCTGTATATAACAAATCTTTGATATGATGTGATGAAAATGACACTTTACCTTTGTGGTCTTCCTCCCAAAAACTCACAACCCTTGAGAAAAACTTCTTTAAAAACACAGCTGAGGAACATTATGCAAAATACCTGGCCAGTAATCCTCAAAACTCTCAAGGTCTACGAAAATGCCACAGCCGAGAGGAGTCTAAGGAGACATGCAACTTATCCTGAATGGGCTCCTAGAACAGAAAAATACATTAAGTAAAAACTAAGGAAATGTGAATAAAGTATGGACTTTAGTTAATAACAGTGTACCAATATATGATACAATGTATCAATAAATTAACTGTTCATTAATTGTGAGAAATGTATCATACTAATAATATTAATAATAGAGGAGTTTGCCGTGTGGTATATGGGAACTCTGTATTATCTTTGCTACTTTTCCGTAATTTAAAAGTATTCTTAAATAAAAAGTTCATTAAACATACAACTGGAAATTTTTTTTTTTGAGACAGAGTCTCTCTCTGTCACCCAGGCTGAAGTGCAGTGGTGCAATCTCAGCTCACTGCAACCTCCGCCTCCCGGGTTCAAGCAATTCTCCTGCCTCAGCCTCCTGCGTAGCTTACAGGCATGTGCCACCATGCCTGGCTAATTTTTTTGTATTTTTAGTAGAGACAGGGTTTTGCTGTGTTGGCCAGGCTGGTCTTGAAGTCCTGGCCTCAAGTGATCCACCTGCCTTGGCCTCCCAAAGTGCTGGGATTACAGACGTGAGTCACCATGCCTGGCCACAACTAGAATCTAATATCTCTATTAGATTAATATAGTGTTATTAATAATATAGATTACATATATTATATAATTAATATTAGATTAATACAGTGTTAATATAGAATGTTACATTAAAAATATCTATGGAGTTTATTATATCATATGTATATGTAACTAGTTTGTTGAACAATTTTATACTATGAGGCACAAGTATGAATCGTGAAATGGTTTTATGTTTCTCTAGTTACTGCCACCAACTGTGATATGCCAAATAATCCTTTCTATTGGAGAACAGATCCTTTGATGAATATTCCATAACTGCCTGGTTACTTTCAGAGATTTAGAGTCTATTCTTATCTTACAGTCAATTCAAAGCTGGCTTCTGAGGCTGAATGCAGTGATCATGCCTGTAATCCCAGCACTTTGGGAAGCCAAGGTGGGAAGATCATTTGAGGCCAGGAGTTTGAGACCAGTCTGGGCAAAATAGTGAGACCCAATCCCTACAAAAAATTAAAAGATTAGCCAAGAGTAGTGGTCCATGCCTGTAGTCCCAGCTACTCAGGAGGCTGATGGAGGAGGATCACTTGAGCCCAGGAGCTCAAGGAGTGAGTCATGATCATACCACTGCACTCTATCCTGGGCCACAGAGCAAGACCCTATCTTTAGAAAATAAAAATGAAAAATAAAAACAGCTGGTACCTCTCCTACCCTCCAGTGCCTGTCAGGCTTGTAATAGCTCAGAGAAGAGGGAAGGCATGATCTGTTCATTCACTCTTTCTCCCACTCTAGCACCTTCTAGTGGGCCCTTTGGATGAAGAGTGGTCTGCCTCTGAGACATTGCTTTTCCCTTCATTTTCAACAACCTAACACATCTGACATCAGGCCCTAGAAGGGGAAATTGAAGGGAAGCAGGAGTTTGTTATGCAGTAATGGACCTCCTGAAGATAGAAAAGTATTCTTAGTTATTCTTGGACTCAATTTGGTTTTGTTTCCTACTGGTGGCCTCCACGGATGTGGTGATTTCCATATAGATGCTATATATATTTTTCTGGGGGTGATATTTGGCTTTAAACTGGTCTCCTCCTTTTCTAAAGTCACCCCAACCCAGAGAGATACATTGAGGCCTCTATTTGGCATCTGCCTTCATGACCCAACTCCCTCTCTAGACAGGATATTTCCTATCTATGTGGCTGCCTAGGCAACCCTGTTTCCTGTCCTTTTCATCTCATCTTTACACGAAGGTGAGCTAGGAGACTGGCAGAACTTGTTTTCTGGTCACAATTCTGCTGACCAAAACAGGATCTAGTCCAGACAGGATAAAGTGAAGAAACTGGACAAAAACCAGCAGATGGTGACTGAAAGCAGTCCCTAGCTGCTCTCATTGCTTGTTAGCATAAGATACTCCCACCAATACCATGACAGTTTACAAATGCCATGGCAGTTACTGGAAATTACCACCCCTTTCCATGGCAATGACCTGGAAGTTACCACCCCTTTGGTAGAGAGTTCTAAATAATCTACTCCTCAATTTGCATTAAACTACCCCTTAATTTGCATGTAATTGAAAGTGGGTATAAGAGAACAAAAGTATAGTTGCCAAGAGCCCATGCATTGCTGATTCTGGGCACATGGCCTATGAGTTAGCCCTGCTCTGCTAGAAGTAGTACTATTTAATAAAATATTGTTGTCTAACACCACCAGCTCATCCTTGAATTCTTCCTTGGGTGAAGCCAAGAACCCTCCTGGGCTAAACTGCAACTTTAGGGTTCCCCTGTCCTGCATCAAAGCCACTGGCACCACTGAATTCCTTTCTTGATCTACTAGGACCTTGGGGATTTGGTGGATTGCTCCCATAATTTCATCCAAAGCTCATTACCTCATTGCCCCTATTTTCCCATGGGGTCAGGTTATTCCAGCAAGCCTCTCACATTCAGGCATTTCAAGACAAAAGCAAGCACACATTTTTAGGTTCAGTTTTGGGGTGACTCTAGTCACAGCTTTGGTGGGAAAAAAACAGGCCGGAAGGACCAGGCACAGTAGCTCACACCTGTAATCCCAGCACTTTGGGAGGTTGAGGTGGGCGGATTGCCTGAGCTCAGGAGTTCACCACCAGCCTGGGTAACACGGTGAAACCTCATCTCTACTAAAATACAAAAAAAAGCTGGGTGGCATGGTGGTGTGCGCCTGTAATCCCAGCTACTTGGGAGGCTGAGGCAGGAGAATCACTTGAACCCAGGAGGCGGAAGTTGCAGTAAGCCAAGATTGCGCCACTGCACTCCAGCCTGGGCGACAGAGCTAGACTCCATCAACCAAAAAAAAAAAGGGGGGTGGGGAGGCTGGAAGAACAGATCTGCTCCTAATTTGCATGTCCAAGTCTAATTTAGAACATACGCAAAAATCTCTCTCCTGTATAGCTCAAATGGTTTACTCTAGGACATGTTAAAAACTTTTTAAAATTTTTTATTTTTGCTTCACTGATTATGCAAGGCATTCTTGAGTAATAAAAAGCAGACCCTCTTCCGCCTTTAGGAATTTATCATACAGAAATAGTTGTTCATCTGTTCCAAGCATATGTGTACAAGATGTTCATTTACTTATAACAGTGAAAGTTTAAAAACCTAATTGTTCCTCAGTAGGAGAATAGTTTAATAAATTATGATATACCTACAGAGGCAGTACATGGAATAGTGGTTAAAAGCATGAAGTCTGGAACTAGAACATCTGGTTGAAATTCTGGCTCTGCAATTTACCAGTTATGTGACTATATCTCAATTTCTATATCTATAAACTGGAGGTATACTGGTTCCTACATAGTATGGTTATTGTGTGACCTTGAGTAAATTATTTTATCTACCTGACCCCTTGTTTTGTGTTTGGCCTGCTAATGTGACAGTAATTTTTTCTTTTTTTTGACTGACCCTCAGTTTTTTCAACAGTAAAATAAAAGTAGTGATGTCTACCTGCAGAAAAAAATACTGTATAAGTAGCCTCACTTAATGTCTGATGTAAGTAATAAGAATACCTCACATTTATCACACCCCTGTAATGTGCCAGGCATTGTTCAGTTTGCATACATATATTGATGAATTTACTCTTCCCCAAAAATATTTGGTATAGATACTATTATTACTCCCATTTTGCAGATGAGAAAACAGAGTTAAAAAGAGCTTAAATAACTTTCCCATGGTTACAACTTCCAATAATAGTTAGATACTCTGGGTATAACAGCTGCTATTTAAGAAGTAAGGCACACATCTGTTATAATCCTTTCAGTTGCATGCAGTATGAATCCAACCAAAAGTGACAAAACAATGAGTACACTGTTAAGTTACATCACAAGGACTACAGCGATGGGGATGATCCAGGGTTGGTTAAGTCAGCAACTCAATAACCTCATCAAAATCCAGGTATTTTCTAAATCTTTTTGCTCTGCCCTCTTCATGGGGTGTTGATTTGCCTTCTTAGACTGGATGCCCTTATGTTTCCAAATTGAGTGACATGGTTGTGGACATCAAATGCAAAACACTACATTCAGAGAACCAGGAATCATCCCTGTGTTTGTGTCCCTTTTAAGAGTGAGAATAAATTTTCCCAGAAGCCTTCCAGATTAGTCTGACATACTTTTACTAGAATTTCATCATGGTCTTATAAGTCATACACCACATAGTGATATTTTGATCAATGATAAACTGCATATATGATGGTGGTCCTATAAGATTATAATACCATACTTTCACTGTGCCTTTTCTATGTTTAGATATGCTTAGATACACAAATACCATGGTGCTACAATTGCCACAGTATTCAGTACAGTAACATGTACAGTTTTGTAGCCTACAAGCAATAGGGATATCATATTGCCTAGGTGTGTGGTAGGATATACCGTCTATCCTACCACATAGGATAGGTTTGTGGAAGTACACTCTATGTTTGCACAAGGACAAAATAACCTAATGAGGCATTTTTAAGAATGCATCCTCCATCCTGGCTAACACGGTGAAATCTCGACTCTACTAAAAATACAAAAAATTAGCTGGGTGTGGTGGCACATGCCTGTAGTCCCAGCTACTTGGGAGGCTGAGGCAGGAGAATTACTTGAATCCGGGAGGCAGAGGTTGCAGTGAGCCGAGATTACGCCACTGCACTCCAGCCTGGGCAACAGCAAGACTCTGTCTCAAAAAAAAAAAAAAAAAAAAAAAGGCCGGGCGCGGTGGCTCAAGCCTGTAATCCCAGCACTTTGGGAGGCCGAGACGGGCGGATCACGAGGTCAGGAGATCGAGACCATCCTGGCTAACACAGTGAAACCCCGTCTCTACTAAAGATACAAAAACTTAGCCGGGCGAGGTGGCAGGCGCCTGTAGTCCCAGCTACTCAGGAGGCTGAGGCAGGAGAATGGCGTGAACCCGGGAGGCGGAGCTTGCAGTGAGCTGAGATCCGGCCACTGCACTCCAGCCTGGGTGACAGAGCGAGACTCCGTCTCAAAAAAAAAAAAAAAAAAAAAGGCATCCTCATTGAGAGATACATGATTGTACTTAAAGTAACCCTTCACAAGGGAACTAGGATCACCATGTTCGGTTTAGGCTAAGATTGAACTTCTGGGACTAGAAAGGGGCCCAGATACCTTGTAAGCATTTGGTCATCAGGAGAAGGGGGAGCAAAATTAGAAACCTATTAGAGAGAATGAAGGAAATGTTGTTCACATTCTTGTTTAATCTCTTTGCTTTGAGTGTGGACTGGACCTAATGATTTGCTTCTAATAAATAGGATACAGAAAATGATGAAATGTCACTTTTATGATTAGGCCATAAGAGACTCTGACTTTCACATCAGTGGCATTTTCTCTCACTGGCTCTTGTGTGGTTATACTAGATGAGGCCAAAGGGAGAGGCTCACATGTCAAGGAACTGAGGGCAGCCTCTAGCCAACCACTAGGGAAGCACTGATGCCTAAGCCCAAACATACAAATATACATGACACTAAATAATAACTCAATGTGCTGGATAACTTCCTTTTGCCCTAAAAAATCCATTTTCCACTCTTTTCCATCCTGCTCCGTGCTTCTAGTAGCTCAGCGGTCCCAACCTCTTTGGCATTAGGGGCCAGTTTTGTGGAAGACAATTTTTCCCTAGACTGGGTTGGGGATGGTTTCAGGATGATTCAAGCATTTATTGTGCACTTTATTTCTGTTATTATTCTGTTAATATCCTATTATTATTATACTTCAATATATAATGAAATAATTATACAGCTCGCCATAATGTAGAATCAGTGGGAGCCCTGAGCTTGTTTTCCTGCAAACAGATGGTCCCATCTGGGGGTGATGAGAAATAGAAACAGATCATCATGCATTAGATTCTCATAAAGAGCATGCAATCTTGACCCCACACACGTGCAGTTCACAACAGGGTTCATACTCCTATGAGAAACTAATGCCACTGTTGATATGACAGGGGGCACAGCTCAGGTGGTAATGTGAGTGATGGGGAGCAGCTGTAAATACAGATGAAGTTTTACTTACTTGCCCACCACTCACCTCCTGCTCTGTGGCCTGGTTCCTGACAGGTCACTGACCAGTACCAGTCTGTGACCTGGGGGCTGGGAACCCCTGTGGTAGTTAATCCGTATGTTCTACATCAGGGAGCTCCTTTGTCCTCTGGCTTCCATTTGGGTTCTGCCAAGGGGGACACTGGAGTGAGGTCTAGGAATTATTCTGCCAGCAAACCTCTCTGTAAATATGACTTTATTTGGTGAAGGGGTGGCCTGCCCCTCCACACCTGTGGGTGTTTCTCGTTAGGTGAAACGAGAGACTTGAGAAAAGAAATGAGACACAGAGACAAAGTATAGAGAAAGAAAAAGTGGGCCCAGGGGACCCGCGCTCAGCTTACAGAGGACCCACGCCGGCACCGGTCTCTGAGTTCCCTTAGTATTTATTGATAATTATCTTTACCATCTTAAAGATAAGGGAGTGGCAGGACAATAGGATCATTGTAGGGAGGAAATCAGCAGTAAGACATATGAACAAAAATCTCTGTGACATGAATAAGTTTAAAGGAAAATGCTGTGCCTTGAGATGCATATGCAAACATCTCCATAAACCTTTTAGCAGCATTGTTTCAGCCTGTCACATGGGGAGAAACCTTGGACAATACCTAGCTTTTCTAGGCAGAGGTCCCTGCCATGTCCCTGGGTAGTTGAAATTAAGAGAATGGTGATGACTTTTAACCAGCAAGCTGCCTTCAGGCACTTGTTTAACAAAGACACATCCTGCACAGCCCAAAAGCCATTAAACCTTGAGTCACCGCAGCACATGTCTCTTGCAAGGACAAGGTTGGGGGTAGGGTCACAGATTAACAGCATCTCAAATACAGAACAAAATGGAGTCTCTTATGTCTACTTCTTTCTATATAGACACAGTAAGAGGCTGATCTCTTTCGTTTCCCCACAATTTGGAAGTATTGTTTTGTAGATATAATCAAGTTGAGACGAGGCCAAACTAAATAAAGGCGGTCCCTAATCCAATGACTAATTCTTAGAAGGGGGAAGTTTGAACATACACAGAGCTGCACAGGGAGAATGTCATGTGATAATAGAGGCAGAGATTGAGGTAATGATAAGGCAAAGGATGCCAGGGATTTCTGGCAGTTAACAGAGAGAAGCATGGAATAGATTCTCCCTCAGAGTCTTCAGAAGGAAGCAATTCTGCCAACACCTTGATTTTGGACTTCTAGTCTCCAAAACTGTGAGAAAATACATTCCTGCCACTTTAAGCCATTCAATTTGTGGTCGTTTGTTATGGCAGCCCTGGGAGATGAATAGATTGATTGGGCATTTTTCTCTGGTGCTATGTTAGAAATATCTGTGTAGAGTGGACCTATTACAATTTTAATGTGTTTTCTCCTGATTATGATAGTAGATAGTAATACATTGAAACTACAAAAACATTGTAAAGAATAATAACAATTCAAAAATATTCATGACTTCTGTAGTTATCATTTTGGTATATTTCCATTGCCTAAATGTGATTTGACATACCTTTTTCACATGATATGTAGAATTTTTATCCTGAATTTTACTTAAAATTATAGGTAAGTATGTATCTGTGGTATAAAGAACTCATGATAGATATATTGAATGCATAAAATGCCATTATGTAGGTGTTCTATATTTAATTTAACAGTTTATCTCTTGTAGAATAATTGGGTTGTTGTCCATTTTTTATTATTAGAAGCATTCTATGATGCGGGGTGCAATGAGATGAATGTCTTTTTTTCCCAGAGGGGGATTTAATTTTTATCCCAATCAGTGATTGGGATAGATTAAATGAGAAGTGTATGTTAATAGATATGTCCCAAAGTCAGGGACCAACTCTCCCTGACTAATCCAGAAATAACTGCAAGGGTAAGATTTAGGGTGAGACTAGAGAGGACTTCGTAGGGATAATACTTAAGTTACACAGCAGGGAGAGCTGGTGCTGGAGTTGCCATTTTACTCATGATGCTTGGAACAAGATCTGCAGGGACACCTCCTGGACATGGGCCCTTTGCTCACTCTTTTAATAAATCCTAGCTGCTCCTGTGATCCTCCTTGGATTGTCACTGAGCAGTCCCTGTAGGTATCTTCCTAACTAAACTCTTGAGACTCATTTAGAGTAAAAGCAAAACTCAAGCTGGCCTTAATTGATCTGATGTAAAGCTGCCTGTAGAGATTTCCACACATGGAACCGCTGGGATTATCTAAGTAGCAAATGCTAAGGAGACCCTGAGGGTACCAGCTCAACACTACCTTCCCCTCCCCTCAGGCCTGTTTCCCCAGATACCAGAGAAGGAGGAAGGATGAGGGGCCCAACTGGGCAGAGATTGGCTGGGACCCAAGTGCCTCCTTAGAGTGTGATCAAGACTATTACTCTGCTTCTCCAGGGAGAAAAGTTTGGAAGTTCGAAATCATTTTTATTGGCCTAACTGGCATGTGCCGGGCAATGCTTGGCACTATAAATTGAGATTATCAAATCCAGAAAAGGTCAATACATTGTGTCTGTCTTTGGTCTCCTACAGAAAGTGAAGTATAGCAAGCTCATACCATGGAAAAATAACCCTTGTAATAAGATTGGAAAGCTTATTTCAAGAAGCTTGGGCTGCTCCCTGAGAGGCTGAATCACAGGGAAGTTATCCAAGGACCCAATCTATGCAGACCCTTTCTCCTCACCTTAGAATACAAAAGTGTTCAAGTCATTCCTCATTCTTTCATTCAAAACATATATTCAGCTTATTATGTGCCAAGCAGAATGTTGACTATTATGGGAGACAGATGAATAGAATATGGTCTTTCCTTTAAGATGGGTAAAATCCTGGCAGGAAAGAGCTGTCATTTAAAACAATCATTACAAGAGGTAGAGAATGTTAAACACAACAAATGAGGCATTAACAAAATCAGAGGTTCAGAAGTGCGACACTATACTCAATTTCTGGCTGAAAAGATAAGGAGAGACCTCAGAGAAGATTGGGCATTTAATCAGAGCCTTAAAAGTTTCCAATGTTCTCTCTTTTCTTTCCCTATGGTTGCTGCCCTGGATTATACCCTCATTATTTCATCTGCCTATTTACTCACTCATTCAACACTTTTTTAAAAAAACTTACGAAGTACCAAGGTCAAGGCCAGCTGTGGGGATACAACAGCAAACAACACAGAAATGGCCCATTCTTTCATGATCCTTACAGTCTAGTGTGGGAGATAAGTAAACAGACAAATTAGAATGATGACAGAACCAAACTAGAGCTTGTTAGAGAACAGCAGGGGATCAGCTTTAGAGAGGAAGGTCAGGGAAGGGCTATTTGAGAAAGTGACACACATGCTAAGACTTGAGGCATGAGAATGAACAAGGCTTGGCAAAAGTTAGAGAAAGAGCATTCTAGAGAGATGGAACAGCATATGCAAAAGCTATGAAATAGGGAAGAGCTTATAGAGATCAAGTTTCTGAAATGTGAATAAAGAAGAAACTAGAATGAGATGAGGTTGGAAAGAGAGGCAGAGGGAGGATGGCCTTGCTCTTATTAGAAGTTTAAATTTTATTTTAAATGTATCAAGTTATGCCCCCAGTTGACAGACAAGGCAGACTCCCTGTGGCTCAAAAGCTAAAAGCAGAACCAAGAGGCCATAGCAGAGTGAAGGAGTGATCATACACTCTGTATCTGTGAAAAGTATTGCAAAACCAGTTTTTCTGCAGTCAAGTCAAAGAACAGTTCCTGAAAACAATGTCAAAAACAACTACAGCTGGAAATTCCCCAACTGACCACCAACAGGTCACCTGGTGCCAGCCAATCACCTGGAATCAGCCAACTAAGAGAGACTGGTGATTTGGGGGATCAAAGGTTTTCCAATCAAGACTCTGTTCCTCACTCCCCTGACTTCTCTTCTAGCCTGCAGTCTTCATCTTTATAATGTGTAATTCTCCAGTCCTCTCCTTAGAGTGCACTTTTGTTTTGCACTGAAGGCTGTCTCCTCAATCTGCAGGTTGCTTTTAGAAAATAAAGTTCTCCTTTTGTCTGCAGAAGAGATCTCATCGCTCTTTTGTTAACATTTCAAATGCAATAGAATATTGTTTTTTAAGTGAATGAACAATGTGAACTGATTTACATTTTAAGATAATTCTTGCTTTAGTTGGGAAAATTGATAGGAGGAAGGAAGAGTAAAAGCGAGAAGGTCCAATTAGGAGCCCAGGGAAGAGATGATGATATCTTGGATTAGGATGGCACAGAGAAAATGTATGGATTCTATATGTACTTTGACAAAAGATTCACTGGGACTTTCTGATTAAATGTGGGGAATGAGGAAAATGGAGGAATCAAAGATAACTCCTAGGTTTCTAAAATGGGAAACTCCATAGGTTAATTTAACAGACTGTTTTCTTTCTCCTTGTGACAGAATAATAATCCCTATCTGTGTTAGGGATCTATACAGTCCATTGAATGATCATGTGGCTTGCTTTCACCACTGGAATGTAGGCAGAGGTGATAATAAGCTAGAATCCTCAAGGTCATCTACTAGTTGCAAAAAAGCAACTGGATCCTAGTAGAAAAGATCCAAAGTAGAAAAGTCTGAAATGAAAACAATAAGCAATATTCATCTACCAGTGGGTAATTTCAGTAGGGAGTTAGAAACGAAGAAAATGCCAAAGAAATGTTAGAAAATATTTAAATGTATGGAAATGTATGGTAATAGTGGTGAAGAAAGCCTTCAGTGGGTTCATAAGTAGATTGAACATAGCCAAAGGGAAAACAATTAGTAAACTGGAAGATATGTCAACAGATATTACCAAAACTGAAAGAAAAAAAGAAAAAGAATATAAAAAAAGGACAGAACATATGAGTTATGTGACAATATAAAACAGCCTAACATACATGCAATTAGAGTTCCAGAAGAGAAAGAGAGCAGAGTAGAAAATAAATGAAGAGATGACAGCTGAGAATTTTCAAAAAATAATGAAAGACATCAAACTACAGATCCAAGAAGCTCAGAAAATCATAGTGATATAAATACCCCCCCCCCCCACACACACACATGATGCATCCTATTTAAACATGTGAAAATCAAAGATAAAGAGAAAATCTCGAAGGCAGTCAGGCAAAAAAGACACATTACCTAAAGGAAAAAAAAATTAAATTTACAGCATAGTCATCACAAGAAACTAAGACATAGAGTGACATCTTTAAAATGTTAAAAGAAAAAAATGTTAACATGGAATTCTACACCAAGTGAAAATACTTCTCAGAATAAAAGAGAAACGAAGCAGACCTGTGCCACAAGAAATGTTAAAGAAAGTTCTTGGCCGGGTGCGGTGGCTCACGCCTACAATCCCAGCACTTTGGGAGGCCAAGGCAGGTGGAACATGAGGTCAGGAGACTGATACCATCCTGGCTAACACCATGAAACCCTGTCTCTACTAAAAATACAAAAAATATTAGCTGGGTGTGGTGGTGGGTGTCTGTAGTCCCAGCTACTCAAGAGGCTGAGGCAGGAGAATGGTGTGAACCCAGGATGCAGAGCTTGCAGTGAGCTGAGATCATGCCACTGCACTACAGCCTGGGTGGCAGAGCGAGACTGTGTCTCAAAAAATTAAAAAAAAAAAAGGAAGTTCTTCAGGAGGAAGGAATGTAATACCAGACAGATACTTGAATCTATGCAAAGATCTTTGGGAATTGCTAAAGTCAAAGTAAATATAAAATATTTTTTCTTGTTATTAATAACTAGAAGATAATTTACTGTTTAAAGCAAAAATAAAGGCAATCTACTCTGGGTTTGGAGCACATGTAAAAGTAAAACATATAACAATTGCATAAAGAATGAGAGAGAGAAATTAGGAAAGTTATTACACTACATATTAAGTGGCATAATACTATTTGAAGGTAGATTGTGATTAATTAAATGTGTTTATTAAAAATCCTAGGGCAGATTGCTGGCAAGATGGCTGAATAGGAACAGCTCCAGTCTGTAGCTCCCAGTGAGATCAATGCAGAAGGCGGGTGATTTCTGCATTTCCAAGTGAGCCTCCACTGTTGATACCCAGGCCAACAGTGTTGGGAGTGGACCTCCAGCAAATTCCAGCACACCTGCAGCGGAGTGACCTGTTAGAAGGAAAACTAAGAAACAGAAAGGAATAGCATGTCCACTCAAAGACTCCATCCGAAAGTCACCAACATCAAAGACCAAAAGTAGATAAATCCAAAAAGATGGGGATAAACCAGCACAAAAAGGCTGAAAATTCCAAAAACCAGAACACATCTTCTCCTCCAAAAGATTACAACTCCTTGTCAGCAAGAGAACAAAACTGCATGGAGAATGAGTTTGACAAATTGACAGAAGTAGGCTTCAGAAGGTGGGTAATAACAAACTCCTCTGAGCTAAAGGAGCATGTTCTAACCCAATTCAAGGAAGCTAAGAACCTTGAAAAAAGGTTAGATGAACTTCTAACTAGAATAATCAGTTTAGAGAGAACATAAATGACCTGATGGAGCTGAAAAACACAGCACAAGAAATTCATAAAGAATACACAAGTATCAATAGCTGAATCGATCAAGCAGAAGAAAGGATACCAGGGATTGAAGATCAACTTAATGAAATAAAGTGAGCCAACAAGATTAGAGAAAAAATAAAAAGGAATGAACAAAGCCTCTAAGAAATATGGGACTATGTGAAAAGACCAAATCTATATTTGATTGATGTACCTGAAAGTGACAGGGAAAATTGAACCAAGTTGGAAAACACTCTTCAGAATATTATCCAGGAGAACTACCCCAACTGAGCAAGACAGGCCAACATTCAAATGCAGGAAATACAGAGAATACCATAAAGATACTCCTTGAAAAGAGCAACTGCAAGACACATAATCGTCAGATTCACCAAGGCTGAAATGAAAGAAACAATGTTAAGGGCAGCCAGAGAGAAAGGTCAGGTTAACCACACAGGGAAGCCCATCAGGCTAACAGTGGATCTGTTTGCAGAAACCCTACAAGCCAGAAGAGAGTGGGGGGCAATATTCAACAATTTTAAGGAAAAGAATTTTCAACCCAGAATTTTATATCCAGCCAACCTAAGCTTCATTGTTGGGAACAGACCCCTAAAACCTGGCCAGAAACTGGCCCCAAAACTGGCCATAAACAAAATCTCTGCAGCACTGTGACATATTTATGATGGCCATAACGTCCACACTGGAAGGTTGTGGGTTTACCGGAATGAGGGCAAGGAACACCTGGCCCACCTGGGGTGGAAAACCACTTAAAGGCATTCTTAAACTACAAACAATAGCATGAGCGATCTGTGCCTTAAGGACATGCTCCTGCTGCAGATAACTAGCCAAACTCATCCCTTTATTTTGGCCCATTCCTTCGTTTCCCATAAGGGATACTTTTAGTTAATCTCGTTTCCCATAACGGATACTTTTAGTTCATTGAATATCTATAGAAACAATGCTAATGACTGGCTTGCTGTTAATAAATACGTGGGTGAAGGCTGTGAGACCCCTGATTTCCTACTTCACACCTGTATATTTCTGTGTGTGTGTCTTTAATTCCTCTAGCGCCGCTGGATTAGGGTCTCCCCAACCGAGCTGGTCTTGGCACTTCACAAGCAAAGGAGAAATAAAATCCCTCACAGACAAGCAAATACTGACAGATTTTGTCACCACCAGGCCTGCCTGTTAAGAGCTCCTGAAGGAAGCACTAAACATGAAAAGGAACAACAAGTACTATCCACTGCAAAAACATATCAAATTGTAAACAGCATCAACACTATGAAGAAACTGCATCAGATAAGGGGCAAAACAACCAACTAGCATCATAATGACAGGATTAAATTCACACATAATATTAACTTTAAATGTAAATGGGCAAAATGCCCCAATTAAAAGACACAGACCGGCAGATTGGATAGAGTCAAGACCCATAGGTGTGCTGTATTCAGGAGACTCATCTCATGTGCAAAGACACACATAGACTCAAAATAAAGGGATGGAGGAATATTTACCAAGCAAATGGAAAGCAAAAAAAAAAAAAAAAAAAAAAAAAAAAAAAAAAAAAAAAAGCTGGAGTTTCAATCCTAATCTCTAATAAAACAGACTTTAAATCAACAAAGATCAAAAGAGATGAAGAAAGGCATTACATAATGATAAAGGAATCAATGCAGCAAGAAGAGCTAACTATCCTAAATATATATGCACCCAATACAGGAGCACCCAGATTCATAAAGCAAGTTCTTACAGACCTACAAAGGGACTTAGACTCCCACACAATAATAGTGGGAGACTTTAATACCCCACTGTCAATATTAGACATATCAATGAGACAGAAAATTAACAAGAATATTCAGGACTTCAACTCAGCTCTGGACCAAGCAGACCTAATGGACATCTACAAAACTCTCCACTGCAAATCAACAGAATATACACTCTTTTCAGCACCTCATCACATTTATTCTAAAATTGACCACATAAATGGAAGTAAAACACTCCTCAGCAAATGCAAAAGAATGGAAATCGTAACAAACAGCCTCTCAGACCACAGTGCAATCAAATTAGAACTCAGGATTAATAAACTCACTCAACCACATGGAAACACACAACCACATGGAAACTCAAAAACCTGCTCCTGAATGAATACTGGGTAAACAACGAAATGAAGGCAGAAATAAATATGTTTATTGAAACCATTGAGAACAAAGCCACAACATACCAGAATCTCTGGGACACATTTAAAGCAGTGTGTATAGGAAAATTTATAGCACTAAATGCCAGAAAGATCTAAAATTGACACTCTAACATAAAAATTAAAAGAACTAGAGAAGCAAGAGCAAACAAATTCAAAAGCTAGCAGAAGACAAGAAATAACTAAGATCAGAGAAGAACTGAAGGAGATAGAGACACGAAAAACACTTCAAAACATCAATGCCTGCAGAAGCTGGTTTTCTGAAAAGATCAACAAACTAGATTGACTGCTAGCCAGACTAATAAAGAAGAAAAGAGAGAAGAATCAAATAGATGCAATAAAACATGATATGGGGGATATCACCACTGATCCCACAGAAATACAAACTACCATCAGAGAATACTATAAATACATCTATGCAAATAAACTAGAAAATCTAGAAGAAATTGATAAATTCCTGGACACATACACCCTCCCAAGTCTAAACCAGGAAGAAGTTGAATCCCTGAATAGACCAATAACAAGTTCTGTAATTGAGGCAGTAATTAATAGCCTAGCAACCAAAAAAAGTCCAGAACCAGACGGATTCACAAACAAATTCTATCAGAGGTACAAAGAGGAGCTGGTACCATTCCTTCTGAAACTATTCCAAACAATAGAAAAAGAGGGAGTCCTCCCTAACTCATTTTATGAGGCCAGCATCATCCTGATACCAAAACATGGCAGAGACACAACAAAAAAAGAAAATTTCAGGCCAATATCCCTGATGAACATCAATGCAAAAATCCTCAATAAAATACTGGCAAACCAAATCCAGCAGCACATCAAAAAGCTTATCCACCACAATCAATTCGCCTTCATTCTTGGGAGGTTGGTTGAATATACGCAAATCAATAAACATAATCCATCAAATAAACAGAACCAATGACAAAAACCACATGATTATCTCATTAGATGCAGAAAAGGCCTTTGACAAAATTCAACGCCTTTTCATGCTAAAAACTCTTAATAAACTAGATATCGATGGAACATATCGCAAAATAGTAAGAGCTATTTATAACAAACCCACAGCCAATATCATACTGAATGGGCAAAAACTGGAAGCATTCCCTTTGAAAACCGGCACAAGACAAGGATGCCCTCTCTCACCACTCCTATTCAACATAGTACTGGAAGTTCTGGCTGCAGCAATCAGGCAAGAGAAAGAAATAAAGGGTATTCACATAGGAAGAGAGGAAGTCAAATTGCCTGTTTGCAGATGACATGATTGTACATTTAGAAAACCCCATCATCTCAGCCCCAATTCTCCTTAAGCTGATAAGCAATTTCTGCAAAGTCTCAGGATACAAAATCAATGTGCAAAAATCACAAGCATTTCTATACACCAATAACAGACAATCAGAGAGCCAAATCATGAATGAACTTCCATTCACAACTGCTACTAAGAGAATAAAATATCTAGGAATCCAACTTACAAGGGATGTGAAGGACCTCTTCAAGGAGAACTACAAACCACTGCTCAAGGAAATCAGAGAGGACACAAACAAATGGAAAAACATTTCATGCTCATGGATAGGAAGAATCAATATCTTGAAGATGGCCATCCTGCTCAAAGTAATTTATAGATTCAATGCTATTCCCATCAAGCTACCACTGACTTTCCTCACAAAATTGGAAAAAACTACTTTAAACTTCATATGGAAGCAAAAAAGAGCCAGCATAGCCAAGACAATCCTAAGCAAAAAGAAAAAAGCTGGAGGCATCATGCTACCTGACTTCAAACTATACTACAAGGCTACAGTAACCAAAACAGCATAGTACTGGTACCAAAACAGATATATAGACCAACGGAATAGAACAGAGGCCTCAGAAATAACAGCACACATCTACAACCATCTGATCTTTGACAAACCTAACACAAACAAGCAATGGGGAAAAGATTCTCTATTTAATAAAAGGTGTTGGGAAAACTGGCTAGCCATATGCAGAAAACTGAAACTGGACCCCTTCCTCACACCTTATACAAAAATCAACTCAAGATGGATTAAAGACTTAACCGTGGCCGGGCGCGGTGGCTCAAGCCTGTAATCCCAGCACTTTGGGAGGCCAAGACGGGCGGATCACGAGGTCAGGAGATCAAGACCATCCTGGCTAACATGGTGAAACCCTGTCTCTACTAAAAATACAAAAAACTAGCCGGGCGAGGTGGCGGCGCCTGTAGTCCCAGGTACTCGGGGCTGAGACAGGAGAATGGCGTAAAACCCGGGAGGCGGAGCTTGCAGTGAGCTAAGATCTGGCCACTGCACTCCAGCCCGGGCAACAGAGCCAGACTCCGTCTCAAAAAAAAAAAAAAAAAAAAAAGACTTAACCGTAAGACTTTAAACCATAAAAATCCTAGAAGAAAACCTGGGCAATACCATTTAGGACACAGGCATGGGCAAAGACGTCATGTTTAAAACACCAAAGACAATGGCAACACAAGCCAAAATTGACAAATGGGATCTAATTAAACTAAAGTGCTTCAGCAGAACAAAACAAACTATCATCAGAGTGAAGAGGCAACCTACAGAATGGAAGAAAATTTTTGCAATCTATCCATCTGACAAAGGGCTAATATCCAGAATCTACAAATAACTTAAACAAATTTACAAGAAAAAACAAACAACCCCATCAAATAGTGGGCAAAGGATATGAACAGACATTTCTCAAAAGAAGACATTTATGCAGCCAACAAACATGCAAAAATGCTCATCATCACTGGTCATTAGAGAAATGCAAATAAAAACCACAATGAGATACCATCTCACAGCAGTTAGAATGGCAATCATCAAAAAGTCAGGAAACAACAGATGCTGGAGAGGATGTGGAGAAATAGGAACACTTTTACACTGTTGGTGGGAGTATAAATTAGTTCAACCATTGTGGAAAACAGTGTGGTGATTCCTCAAGGATCTAGAACTAGAAATACCATTTGACCCAGCAATCCCATTACTGGATGTTTACCCAAAAGCATTATAAATCATTCTACTATAAAGACACATGCACACATGTGTTTATTGCAGCACCATTCACAATAGCAAGGACTTGGAACCAACCCAAATATCCATCAATGATAGACTGGATAAAGAAAATGTGGCACATATATACCATGGAATACTATGCAGCCATTAAAAAGGATGAGTTCATGTCCTTTGCAGGGACATGGATGAAGCTGGAAACCATCATTCTCAGCAAACTATCACAAGAACAGAAAACCAAACACGGCATGTTCTCACTCATAAGTGGGAGTTGAACAATAAGAACACTTGGACACAGGGAGGGGAACATCATACTCCAGGGCCTGTCAGGAGGTGGGAGATAGGGGAGGGATAGCATTAGGAGAAATACCTAATGAAGGTGATGGGTTGATGGGTGCCTCAAACCACCATGACACGTGTATACCCATGTAACAAAACTGCATGTTCTGCACATGTACCCTAGAACTTAAAGTATAATAAAAAAAATTCTAGGGCAGCCACTTAAAAACTGCGAAGAAGTATAAATGATAAACCAATAGTGAAGATAAAATGAAATTATTTTAACAAGTTAAATACAGCTGGGCGTGGTAGCTCACACCTATAATCCCAGCACTTTGGGAGGCCGAGGCAGGCGGATCACGAGGTCAGGAGATCAAGACCATCCTGGCTAACACGGTGAACCCTGTCTCTATTAAAAATACCAAAAATTAGCCAGGCATGGTGGCGGGTGCCTGTAGTCCCAGCTACTGGGGAGGCTGAGGCAGGAGAATGGCAAGAACCCAGAAGGCAGAGCTTGCAGTGAGCCAAGATTGTGCCAATGCATTCCAGCCTGGGCAACAGAGCGAGACTCCATCTCAAAAAAAAAAAAGTTAAATACAAAAGTAGGCAGAAAAATTCAGCACCCAGTTATTACAAGACCTCTTGGAAACTATGTGTAGAAGGGAACATTTCTGAACTGAAAAAGAATACCTTAAAAAATCTGCAGTAGGCCGGGCGCGGTGGCTCAAGCCTGTAATCCCAGCACTTTGGGAGGCCGAGACGGGCGGATCACGAGGTCAGGAGATCGAGACCATCCTGGCTAACACGGTGAAACCCCGTCTCTACTAAAAAATACAAAAAACTAGCCGGGCGAGGTGGCGGGCGCCTGTAGTCCCAGCTACTCGGGAGGCTGAGGCAGGAGAATGGCGGGAACCCGGGAGGCGGAGCTTGCAGTGAGCTGAGATCCGGCCACAGCACTCCAGCCTGGGCGACAGAGCGAGACTCCGCCTCAAAAAAAAAAAAAAAAAAAAAAAAAAAAAAATCTGCAGTAGTAGATATTTTAAGAGTACCTTAAAATATCATATTTAATAATGATGGACTGAATCTTTTTATCCTAAGACTGAGAAAAGGCAAAAATATCTGCTATCACCTCTCTTATTCAACATTATACAGAAGATCTAGCCTGTAAAACAATGCCAAAAGAAGAAAAGGAATAAAAATAAAAGAAAAATATGAGTGACAGAAAGAGAGAAGTGGGGGAGAGGGAGGAAGAAAAGGGATACAAATTAGAAAAAAATAAATGAGGCGGGGAGTGGTGGCTCACACCTATAATCCCAGCACTTTGGGAGGCCAAGGCAGGAGGATCACGAGGTCAGGAGTTTTAGGCCAGCCTGGCCAACATAGTGAAACCCCCTCTCTACTAAAAATACAAAAAATTAACCAGGCATTGTGGCGGGCACCTGTAATCCCAGGTATTTGGGAGGCTGAGGCAGGAGAATTGCTTGAGCCTGGGAGGTGGAGATTGCAGTGAGCCGAGATCGCGCCACTGTTCTCTAGCCCAGGTGACAGTGCGAGACTCCATCTCAGAAAAAAAAAAGAGAGAGAGAGAGATAATGAAAGCTGTCTCTATTCACAGATGACATGGTTGTTGACAGAGAGTCTGCAAAATAAGTCAGTTCAGCAATGTCAATGTACAAAATTAATTGTGTCTAACAAGACATCTACAATACCTTTTTGATAAAAACTACAAAGAAAAAAAGAAATCAAAGGAGATATAAATAAGTGAAAAGACATATTGTGTTCATGAATTGGAAAACTATTCTTAAAATATCCTTTCTCCCTCAACTGATGTATAGATTCAACACAATCTCCATAAAGATACTAGACAAATTTTTGTAGAAATCAGAAAATGAATTCTAAAATGTATTTGGCAATGCAAATGAACTAAAGTATCCAAAACAATTTTGAAAAAAGAACACAGCAGACTATTTTGCAAGTTTATACAGAAAGGCAAAAGACCCAAAATAGCCAACACAATATTGAAGGAGAACAAAATTGGAGAACTGACACTCCCCAACTTCAAAGCTCATTATAGGGGGAGAGCATTAGGGAAAAGAACTAATGCATGTGCGGCTTAATATCTACCTACCTGATGGGTTGATAGGTGCAGCAAACCATCATGGCACATGTTTACCTATGTAACAAGCCTGCACATCCTGCACATGTACCCTGGAACTTAAAAAAAAAAAAGACAGTATGAAACTATAGTAAATAGAAGAGTGGTATTAGAAAAAAAAAAGAAAAAAAGAAAAAGGCTGATGGAATGGAATAGTGAGCCAGACATAGACCCATACAAATATAGTCTATTGATCTTTGACAAAGGAGCAAAGGCAATTAAATGGAGAAAGGATATTCTTTTCAACAAATAGTGCTGAAAAAAATTAGACATCCACATGCAAAAAAAAAGAATCTACACATAGATTTTACACCTTTCACAACAATTAAATAAATTAATAGACCTAAATATAAAACACAAAACTATAAAACTATTAGGAAATAATATAGAAGAAAATCTAGGTTACTTTAGCTTTGACAATGACTTTTTAGATACACCACCAACAGCATGACGCATAAGAGAAAAAGCTAAGTTGTGTTTCACCAAAATTAAAAACTTGTGCTTTTGTGAAAGACAATGCTCAGAAAATAAAACCAGCCACAGAGTGCAAGAAAATATCTGCAAAACATGTATCTGATATAGGACTGGTGTCCAAAATATTAAAAAAAACCTTTATAACGCAACAATAAGAAAGCAACCTAATCAAACAGTGGACAAAAATCTGAGCAGACTCCTCATCAAAGAAGATATGCAAATGGAAAATGCGTGTATGAAGAGATGTTCAATCATCTGTCATTAGGGAATTGCAAATTAAAACATCAGTGTGATACAACTGCATACCTATTAGGATGGCTAAAATCCCAAATACTGGCAACACGAATGCTAGCAAGGATGTGGAGCAATGAGAAGTCTCATTCATGGCTGGTGGGAATGCAAAATTGTACAACCATTTTGGAATTCAGTTTGGCAATTTCTTACAAAACTAAGCATGCTCTTACCATATGATCCAGCAGTCACACTCCTTGGTATCTACTGAATGAGATGAAAACTGCACACAAATGTTTATAGCAGCTTTTTTCACAACTATCCAAACTTGGAAGCAACCAAGATGTCATTCAGTAGGTGAATGGATGAACAGACTGTGGTACATCTTTGCAGTGGAATATTATTCAACAATAAAAAGAAATTAGCTATGAAGCCACAAAAATATATGGATGATCCTTAAATATATATTGCTATGTGAAAGAAGACTATCTAAAAAGACTACATCCTATATGATTCCAACTATATAATATTCAGGAAAAGGCAAAACATGGAAATGGTTAAAATATCAGTGGTTGTTGGTATTTAGCAGGAAGAAAAGAGGGATGAATAGGTGGAGGATGAATAGGAATTATTCTGTATGATACTACAATAGTGTATACATGCCATTATATATTTGTCAAAACACAGAAAATATAACACAAAGAGTAAACCCTAATGGTAAACAATGGACTTTAGCAAATAATAAACTTATTGGTACTGATTCATCAATTATTATATCTCAATAAAGAAAAGGATTTGGGGAAAGTTTTCCATTACTAAACTATCTTTCCATCCTGCCTCCCACATAACTATAAAACCCTGGCAATGCCATATAAAATATTTATTAAATCCTATCAAATGCTTGCTGAGCTTTCAAGAAAATAAGAAAAGTCCTCAGTGGGCAAAAAGAGAAAAAGCTGAAAGTCAGAATGACAGGTGCTAACGCCATTTTGTCAGGAAATGTTTGCAGATTTTAACAAATAAGAGGTTACAGATGATTATGCTAGAAGAGGAGGCAAAGGCATAGACCTACATAATGTAAGGAGTTGAGATACTGAAGCTTGTACACTCAAAGGCTTATACACCCAATTAAAGAATGGCCAAAATTTGCTGGGCATCGTGGTTCATGCCTGTAAAGCCAGGGCTTTGGGAGGCTGAGGCAGGAGAATCACTTGAGGCCAGAAGTTGGAGACCAGCCTGGGCAACATAACATTTGTAGAGACCCCATGTCTACACATTTTTTTTTTTTTTAATTAGCCAGTTGTGACAGCATGCCTGCAGTCCTAGCTACTCAGGAGGCTGAGGTAGGAGCATCACTTGAGCCCAGGAGTTCAAGATTACAGTGAAGTACATTTGTGCCACTGCACTTCAGCCTGGGCAACAGGGCAAGATCCTATCTCCAAAAAAAGAAAAAGAGGCAGAAGACTGCCCATCTTGCCATTGACAGAGGGAAACAATGTGGAAACTTGTCCCTGTTGGCCAGTGTTCTGGGGGAAAGAAATTTCCCTTGAAAATGTATAACCAGAAACCTTCTCACATGAATTTACACTTTATGTATGGTCCCAGAAATGTTAAGCCAAATAATTATTATAAGGTAGTTCTGAGTTGGTGTCTTTCTGGGATAGTTGGCAGAAGCAAACATAAAGCCTCTCACAAAACAGACTGCACAGGACTTTTATATCTAAAGTCCAGCCAACCACAAACTAAGAATCCAGAGTTACAAAGCAACCACTTTGATCAACAGTTAAAAGAAACAAGAAGCAACAAATTAAACACCTCAGACAGCGAAAATTTTTGACTTAATTTTACAAAACAAGTAAGCTTAGGATGTTTCAAGAAAGCAAGACTGAAGTTGAAAGCATGAGAAAAGAACATGATACTACCAATGAAGTGAGGTATATTGAGAAGAAACAAATAGGACTTAGAGAACTAAAATATAACGTTTGAAATAAAAAAACTTAACAGACATTTCAACAGTACATTACACATAGAACAAGAAACAATTAGAAAATTTCTAGTTGTTTCTAAAAAATTACCCAGCTGCAGCTCAAAAAACAGTGATAAAAACTAAAATAAAAGAGAGTCAAGAGATGTAGAAGATAGAAAAAGAAAAAATTAACACGTGGTAATGACCAAAAGAATGAAAAAGGAACTATTAAAAAAGATAATGGCTGCGTAATCTTTTTCAAGTTAATGAAAAACATTTGTCCTTAAATTTAAGAGGAACTACAAATCTTAAACAGGATAAATAAAAATAAAGAAACAATTTGGTAAAATTTCAAAATACCAACTATAAAGAGAAAACATAATTAGACCAAAAGAAACTCTTCAGTAGCAAAAATAGGAACCAAAATGGCTGGATTCTGGCTAGCCAAGGATAATGATGGCTACCTAAAACTGAATCTCTCCAAATGTACTCCAAAAGCAATATAGGATTGGAAGGAAGGAAAGAAGGAAGGAAGGAAGGAAGGAAGGAAGGAAGGAAGGAAGGAAGGAAGGAAGGACCAGTGAATAGATAAAAAAAGACACAAATTTCAAAATAGCTCTAAGTAGAAAAATAAATATCAAATCCAAACATATCTATCACTCATGCTCCTTTGGCAGCTTTTATGGTGCGTAAAGGCCATTTAGAAGAAGTGTGTGGAAAAAAAGAAGAGGGAAATTAGTGGAGTACCTAAGATTTATCTAAAATCACTTCTACAAAAGAAAGGCCACTCTAGGTTAGAAAAGACTGAAAAGGAGTTATGGGATTGTGGGAAATGCAGTTTGGAGACTGTTCTTTTCTCATTCCTATAATGGCTGCTTCTAGGAAGCAGGTGTCAAGTGGAACCTCTTAACCTCATATCCAGAGTTCCAGGATGGGAGTATTTCACGTCACGTAGAATTATACCATTTTTTTGGAACCTTAAGTTCTCAAGATCCTGCCACCTTGATATCCCAACGTTTTAACATAATTACTGTACATCCTCATTGCACATTTTTCGGTGCTGATTGTTGTTGAAGTAGGGGAAGTCAGAGGAAATCACTCTTGTTTGGTATGATTCTCAGCATTACAGGCAATTATGCTTATTTGAGTTTATGCATGAAAGAAAAATAGACAGATGAAATGTAAATATGTCACCCTAAAAGCCTTTGTACTGTTAAGGTTAAAACTGAGCTTCAGTGTCTGAAAGTTCCCAAGAAACAGCAAATGGAGCTAATTTCACATTCTAAGATGTTTCTCTATAAATGGGAACCAATTGATATACGTTAAATGGGGAAAAAGGCTTTCTTCACAACAAATGACGTGCTGAAAAATGCAACCTATAATTTATATTTGACAGTTAGAAAAGAGATCAAAAAGTAAGATGACTGGAATTTGCATAAGTAATATTTCATAGTTTTGAAAGCACATGAAATAGGAAGAAAAAAAGACTTCCCAAAATATTAGAAAATCACTACCGTTCAGTTATAATCACTGCCTACTAAATTGTTGAGAAGTCTTTTCTCTGTATTTTAATTAAATACTTGTTTTGTTATCTCCCAAGTTAATATTGTACTTGGATATCAAATAGAGCCAGTCAAAAGTGGAAAGTTTCACTTCCTTAGAGACAAAACATTTAGAAAATGTATTCAATGTATCTATTAATGAAATAGAGAAAATATTTAATGTAAAAAACCTTTATATTAACATTGAAATGGAGAAGATATTTAATGTAAAACAAAAGCCCAAAACTAAAACCTTTATATTGACTAGCTGAGTAACATCCCCATGGTGAGAAATGCCATATTAAATATAAACTCATTGTGTTGTTGAGAGAGAGAGAGAAACAGAGAGAGGATGTGTGCTCTGATGGATCACAGCAATGATTACAAGGAAGCAACTCAAAAATGCATGCAATTGAGAGTGACAGTCTTTGAAAGGCATTGCTTATATGGGAGAAAAGACCTTTTATAAATATGAGCAAAATGAAAAACAGATAAAAGGGAGAAATTTAGAGTCTCAAAAGACAAAAAAATAAAGAAAAGAAAAACCAAAATAAACAGAGTACTCAAACTCCTCATTTCCTCCCACCATGACCACCAAAAATAAAAATCTATCCATTTCAAAAACAAAAACAAAACTTATACTTTACTCCACTGATAGGAGAAGATGTTTTTCAGCCAGTAATCTTGTAAATCACCATAAATCCACAAAATGAATAGGTGAAGCACCCTAAATACAGACATGATTACTACAGGATAAACACAGAAAATAAGAATCAAAACATTTCAGCTTATAAAAAAGTAATTCCCTTCAAACAAGCAAAAAGCAGAAGAAAACTGTAGCACAAATTTTAAACTGAATTAAATAACCTCAAATGATAATTTTTTAATATTAAAAACCAGCTTAAATCAGAAGTTATAAAACTTAAGAAATGGACAAAAAATAGGGCTAAATGAAACTAGAACTAAGTGTACTCAGAAGAGGAATGTAAGAAAAAGGTAAAATCACTTCAAATACAGGGATAAAGTTACAAGTTGCCTTAGGTATAATAGATTCAAATAAAAACATAATAAAAGGTAAGACAAGAAAACAGCCAAGAAAATAAAGGTAAAATAAATACAAAGAGTTAGAAAAGTACTGAAATGGAAGGATGGTAAAGAAGATACAACATGCATATAATTGTAGTCTCTGAAAGAAAGAAAAATAAGACAATGAAATAGAACACTTATTTAAAATCACAATTAAAGAAAACCTTATAGAAATTTTGAAAAATCTGAATTTACATACTGAAAGAACCTTAGAGTACCAATGGTCAGCTAGTAGAAAAAGTGTAAACTTTAAAGATCAAGAAGGAATTCTCAGGGCCTCCAGCAGAAGGAAAGACTAAATAACCTGAAAAGACAAGAGAATTAGGCATTAAACTTCTCAAGAGCAACTTACAAAGCAAGGCAAAAATGGAGTGGCATTTTCGAGAAACTTAAGAAAAGAAACTGTGAGCCAACATTGATATCTAACCAAGTTGTACTTCAAGTATCAATGTTATTAAAAAGCATGTTGAACATGCAAAATCTCAGGGGATACAGTACATTTGAGTGCTTTCTGAGAGACCTACTAGGGGGGAGATTTATTCAATCAAGGATAAACAGTAAAACATCATCAAAAAAACCTGATGGGGAGTATTTAACATATTTAATTGTAAAACTAAGGATAAAACAAAGGAAACTAGAAAGATGTAAGAATAATGCAAAAAAAAGAAGAAGAGAAAGGAGAAGGAAAAAAGAGTAGAATAGACTCACTAATAGTTGCATAGGCAACAGGTGAGAATCAGACTATCATTAAAACTGAAAAAATATAATAAAAGGTAAAATAACCTCTAAATAAAAGAACAAAGAAAACATTTACATACAGAAAAAAACATAATACTCATGAAAGACATATAAAATAATTGCTTATCAGCCTTATTTATAAATGTGAATGAATTTAAATTATCTATTAAAAGAAAAATATTTTAAAATTGGCTCACAAAGCAAGACCTAACTCTATGGTATATGTAAGGGACACACCTAAAACAACATGATTCAGAAGGGCTAAAAAAAAAAAAAAAAAAAAAGGCTGGGAAAATATATAGCAAGCAAAGCAAAAATATATATATATATTTATTAATATAACATTTATAAAGTAAAATCTGTAGGAAACATAGATTGAAACACATAATAGAAGATTTTAACAAACTCTTCTCTAGTGGACAAAAAACAAGTAAGAATATGTATAAGACTTACTGATAAGTTTTGGATTTGTGTCCCCACCCAAATCCCATGTCAAATTATAATCCCCAGTGTTCCAGGGGGGCCTGGTGGGAGTTCCCCCTTGCTGTTCTTGTGACAGTGACTGAGATCTCATGAGATCTGGTTGTTTAAAAGTAGGTAGCCTTCCCGTTTCTCTCTCTTCCTCCTGCTCCAGCATGTAAGACATGCCTGCTTTCCCTTCACCTTCTGCCATGCTTATAAGTTTCCTGAGGCCTCCCCAGCCATGCTTCCTGTACAGCCTGCAGAACCATGAGCCAATTAAACCTCTTTTCTTTACAAATTATGCAGTCTTGGGTAGTTTTTTTATAGCAATGTGAGAAGAGACTAATACACTTACGCAACTTAACAAGTAAGTAGATCATATGGAGACATATTGGAGTACATCCTAATAATAGATACTACACCTTTTCTCTAGTAAAGAGGGAAATTCACAGAAGTTGATTATATATTAGATCATAAAGAAAATATTAAGTTAAATAAAGTAGAAATATTACAAAAATTACTTTCTGATCTCAACATAATAAAACCATAAATAAGTAACAATTTTAAAAAAGTTCCGCTAGAAAATTTTAAAACATTTTATTTATTTTATTTTATTTTATTTTTATTTTTAAATTTTTACTTTTTGAGATGGAGTCTTGCTCTGTCACCCAAGCTGGAGTGCAGTGGCACTATCTTGGCTCACTGCAACCTCTGCTTCCTGGGTTCAAGTGTTTCTCCTGCCTCAGCCTGCTGAGTAGCTGGAATTATAGGTGCCTGCCATGCGCCCAGCTAATTTTTGTATTTTTAGTAGAGACAGGGTTTCACCACGTTGGACAGGCGGATCTCGAATTCCTTACCTCAGGTGACCTGCACACCTCCATCTCTCAAAGTGCTCAGATTACAGGCGTGAGCCACCATGCACAACCTTAAAACATTTTATCCAACAATTCCAGGGTGACATACAACCAAAATAACAAGAGTTTCCAAAAAGTAATTATAATAAAAAACATGAAATTTAAGAATTTATGGAGTACATTTAAAGCAGTGATCAGAGAAAATTTTATGGCTTTAAACATATACATTAATAACAATGAAATATTGAAAATAAATCAATTAAATTTATAATTTATAAAGCTAGAATGATAAAGTAAAAGAAAAAGCATAACAAATACAGATAAATAAAAAGTAATGAAGAACAGAAAAGATATATTTACTTAATAAATGAAAATTCTGATTGTTTGAAACAAAATAAGCTATTTACCTAAACCAACTAAGAAAAAAAAGAGAAAGAATAAACATATCAAAAGAAACAATAACTGTTAAAACACAGGAAATTTAAACAATCTTTGGAGGTACATTGAAGACCTCAAGAAAATAAATTTGAAATATTAGATAAAGGTAGACTTCCTCGATCTAACCAAATAAATCTACCAAAAAATAAATAAACAAAACAAAGAAACACACATATATTTCACATCATACTTAAGTTAAAATGTTAAAAACTTTTTGCCTCAAATGTGGAATTTTTAAAAAGTATATTTCCACTCTTGCATTTTTTATTCAATATTACACTGGATTTCTAGCCAATGCAATAAAGTAAGAAAAAAGAAGCTGCAGTTGTGAAGAGTGTAAAGGAAGAATAGAAACTGTCTTTAACTATAGACAACCTGACTGCATTCATATAAAGTCCTAAGCAATCTACATAAAGCTATTAGCAGTAATGAGTGAATATAGCAAAGTCACATGATGCATTATTTATATATAAATTTCTATGGTATTTCTATGTTATAGCCACAAACAACTGGGAAATATTGGATAAAGAAAACATGGCACATATACACCATGGAATACTGTACAGCCATATGTCTTTTGCAGAAACGTGGATGGAGCTGGAGGCCATTATCCTTAGCAAACTAACGCAGGAACAGAAGGCCAAAACCACATATTCTCACTTATAAGTAGGAGGTAAATTATGAGAACTCATGAACACAAAGAAGGGAACAACAGACACCAGGGCATGAAGAGTGAAGAGTAGGAGGAGGGTGAAGCATGGGAGGAGGGTGAGGAATGGAAAAAATAACTACTGAGTACTTGGCTTAGTACCTAGGTGACAAAATAATCTATACAACAAGCCCCCATTACATGAGTTTGCCTATATAACAAAGCTGCACGTGTACTCCCAAATCTAAAATAAAAGTTAAAAAAATTACAATCTCATCCAATAACATGATATATTTATATATAAATTTAACAAAAGATATATAAGATCTTGACATTGACCTATGAAACACTGCTGATATAAATTTAAAAGACCTAAATAAATGAAGAGAAATACATTGTTTAAGGATTTGAAGACTCAATATTATTAAGACATCAATTTTTCTAAAATTGCCCTATAGAATTCATGCAATTCCATTAAAAATCTCAGCAAGATCTTTTGTTGAAATGGACAAACTAATTTTAAAATTTTTGTAGGAAGCCAAAGAACCTAGAATGTTTAGAGTCATCTGGGAAAAGAACAAAGTTGGAGGAGTTACACTACAGTATCAATGGAACAGAATAAAGAATTCGGAAGTAAACCTACATATATGTGGTCAATTTATTTTCAACAAAGGTTCCAAGACGATTCATTGAGGAAAGGAAAGCTTTTCAATAAATGGTAGTAGAACAGGTTGACAAATGCATAGGAAAACAAATCAATCTTGGCTCAATATTGACATCCTTCTGAAAATAAAAATTAATTCAAGATGAATCATAGAAATAAATGTAAATCTGAGATGTTAAAATTTTTAGGTGTATACATAGGAGAATGTCTTGCAACCTTGAGGAGGCAAAGATTTCTTATAATAGACACCAAAATAATAACTAGAAATTAAAAATTGATACATTAGATATCATCAAAATTAACTTTTGTTTGTTTGTTTGTTTGTTTGTTTTGTTTTGTTAGACAGAGTCTAACTCTGTCACTCAGGCTTGAGTACAGTGGCATAATCTCGGCTCACTGCAACCTCTGCTGCCCAGGTTCAAGTGATTCTTCTGCCTCAGCCTCCTGAGTAGCTGAGATTACATGCACCTGCCACTGTGCCTGGCTAATTTTTGTATTTTTAGTAGAGACGGGGATTCACCATATTGGTCAGGCTGGTCTTGAACTCCTGACCTCATGATCCACCTGCCTCGACCTCCCAAAGTGCTGGGATTACAGGCTTGAGCCACTGTGCCTGGCAAAAATTAACATTGTTTGCTGTTTGAAAGATACTTTCTTTCTTTTCTTTTTTCTTTTTTTAATTTTTTTATTTTAGTGGTTCTTTCCTTTGATCAACAGCTTTGATTTCAGATGTTATTGGTGTGGTAATTTTTTTTTATATATATACTTTAAGTTCTAGGGTACATGTGCACAACGTGCAGGTTTGTTACATATGTACACATGTGCCATGTTGGTGTGCTGCACCCATTAAGTCATCATTTACATTAGGTATATCTCCTAATGCTATCCCTCCCCTATTCCCGCTACCCACAATAGGCCCCTGTGTGTGATGTTCCCCTTCCTCTGTCCAAGTGATCTCATTGTTCGATTCCCACCATTGAGTGAGAATATGTGGCATTTGATTTTCTGTTCTTGCGATAGTTTCCTGAGAATGATGGTTTCCAGCTGCATCCATGTCCCTACAAAGGACATGAACTCATCCTTTTTTATGGCTGCATAGTATTCCATGGTATATATGTGCCACATTTTCTTAATCCGGTCTGTCACTGATGGACATTTGGGTTGATTCCAAGTCTTTGCTACTGTGAATAGTGCCGCAATAAACATATGTGTGCATGTGTCTTTATAGCAGCATGATTTATAATCCTTTGGGTATATACCCAGTAATGGGATGGCTGGGTCAAATGGTATTTCTACTTCTAGATCCTTGAGGAATTGCCACACTGTCTTCCACAATGGTTGAACTAATTTACAGTCCCACCAACAGTGTAAAAGTGTTCCTATTTCTCCACATCCTCTCCAGCACCTGTTGTTTCCTGATTTTTTAATGATTGCCATTCTAACTGGTGTGAGATGGTATCTCATTGTGGTTTTGATTTGCATTTCTCTGATGGCCAGTGATGATGAGCATTTTTTCATGTGTCTGTTGGCTGTATGAATGTCTTCTTTTGAAAAATGTCTGTTCATATCCCTTGCCCACTTTTTGATGGGGTTGTTTGTTTTTTTCTTATAAATTTGTTTGAGTTCTTTGTAGGTTCTGGATATTAGTCCTTTGTCAGACGAGTAGATTGTAAAAATTTTCTCCCATTCTGTAGGTTGCCTGTTCACTCTGATGGTAGTTTCTTTAGCTGTGCAGAAGCTCTTTAGTTTAATTAGATCCCATATGTCAATTTTGGCTTTTGTTGCCATTGTTTTTGGTGTTTTAGACATGAAGTCCTTGCCCATGCCTATGTCCTGAATGGTATTACCTAGGTTTTCTTCTAGGGTTTTTATGGTATTAGGTCTAACATTTAAGTCTCTAATCCATCTTGAATTAATTTTCATATAAGGAGTAAGGAAAGGATCCAGTTTCAGCTTTCTACTTATGGCTAGCCAATTTTCCCAGCACCATTTATTAAATAGGGAATCCTTTCCCCATTTCTTGTTTTTGTCAGGTTTGTCAAAGATCAGATGGCTGTAGATGTGTGGTATTATTTCTGAGGGCTCTGTTCTGTTCCATTGGTCTATATCTCTGTTTTGGTACCAGTACCATGCTGTTTGGTTGCTGTAGCCTTGTATTATAGTTTGAAGTCAGGTAGCGTGATGCCTCCAGCTTTGTTCTTTTGGCTTAGGATTGTCTTGGCAATGTGGGCTCTTTTTTGGTTCTGTATGAACTTTAAGGCCGTTTTTTCCAATTCTGTGAAGAGTCATTGGTAGCTTCATTGGGATGGCATTGAATCTATAAATAACCCTGGGCAGTATTACCATTTTCACAATATGGATTCTTCCTATTCATGAGCATGGCATGTTCTTCCATTTGTTTGTGTCCTCTTTTATTTCACTGAGCAGTGGTTTGTAGTTCTCCTTGAAGAGGTCCTTTACATCCCTTGTAAGTTGGATTCCTAGGTATTTTATTCTCTTTGAAGCTATTGTGAGTGGGAGTTCATTCATGATTTGGCTCTCTGCTTGTCTGTTACTGGTGTATAAGAATGCTTGTGATATTTGCACATTGATTTTGTGTCCTGAGACTTTGCTGAAGTTGCTTATCAGCTTAAGGAGATTTTGGGCTGAGACGATGGGGTTTTCTAAATATACAATCATATCATCTGCAAACAGGGACAATTTGACTTCTTCTTTTCCTAACTGAATACCCTTGATTTCTTTCTCTTGCCTGATTGCCCTAGCCAGAACTTCCAACACTATGTTGAATAGGAGTGGTGAGAGAGGACATCCCTGTCTTGTGCCAGATTTCAAAGGGAATGCTTCCAGTTTTTGCCCATTCAGTATGATATTGGCTATGGGTTTGTCATAAATAGCTCTTATTGTTTTGAGATACATTCCATCAATACCGAATTTATTGAGAGTTTTTAGAATGAAGGGCTATTGAATTTTGTCAAAGGCCATTTCTGCATCTATTGAGATAATCATGTGGTTTTTGTCTTTGGTTCTGTTTATATGCTGGATTACATTTATTGATTTGCATATGTTGAACCAGCCTTGCATCCTAGGGATGAAGCCCACTTGATCATGGTGGATAAGCTTTTTGATGTGCTGCTGGATTCGGTTTGCCAGTATTTTATCGAGGATATTTGCATCGATGTTCATCAGGGATATTGGTCTAAAATTCTCTTTTTTTTGTTGTGTCTCTGCCAGGCTTTGGTATCAGGATGATGTTGGCCTCATAAAATGAGTTAGGGAGGATTCCCTCTTTCTCTATTGATTGGAATAGTTTCAGAAGGAATGGTACCAGCTCCTCCTTGTACTTCTGGTAGAATTCAGCTGTGAATCCGTCCTGTCCTGGACTTTTTTTGGTTGGTAGGCTATTAATTATTGTCTCAATTTCAGAGCCTACTATTGATCTATTCAGGGATTCAACTTCTTCCTGGTTTAGTCTTGGGAGAGTGTATGTGTCCAGCAATTTATCCATTTCTTCCAGGTTTTCTAGTTTATTTGCATAGAAGTGTTTATAGTATTCTCTGTTGATAATTTGTATTTCTGTGGGGTTGGTGGTGATATCCTCTTTATCATTTTTTATTGCATATATTTGATTCTTCTCTCTTTTCTTCTTTATTAGTCTTGCTAGTGGTCTATCAATTTTGTTGATCTTTTCAAAAAAAACCAGCTCCTGGATTCATTGATTTTTTGGAGGGTTTTTTGTGTCTCGATCTCCTTCAGTTCTACTCTGATCTTAGTTATTTCTTGCTTTCTGCTAGCATTTGAATGTGTTTGCTCTTGCTTCTCTAGTTCTTTTAATTGTGATGTTAGGGTGTCAGTTTTAGATCTTTCCTGCTTTCTCCTGTGGGCATTTAGTGCTACAAATTTCCCTCTACACACTGCTTTAAATGTGTCCCAGAGATTCTGGTATGTTGTATCTTTGTTCTCATTGGTTTCAAAGAACATCTTTATTTCTGCCTTCATTTCATTATGTACCCAGTAGTCATTCAGGAGCAGGTTGTTCAGTTTCCATGTAGTTGAGCAGTTGTGATTGAGTTTCTTAGTCCTGAGTTCCAGTTTGATTGCACTGTGGTCTGAGAGACCGTTTGTTATAATTTCTGTTCTTTTACATTTGCTGAGTAGTGCTTTACTTCCAACTATGTGGTCAAGTTTAAAATAAGTGCGATGTGGTGCTGAGAAGAATGTACATTCTGTTGATTGGGGTGGAGAGTTCTGTACATGTCTATTAGGTCTGCTAGGTGTAGAGTTGAGTTCAATTCCTGGATATCTTTGTTAACTTTCTGTCTCACTGATCTGTCTAATGTTGACAGTGGGGTATTAAAGTCTCCCATTATTATTGTATGGGAGTCTAAGTCTCTTTGTAGTCTCTAAGGACTTGCTTTATGTATCTGGGTGCTCCTGTATTATGGGTGCATAAATATATATGGGTGCATATATATTTAGGATAGTTAGCACTTCTTGTTGAATTGATCCCTTTACCATTATGTAGTGGCCTTCTTTGTCTCTTTTGATCTTTGATGGTTTAAAGTCTGTTTTATCAGAGACTAGGATTGCAACCCCTGCCTTTCTTTTGTTTTCCATTTGCTTGGTAGATCTTCCTCCATCCCTTTATTTTGAGCCTCTGTGTGTCTCTGCATGTGAGATGGGTCTCCTGAATACAGCAAACTGATGGATCTTGACTCTTTATCTAATTTGCCAGTCTGTGTCTTTTAATTGGACCATTTAGTCCATTTACATTTAAGGTTAATGTTGTTATGTGTGAACTTGATCCTGTCATTATGATATTAGCTGGTTATTTTGCTCATTAGTTGATGCAGTTTCTTCCTAGCATCGATGGACTTTACATTTTGGCATGTTTTTGCAATGGCTGGTACTGGTTGTTCTTTTCCATGTTTAGTGCTTCCTTCAGGATCTGTTGTAGGGCAGGCCTGGTGGTGACAAAATCTCTATGCTTTTGCTTGTCTGTAAAGGATTTTATTTCTCCTTCACTTATGAAACTTAGTTTGGTTGGATATGAAATTCTGGGTTGAAAATTCTTTCCTTTAAGAATGTTGAATATCGGCCCCCACTCTTTTCTGGCTTGTAGAGTTTCTGCCGAGAGATCTCCTGTTAGTGTGATGGGCTTCCCTTTGTGGGTAACCCGAACTTTCTCTCTGGCTGCCCTTAACATTTTTTCCTTCATTTCAACTTTGGTGAATCTGACCATTATGTGTCTTGGAGTTGCTCTTCTCGAGGAGTATCTTTGTGGCATTCTCTGTATTTCCTGAATTTGAATGTTGGCTTTCCTTGCTAGGGTGGGGAAGTTCTCCCGGATAATATACTGCAGAGCGTTTTCCAGCTTGTTTCCATTCTCCCCGTCACTTTCAGGCACACTAAGCAGACGTAGATTTGGTCTTTTCACTAATCCTATATATCTTGGAGGCTTTGTTCATTTCTTTTTACTCTTTTTTCTCTAAACTTCTCTTCTTGCTTCATTTCATTCATTTGACCTTCAATCACTGATACTCTTTCTTCCAGTTGATCGAGTCAGTTACTGAAGCTTTTGCATTTGTCACGTAGTTCTTGTGTCATGGTTTTCATCTCTATCAGTTCGTTTATGGACTTCTCTGCATTGGTTATTCTAGTTATCCATTCTTCCATTCTTTTTTCAAGGTTTTTAGTTTCTTTGTGCTGGTTACATAGTTCCTCATTTAGCTCTGAGAAGTGTGATAGACTGAAGCCTTCTTCTCTCAACTTCTCAAAGTCATTCTCCATCCAGCTTTGTTCCATTGCTAGCGATGAGCTGTGTTCCTTTGGAGGGGAAGATGCACTCCAATTTTTTGAATTTCCAGCTTTTCTGCACTGCTTTTTCCCCATCTTTGTTGTTTTATCTGCCTTTGGTCTTTGATGATGGTGACGTACTGATGGGGTTTTGGTGTGGGTGTCCTTTCTGTTTGTTAGTTTTCCTTCTATCAGTCAGGACCCTCAGCTGCAGGTCTGTTGGGGTTTGCTTGAGGTCCACTCCAGACCCTGTTCGCCTGGTTATCAGCAGCAGAGGCTTCAGAAGATACAATACTGCTGAACAGCAACTGTTGCTGTCTGATTCTTGCTGTAGAAACTTCGGATCAGGAGTGTACCCAGCCGTGTCAGGTGTGAGGTGTCAGTCTGCACCTAGTGGGGGATGTCTCCCAATTAGGCTACTCAGGGGTCAGGGACCCACTTGAGCAGGCAGTCTGTCCATTCTCAGATCGCAACCTCTGTGCTGGGAGAACCACTGCTCTCTTCAAAGCTGTCAGACAAGGACTTTTACATCTGCAGACGTTTCTGCTGCCTTTTGTTTAGCTATGCCCTGTCTCCACAGGTGGAGTCTACAGAGGCAGGCAGGCCTCCTTGAGCTGCAGTGGGCTCCACCCAATTCAAGCTTCCTGAAGGCTATGTTTACCTACTTAAGCCTCAGCAATGGCAGGCGCCCCTCCCCCAGCCTCACTGCCGCCTTGCAGTTAGATCTCAGACTGCTGTGCTAGCAATGAGGGAGGCTCTGTGGGTATGGGACCCTCCAGGCAGGCGTGGGTTATAATCTCCTGGTGTGCCATTTGCTAAGACCCTTGGTAAAGTGCAGTTTTAGGGTGGGAGTTATCCAATTTTCCAGGTGTTGTGTGTCTCAGTTTCCCTTGGCTAGGAAAAGGAATTCCCTTCCCCCTTGCACTTCCCAGGTGAGGTGATGCCTCGCCCTGCTTCAGCTCTCACTGGTTGCACTGCACCCACTGACCAGCACCGACTGTCCGACACACCCCAGTGAGATGAACCTGGTACCTCAGTTGAAAATGCAGAAATCACCCGTCTTCTGTGTCACTCACGCTGACAGCTGGAGGCTAGAGCTGTTCCTATTCGGCCATCTTGGGCGCCCTGATACTTTCTTTTTTTGAGATGGAGCCTTGCTCTGTCTCCCAGACTGGAGTGCAGTGGCATGATCTCGGCTCACTGTAACTTCTGCCTCCCAGATTCAAGCTATTCTCCTGCCTCGGTCTCCTGAGTAGCTGGGATTACAGTTGCATGCCACCATGCCCAGCTAATTTTTGTACTTTTAGTAGAGATGGGATTTCACCATGTTGGCCAGGCTGGTCTCAAATTCCTGACCTCAGGTATTCCACCTGCTTCAGCCTCCCAAAGTGCTGGCATTACAGGCACAAGCCACAGCACGCGGCCAAAAGACACATTCTAAAAAATGAAAAGGGAAATCACAGACCTGTTGAAAATATTTGCAATCTGCTTGTCAAATAACAGAATTGTATCCTGAACATTCATAGAATCCTACAATGACAACAGTTTCAAAACATGGGCAGAGGACTTGAATAGACACTTCACAAAAGATCTAGAGGTGGCTAAAAAAACATATAAAATGGTTCTCAATATTAGTTGCCAGCAAAATGCAAATTAAAATCATAATGCAATACCACTTCTCACCCACTCTGATATGTTACTGGTGGGAGTATGAAATGGTACACTCACTTTGGAAAACTGACAGTTTTCTGTAAAGTTAAACATACACCCACTATATGATCCGGCAAGTCTACTTTTAGGTATTTACCCAAGAGACACAAAAACGTACATCCACAAATGTTTACAGAAGTTTAATTCACTATAGTGAAAAGCTGGAAACTACCCAAATGTCTATCAACAGCAGAATAAATGAACAGTTGTGATATATTCATTTCATGGAATACTATTCAACAATAAAATAAAAAAGCATACACATAACGAAATTAGCTGGGCATGGCGGCATATGCCTGTAATCCCAGCTACTTGGGATAAAAGGTTTTTAAAAAGATAAAATGAAAAATAATGAATTTCAAATACAAAAAAAGAAGATCTAACACAAATATAAGGATTCTTACCTGAGAGGCCACAAATTCTGAAGGGATACCTACTTAGAAAAAAGGGGGTCTGTGAACTTGGATGAACATTACATCTTCATTTTCACTTAATCTAACTGAAATTTATCATTTTATTTAATTACGACCTTAGCTAATAAGCCACAGTAATATTAGCAGAACCTCTGACTTTGTCACCAGATATTTTTACATCACATTGCCAGTGCTGCAGATGTTTTAAAATATTGTTTAGACTCATCACTACTTCAAAATTCTGGTAATTATGAGACTTGCCACTAGATCACATGTTACCGTAGATACCTGTGTGTAATCTTGTTATTAATACATGTAGTCTTTTTATTTAATACATATAAAGAAGCATACATGTTACATATACAAATATGTTTTCTATTTTTTTAAATTGTGGTAAAATATGCATAGCATAAAATTTACCATTTTAATCATTTTAACTGTCTGTGGCACTAAGTACAACCTGTGTGCAAACATCTATCCAGCTCCAGAACTTTCTTATCTTTCCCAACTGAAACTCTGTACCCATTAAATAATAATTCTCCATTCCATCTCCTGCCAGCCCCTGGCAACCATCACCCTACTTTCTATCTCTGTGAATTTGACTACTATCGACTATTTGACTATTATACCACAAATAAGTGAAATCATACAATATTCATCCTTTTGTGATTGGCTTCTTTCACTAAGCACAATGTCTTCAAGTTTCATACATGTTGTAGCAGAATTTCTTTCCTTTTTAAGGCTGAATAATATTCCATTGTATGCTTATACCACATTTTATTTGTCCATTGATCTATTGATGGCCACCTGGGTTACTTCCACCTTTTGGCTATTGTGAATAAGGCTGCTGTTGAACATGGGTATGCAAATATCTTTTCGACCTGTGTTTTCTGTTTTAATAAAACTACATTGCAGCATATAATTGCTTTCCTTTCTAAATTTTGTGAATCCTTTTTTTTTTTTTTTTTTTTTTTTTTTTTTTTTTTTTTTTGAGATGGAGTCTCACTCTGTCACCAGGCTGGAGTGCAATGGTGCAATCTAGGCTCACTGCAACCTCTGCCTCCTGGGTTCAAGTGATACACCTGCCTCAGCCTCCTGAGTAGCTGGGATTACAGGCATGTGCCACCTCGCCCAGCTAATTTTTGTATTTTTAGTAGAGACAGGGTTTCACCAGGTTGGCCAGGCTGATCTCAAACTCCTGACCTCAGGTGATCCACCCACCTTGGCCTCCCAAAGTGCTGGGATTACAGGCATGAGCCACCGGCCCGGCCTGTGTTTCATGAATTTTAAAACACTATTTTTTATTTTTTATTAGTGCTATTCTTAGAGACAGGCTCTCACCCTGTCACCCTAGCTGGAGTGCAGTGGCATGATCACATGGCGTAAACATATTCCATGCAGTGTCAAACTCCTGGGCTCAAGCAATCCTCCCACCACCATGACTGGCACTTTTTTTTTTTTTTTCTGTAGAGATGGGTATGTTGCCCATGCTGGTCTCAAACTCCTGGCCTCAAGTTATCCTCCCACCTCAGCCTCCAAAAGTGCTGGGATTACAGGAGAGACTCACCACAACCCAGCCCTAAAAACATCATTCTAAGAAAGGGATTACAATCTTCAAAGGAGGTTCAAAAACTCCCTGGCATAACAGGAATCCCCAAAGTAGAAAATTAAAGCAATGGAACATAAGAAATCCTAAAAACTATAACAACAATAAAAAAATGTTTCCTAAAATAAAAAAATTACTTCAATTTCCATATAAGAAGAAAATACTGTGTACCTGAGAAAATGGATTCAGAATGGTCACTATCAAGACATAGTCTGTAAAATAATAAGATTTTTAAACAAAAAATTTTTAAAACCCTCTGGGCATCCATACAAATAGACAAAGTCACTTATAAGGGGAAAAAAAAAAACAAGATTGTCATCACATTGTCAGTAATAATGCTGTACACCAGAAAACAATAGATTAACGTATTTTAGGCAGTCAAGATAGAAAAGGTGAGCCATGAATTTTTTATCTAACCAAACTGACCTTTAACTATAAAGATAACACACAAGCTCTTATGTATGCAAGAACCCAAGATAATTTTTTGCTGAGGAATCTATAACAGAATAAGCTTCAGACAATCAAAGTAATTGGAGAGGTATTGATGTAAGGACTGGTAGGTAATCAAATAATTGATGAAAGGAAGTTTCTCTCTAAAGTCAAAGCTGAAATAATAGAATTACAATATCAACATTTTACAGCCCATAATGAATTCCTGGACCTAACAAGAATTATTAATAGCTGATATCACAAAAAGAGAGAAAATCAGACATTATATGCTTCCTGGTGGAAGTATCCAACACCAATTATAAAGCAGTCTTAGAAGAAAAAAATCAAACATGAACCTGATAAGCCTCTAGATCTAATTGCCAATTTATAGAAAATACAGGGCACAGAATAATGTTAAACATCACCACAGAAAGGCAATCAGCAAAATCCCAAGTGTGTAACATCATTCAGGACAAATAATCTGATTTATTCAACAAAAGTTAGAATAATAGGAAAAAAAGATGGCAGAAGAACAATATAGATTAAGAGACTTACAGATACAGCAACCAATCACACTATATAAGATAATTAGGAAATATGGACATTGACTGGACTTGAAGTTATTAAGAAATTTTAAAGTATTTTTAGGATAACGGTGTGGTTGTGATGCTAATTTTAAGATTTCTTATCTTAGAAATACATACTGAAGTATTTATGCATGAAATTGTATGAAGAGGCCCAGGAAGTGATGGCCACCTTCCCGCTACCCGGGACTTCTGGCGTCTGAGAAGTCAGCCGCCCGCTTGCTGCGGCCGCCGTGCTCACCTGCCCGAGGCGATGGAGAACGGAGCGGTGTATAGTCCCACTACCGAGGAGGACCCGGGCCCCGCCAGAGGCCCCCGGAGCGGCCTCGCTGCCTACTTCTTCCTGGGTCGGCTCCCATGGCTCCGGCGCGTTCTCAAGGGCTTGAAGCTGTTGCTCTCTCTGCTGGCCTTCATCTGTGAAGAAGTTGTATCACAATGTACTTTGTGGGGGACTTTATTTTTTTTTGAGTTTGTAAGCGACAGTGCCTTTCTTCTGAGTCTCCTTATACTGATTGTGTATTACACTCCATTTTATGAGAGTTGATACCACAAAAGTAAAATCATCATATTTTTATATTACTTTGGGAACAGGATGTGTGTTTTTGTTGGCATCCAAGATTTTTGTTTCCACACATGACAGGACTTCAGCTGAAATTGCTGCAGTTGTGTTTGGATTTATAGCAAGTTTTATGTTCCTACTTGACTTTGTCACTATGCTGTATGAAAAACGACAGGAGTCCCAGCTGAGAAGACCTGAAAATAGCACTAGGGCTGAGGCTCTCACTGAACCACTTAATGCCTAAAGACTCTGGGGAGTAGATGTTAACTAAGGTAGTGACTCTGCGCTGTGGTGCCTGAGCCGTGGCAGAAGCTCTTGTAAAATTTGTGTAATTGTTTAAACCACTTCTTTTGGAGAGCAAGAGGAAGGTCAAGAAGGCAGTTTTATCAATATTGTGTCAGTCACCACAAATTAGGCCAGGTAAGTTTTTAAAATTTTTAAAAAAATGATTGAAACTTATCTTAAATGGAGATTTTGGTGGGAGGAGGAGAGAACAATTGTTTTTTAAATCACACAGCTCAACGGTTCATAAATGATTCTGTCATTCTGTTACAAGTCATTCTTTTACTAGGCTTAGCTTCCAAATTATGCTTTATAGCTGTATAAACATCATGATTATATTCATCTACTTAGAAATTGTTTTATTTTAAAATTAATTTGCTTAGCTGTTTGTTTTGATGCTTAGATTATGTTGTGTTAATGGGAATTTAACGTATTTAAGAAACCAATATTTAAAATGTTGGTCTAGGTTTTTTTCCTTAACATATATTACCAGGCTTTACTGTATTTCACTCAGCCTTAAATGTTACAATATTTTTGGATAACTGTTATTAATTCTTTCTGAGACCTTGGTTATAGCCTAAAAACGTATGGAGATGTTGGTATTTTGTGTGTATAAAAGCAACAATATCAGCAACTTCGTGTTTATACTGCACCTTGGTTGTTGATGTCAAGTGAGAAAGAGATTGTTTTGTAACACATACAAAAATGGAAGAAACTGATACCACACCTAAGTGCCAGAGATAAGAAAGACTTTTTGCCCAAGACAGTGAAAGTAATTATAACAACAAGCTTTGACCACTTACCAAGTATCTGAAGAGATGAGTTCATACTGTGATTTAGAAAGTGGTTCAATTCTCGTGTTGGCATATGATTATTTGTACTAAAATTAATACAGCTCTGTGGGTCTTCCTTAGCGTTTTCTTCGAAGCTCGTCTGTTTTTTTAGGACCCCAGCCTTTCGTTTTTCATCGTTCGAGATGCCTCTTTTCTGTCGCCTTATCAGATAGAAATGGAGCTATGTGCTGCTGCTTCATCTAGCAGAGGTTGGCCTCTGGCTCTGACGCTTACTTTTTGTCAGTTGTCTTTAGGTGGTCCTGAATCTTGGGCCCTTTTAATTGTGAATACTGTGTAGCAGGATCTTGAGAGTCCTTGTTCTTACATAGGCGTTGCTCTAGTTTGTCTTTGGCAAGGAACATCTTAAGAAAGTAAATATCCAGGAGACCCTGCCCAGACTAATCCTGTTGGTGACATAAGGGAGAATCAAGCCATTCTCAAGAGATAACTTCATAACCAGAACTGTCTGTTGGCTAGCAGCTATCACAGATAGGCAGGGCACTTGGGATACGACCTTTCTGTCCAGGTGTTTCACAGACTAGACCTTTCTTATCCTCCTCCTAGAGTTTTGACCTGGGACTCTAGTGTTAAGATCATGAGCCCGTATATCAGGTCCTTCTGCACTTTGGTAGAAGTCTCCCAGGGTAGGTGTCCTATTTGAAACAGTGGAATCATGTTTCCAGGAAAAAAGTTTAATGACTTCATCCTTTTTTTTTTTTTTTTTTTCCTCATCTGGCATTTGTGTGTCGTAGATGGGTTTTAGTTTCATGAATGTGACTAATGTGGTTCTCAGAAATTGGTCAGTATGGCCTGACATAGCTTCTGCTCTGTCTTACTGACTCAATACCTTTAGGATTTGTGTCAGTTTGGATACTAGTGTTAGTGGTGATGTCACCACTACTTAATTGGAAGATAATGAAACCAATCATAGATGCTGTTTTTATTGGGCATGTCATCTAAGAAAGGAGAAATAGCTGAGTCTTGGGTCTAAGAATAAGGACTGATTCAGAAAACTAGTTTATGATAGGTAGACTAGAGTTTCACATCAAACTGTACCATTGTGATTTTTAATGTCATCTAGACCTATCTAAAATTCAGAGCATATCATCTGGGCTACCTCAGGGTCACCACCCATGCATTGGGCTTAATCAAGATTGACAGATACGTTCTCAGCAGGCCTGTCATATAGAACATCTTGTCATTGAGCTTAAGCTCTGCTTGTTCTGAGGTTTCACTTCCATGTGTTTCATTGGTGCAAAAATGGATCTCTTAGTCAGTCACTTAATTCTTTCTTTTTTAGAAAGACAGTATGTTCACTGGTATATTTGGTCACTCTTAGAGACTTCTTTCACATTGTTTTTATGGGACCCATGAATGGTTAGCCTTTCTTTTCTATTGTAGAAGGAAATAGGAGTAAAATGACCATTGTAGTAAATACGTTCAAGGGGAACTTGGGACCAGAAACCACTGTTATGTACAAAAAATGGCAAACTCAATAAACTCAAATTTAAAATAATTTTTAAATTAATAGTTATAATACATTTAATTTTATATTTTATACAAATAGATTGCTTAGAATAGTTCTCAAGAATTATAAGGGAAATGAACTCACAGTACAAAAATTTTATAATTACTATACTTAAATTATGTTTTGTTTGGAAGCTGGGAAATGTATTTTTACATTGTAGCCAATCGTTTTTATATTTGTCAATTTAAATCTTATGGGTCTTTTTAAAATCTCTCTTGATGTCAAATTTTGTAGTTTTAAAAAATAAATCCATTTAATTAAAATGTTAAAAAAGAAATTGTATGATATTTGGAATTTGTTTCAAAATAATTTAGTGGCGATTAGGGAGTGAGTGAGGGTATAGATGAAACAAGATTGAAGATGTGTTGTTGATCACTGTTGAAGCTGAATGATAGGAACATTGCAATTTATTCTATCTTATTTTTTGAATATTTGAACATTTCCATTAAGAGCATTATTTAAAATAAAATTAAAACATCAAGATAAAAAAGTTTTCTTGGAGAGATTGGGAATAAATTAAAAATAGATATGCAGAAAACTAACCAAATGAGAAAATTTTGAAAGTATACCACCCTGGACAACAAGGTGAAATACGTCTCTAGACAAAAAATAAAAATAAAATAAATAAAATAAATAAAGTAAAATTAACCAGGTGCAGTGGCAGGCACCTGTATTCCCAGCTACTCAGGAGGCTTAGCAGGGAGGATCACTTGGTTTCAGGAGTTCAAGGCTGCAGTGAGCTAAGTTCACACCACTGCCATCCAGCCTGGGTGAAAGAACAAGACCCCGCCTCTAAAAAGGAAAAGAAAAAGGGATTTACTCCAGGAAAAACAAAAAGCTTTACAACCAGAGAATGTCCTATTCTATTTGGCTCAATTAGGATATACATTAACATAAAAACTAAATATTACTTAATGTAAAAGAAAAATATTACTAATATATGTAAGTACAAATTTTGTTATATTATTTTCCACAAAAAAGAAAAAATAGATAATTTGGTCTTTACCGTAGTTCATTGAAATCCATTTTTTATTATCGACAGTTCAAAAAAGATTTTTCAGCTTCATGGATCCAGTTATTATATCCAGTAATGTCATGTAAAATTTTTAAATGGATGTCAAATTTGAAAAAAATCTCTCAATTTTTATGATATGTTGCACTATGAAATGTAAAGGCTTTGCAAGTTTTCTTGTGTAGTGACTAATATTTAACACTCTTTTACTGACATTGTCATTAATGTTCTTATTGTGGTAGTATAATGAGTTTAAAATTATCTCCATTGATGTCAATTTTTAAAATACTCTTTTAATATACTAAGAACATTAAAATACTTTTTAAATGTATTAAAATATTGCTAATACTTTTAATGACATTGTCACTAATATTCTAATTGAAGTGGTGTCATGTGGTTAACCTTATCTCCATGGACGTCAATATTTCTCGTCAAATTAGCAATATATTTCAATTATTTCCAGTTTGCTCATATGATTTTTTTTTTTTTTTTTTTTTTTTTTTTTTTTTTTTTGAGACGGAGTCTCGCTCTGCCGCCCAGGCTGGAGTGCAGTGGCCAGATCTCAGCTCACTGCAAGCTCCCCGTCCCGGGTTTACGCCATTCTCCTGCCTCAGCCTCCCGAGTAGCTGGGACTACAGGCGCCCGCCATCTCGCCCGGCTAGTTTTTTGTATTTTTTAGTAGAGACGGGGTTTCACCATGTTAGCCAGGATGGTCTCCATCTCCTGACCTCGTGATCCGCCCGTCTTGGCCTCCCAAAGTGCTGGGGTTACAGGCTTGAGCCACCGCGCCTGGCCATGATTTGTTATTGTGTTATCAAATAATCTAAAAGCCTAACTATTTCTTCTATTTGAAATTTGTCTCCTTCTGTTAATTCGTGCTATTGTATGATCAGAATTTTTGTTACAGTTAGCATCTTGATGTCAAGATAATTTCTATTGATTTCATCTTTCATCTTTCTCTCTTGTGTTTCATGGTCTTAATTTTTTTACTGAATTTCCCCTTGGTTCTTTAATTTAAAAATTTTAAGTTAACAGAATAAGAAATCCTTCATGTATTTCCATATCAGGAGTCTGTAATATTTCACCTTGCATTTTTGGAAATATTCCAAATTACAGTTAATTTGCTTTATTTTTTTAATTTTTAATTTTTGTGGGTATATAGTAGATATATATATTTATGGGATAAAGGAGATATTTTGATACAGGCTTGCAATTTGTAATAATCACATCATGGAAAATGGGGTATCCATCTGCTCAAGCATTTATCCTTTGCATTACAAACAATCCAATTATACTCTTTTGGCTATTTTTCTTTTTTTTTTTTTTGAGATGGAGTCTTGCTCTGTCGCCCAGGCTGGAGTGCAGTGGCACAATCTCGGCTCACTGCAAGCTCTGCCTCCCGGGTTCATGCCATTCTCCTGCCTCAGCCTCCCGAGTAGCTGGGACTACAGGCGCCCGCCACCGCGCCCTGCTAATTTTTTGTATTTTTAGTAGAGATGGGGTTTCGCCGTGGTCTGGATCTCCTGACCTTGTGATCTGCCTGCCTTGGCCTCCCAAAGTGCTGGCACAGGCGTGAGCCACCGCACCCGGCCTCTTTTGGCTATTTTTAAATGTACAATTAAATTGACTATAGTCTCTCCGTTATGCTATCAAATACTAGGTCTTATGTATTCTTTCTGGGTGTTTTTGTTTGTTTGTTTGTTTGTTTGTTTGTTTTGATAACCATTAGCCACCCTGACTTCCCCTATGTACCCCCACCCCCACTACCGTTCCTAGCCTCTGGTAACCATCTTTCTACTCTCTATCTCCATGAGTTCAATTGTTTTAATTTTTAGATCCCACAAATAAGGAAGAATATGTGATGTTTGTCTTTCTGTGCCTGGCTTATTTTACTTAACACAATAACCTTCACTTCCATCCATGTTATTGCAAATGACAGGATCTCATTCTTTTCACTGGCTGAATAGAACTCCATTGTGTACAAGTACTACTTGTTCTTTATTCATTCATTTGTTGATGGACACTTAGGTTACCTCCACATCTTGGCTATTGTAAATAGAGCTGCAGCAAACATGGGAGTGCAGATACCTCTTTGATATACTGATTTCCTTTATTTGGGGTATATACCCAGCAGTGGAATTGCTGGATCATATGGTAGCTCTATTTTTGGTTTTTCTGAGGAAACTCCAGACTCTTTTCCATAGTGGTTGTACTAATTTACATTCCTACCAACAGCGTACATCTTTCCTCCATATCCTCTCCAGCATTTGTTATTACCTATCTTTTGGATAAACACCATTTTAATTGGAATGAGATGATATCTCATTGTAGTTTTAATGTCCATTTGTCTGTAATCAATGATGTTGAGCATCTTTTCTTTTTTTTTTTTTATTATTATTATACTTTAAGTTCTAGGGTACATGTGCATAACGTGCAGGTTTGTTACATATGTATACTTGTGCCATGTTAGTGTCCTGCACCCATCAACTCATCAGCACCTATCAACTCGTCATTTACATCAGGTATAACTCCAATGCAATCCCTCCCTCCTCCCCCGCCGCCAGGCCCTGGTGTGTGATGTTCCCCTTCCCGAGTCCAGGTGATCTCATTGTTCAGTTCCCACCTATGAGTGAGAACATGCAGTGTTTGGTTTTCTGTTCTTGTGATAGTTTGCTAAGAATGATGGTTTCCAGCTGCATCCATGTCCCTACAAAGGACACAAACTCATCCTTTTTTATGTCTGCATAGTATTCCATGGTGTACATGTGCCACATTTTCTTAATCCAGTCTGTTCATATGCCTGTTTGCCATTTGTGTGTCTTCTATTGAGAAGTGTGTATTGAGAAATTCAGATCTTTTGACCATTTTTAAATCAAATTAGATTTTTTTCTATAGAATTGTTTGAACTTGTATGTTCAGGTTATTAATCCCTCAGCAGATGAGTAGTTTGCCGATATCTTCTCCCATTCTGTGGGTTCTCTCTTCAGTTTTTTAATTGTTTCCTTTGCTGTGCAGAAGCTTTTTGACTTGATTTTTGCTTTGGTTTCCTGTGCTTATGGGCTATTACTCAAGAAATTTTTGCTCAGGCCAATGTCCTGGAAAGTTTCCCCAACGTTTTCTTTAGTAGTTTCACAGTTTGAGGTCTTAGACTTAAGTCTTTAATCCACTTTTATTTCATTTTTTCATATAGTGAGAGATAGGAGTCTAGTTTCATTCTTCTGCATATGAATAGCCAGTTTTTCTAGCACCATTTATTGAAGAGACTGTCTTTTCCCCAGTGTATGCACTAGGCGTCTTTGTTGAAAATTAGTTCACTGTAAATTTTTTTTCTGGGTTGTCCATTCTGTTCCATCAGTCTCTGTGCTTGTTTTTGTGCTGTTTTGGTCACTATAGAACTGTAGTATAATTTGAAGTCAGGTAATGTGATTTCTCCAGTTTTGTTGTTTTTCCTCAAGATACCTTTGGCTATTTTGAATCTTTTGTGGTTCTGTATAAATTTTACAGTTTTAAAAACAATTCTGTGAAGGATATCATTGGTATTTTGATAGGAATTGCATTGAATCTGCATATTGTTTTCAGTAATATAGACATTTTAAGAATATTGATTCTTCCAATCCATGAACATGGAATGTCTTTCCATTTTTAAAATGTCCTCTCAATTTCTTTTATCTCTGTTTTACAGTTTTAATTGTAGAGTTCTTTTATTTCTTTGGTTAAGTTAGTTTCTAGGCATTTAATTTTATTTGTGGCTATTATAAATAGGATTACTTTTTTGATTTCTTCTTCAGATTACTCACTGTTGGCATATAGAAATGCTACTGATTTTTGTACATTGATTTTGTATCCTGCAACTTTACTGAATTTATCAGTTCTGATCATTTTTTGGCAGAGTCTTTAGGTTGTTCTAATTATAAGATTATATCATCTGCAAACAAGAATGACTTCTTCCTTTCCAATTTGAATGACCTTTATTTCTTTCTCTTGTCTAATTGTTCTAGCTAGGCCTTCCAGTACTACGTTGAAAAACAGTGGTGAAAGTGGGCATCCTTGTTGTGTTCCAGATCTTAGAGGAAAGACCTTCAGTTTTTCCCCATTCAGTATGATACTAGCTGTGGGTCTGTCATATATGGCTTTTATTATGTTGAGGTATATTCCTTCTATTCCCAGTATTTTTAGGGTTTCTACCATGAAGAGATGCTGAAATTTATCAAATGCTTTTTCAGTGTCAATTAAAATGATCATGTGTTTTTTTGTTCTTAATTCTATTGATATGGTGTATCACATTGATGTTTGTATGGTGAGCCATCCTTGCATCTCTGAGATAAATCCCACTTGGTCATGATGAATGATCTTTGTAATGTATTGTTGAATTTGGTTTGCTAGTATTTTGTTAAGGATTTTTATATCAATATTCATCAGATATACTGGCATGTAGTTTACTTTTTTAATGTGTCTTTGTCTGGTTTTGGTATCAGGGTAATACTGGCCTTGTAGAGTGAGTTTAGAAGTATTCCCTCCTCCTCTACTTTTCAGAATAGTTTGAGTAGGATTGCCATTAGTTCTTCTTTAAATGTTTGGTAGTATTCAGCAGTGAAGCCATCAAGTCCCAGGCTTTTCATTACTGAGGATAATATTTATTATGACTTTGATCTCATTACTTGTTATTGGTCTGTTAAGGTTCTGGATTTCTTCATAGTTCAATCTTGGTAGTGGTATGTGTCTAGGAATTTATCCATTTCTTCTAGATTTTCCAACTTATTGGCATATTGTTCTTCATAGTAGCCACTAATGATCCTTTGGATTTCTGCAGTATCAGTTGTAATGACTCCTTTATCATCTCTGATTTTATTTATTTGAGTCTTCTCTTTTTTTTCTTCATTAGCCTGGCTAAAGGTTTGTTTATTTTATCTTTTCAAAAAAAAACAACAAATTTTTGTTTTGCTGATCTTTTTTGTTGTTTTCTTCATTTTGAATTCATTGATTTCTGCTTTGATCTCTAACATTTCTTCTAGTAATTTTGGGTTTAGTTCTTGCTTTTATAGTTCTTTAAGATGCAGTGTTAGGTTCTTTATTTGAAGTTTTTCTTCTTTTTTGTTGTAGGCACTTGGAGCTACAAATTTCCTTCTTAGTACTGCTCTCACTGTTGCATCCCATAGGTTTTGGTGTGTTGTGTTTTCATTATCACTTCTTTCAAGAAAATTTTCAATTTCTTTCTTAATTTCTTCATTAACCCACTGGTCATTCAGCAGCATATTACTTAGTTTCAGTTTTCTACTTATTTATTTTCAAAAATTCTTTGTAGAGAGGGGGTTCTGTCATGTTACCCAGGCTGGTTTTTGGAGTTTTGTTTTGTTTAAGACAGGGTCTCACTTGCTCAGCCTGGCGTGATCATGGTTCACTACAGCCTCAAACTCCTGGGCTCAAGCAATCCTCCTTCCTTAGTTTCCCTAGTAGCTGGGACTTAGATTCACACAACCATGCATGGCTAATTAAAAAAAAAAAAAAAAAAAAAAAACTTTTTGAGATAGAGTCTGGCTTTGTTGTCCAGGCTGGAGTGAAATGGCACAGTCATGGCTCACTGCAACCTCCACCTCCCAGGCTCAAGTCATCCTTCCACCTCAGCCTTCAACGCATTTGGGACTACGGGCATGCACCACCATGCCAAGCTAACTTTTTTGTATTTTTAGTAGAGATGGGGTTTCACCATGTTGCCCAAGCTGGTCTTGAATGCATGAGCTCAAAGCAATCCAACTGCCTCAGCCTCCCAAAGTGCTGGGATTACAGGCATGAGCCACCATGCCTGGCCCATATTGTTGAGTTTTCATGTGTTTGTATAGTTTCCAAAATTCCTCTTGTTGATTTCTATTTTTATTCCATTGTGGTCAGAGAAGATTATTGATATTATTTCAAATGTTTTAATGTTTTAAGACTTGTTTTGTGATCCAATATATGGTTTATCCTTGAGAATAATCCATGTACTGAGGTGAAGAATGTGTATTCTGCAGCCTTTGGATGAAATGTTCTATAAATATCTATTAGATCCATTTGTTTTATAGTGTGGAGTGAGTCTGATGTTTCTTTGTTGAGTTTCTGTCTGGGAGATCTGTCCAATGCTGAAAGTGGGGTGTTGAAGTCTCTAGCTATTATTGTATTGGGATTTATCTCTCTCTTTAGCTCTAATAATATTTGCTTTATATATCTGGATCCTTCAGAGTTGGGTGCATATATACTTACAATCATAATATCCTGCTGCTGGATTGACCTCTTTATCGTTATATAATTACTTTCTTTGTTTCTTCTTACAGTTTTTGTCTTGAAACCTATTTTTGTTTCATATAAATATAGCTACTCCTGCTCTTTTTTGGTTTGCATTGGTATGGAATATTTTCTTCCATCCCTTTATTTTCAGTCTGTGTGTATCTTTCTAGGTGTAGTGTGTTTCTTATAGGCAACAGATCACTGGGTCTTGTTTTTTCATCCATTCAGCCTCTTTGTATCTTTTGATTGAAGAGTTTAGTTCATTTACATTCAGTGTTATTATTGGTAAATAGGGACTTACTCCTTCCATTTGATTATTTTTTTTCCAATTGCTTTGCAGCCTTCTCTTCCTTATTTCCTTCCTTCCTGTCTTCCTTTTGGTGAAGGTGATTTTCTCTGGTAGTATGATTTAATTTCTTGCTTTTTATTTTTGTGTATCCATTGTATGTTTTTTTATTTTAAGTGACCGTGTGGCTTGCAGATACTGTCTTATAACCTATTATTTTAAACTTATGACAACACTGATTGCATAAACAAACATGCAAAAAGAAAACTAGTCAAATCTTTACATTTTAACTTAATCCCCCTACTTTTAACATTTTGTTGTTTCTCTTCATGTCTTATTGTACTGTTTATGTCATGAAAATCTGTTGCAGTTATTCATTTTTGATTGCCTCATCATTTAGTGATCTTTTACCTAAGATAAAAGTAGTTAACACACAATTACAGTGTTATACTATTCTGTGTTTTTCTGTATGCTTACTATTACCAGTGAGTTTTGTGCCTTCAGATGATTTCTTCTTGCTCATTAACAACCTTTTCTTTCAGATTGAAGAACTCCCTTTAGCATTTCTTGTAGGACAGGTTTGGTGTTGATGAAATCCCTCAGCTTTTGTTTGTTTGTGAAGGTCTTTATTTCTCCTTTGTGCTTGAAGGATATTTTCACTGGATATACTATTCTATCATGAAAGTCTTTTTCCTGCAGCACTTTAAATATATCATGTCACTCTCTCCTGGCCTGTAAGGTTTCCACTGAAAACTCATTTAATCTTCAGAATAGCCCTATGAGGTAGGTTCAATTATGCCTTCCATTTTATAGATATACAGGGGTACTAAGAGGGGTAGTTACTTGTCACACAGCTATTAAGAGGCAGAGCTTTGATAGCTGAGGATCATGGCAGATGGGAGGCAGGACTAGATTGCAGCTCCCACACAGGCAGACAGAGCAGTGTGTGGAGATTCGCATAATGAACTTTTGCTGCAGAACTACTGCAGGAATAAACGAGGAAAGCCGAGAGAACCCACAGACCCTCTAAAGGAAGTGGATAGCTCCTACAGGACCTGGGAGACACTTCAAATACTGGGAATGCTCAAGCTGTGGAAGTGAGAAAGGGGTATTGTTCACTCTCGAACACACACCCTCATTGGGGAACCTGAAGACCTAGATCATGGGAGAAAATTCTGACCTTACACAGAGCTGCGTCAATTTAGAGAATTGAATAAACTACAAGTGTAGAGGAACCAGCAGGAAAATCCCTGTGGGCTCTGTGGGTCCCCTGGGAAGCCATTTTGGTCTTGTCTCACAGGGGTTCTTGGGGAGGGCTGCCAGAGGTACTGGGAAAAGACCACAGGGAGAAGGAAACCTCCAGTTGAACTTTGTAACAATTCCAACCAAACGTGAAGTCTCCTGGTCAGAAATCAGAGCAAGGCATGAAGCTGACATGCAGACTCCTCAGGCGGGGAGGCACGAAAGCCCTGCCTTCTTTCACAGCTGGGAGACTGGTTGCCTGGGGCAAGTTCTCAGCCCTGTTTGCCCACTGCCTGGAAACAGACTCTGTGCTGTTGGGAGGTGGGCACAATGGGAGTGAGACCGGCCTTTTGGGTTGTGTGGGAGCTGGGTGAGGCCTGTGATTGCCTGCTTTCTCCCACTTCCCTGACAACTTGCATGATGCAGCAGAGGCGGCCATAATCCTGCTGGGAAAATAACTCTATTGACCTAACAACCAGACCCCCATCCCCAGCAACAGCCACAGCAAGACCCACCTAATGAACGTCTGAGCTCAGACAGATCTAGCCCTGCCCCCACCTGATGGTCCTTCCCTACCCACCCTGGTAGCTGAAGACAAAGGGCACATGCTCTTGGGATTTCTAGGGCCCTGCTGACCATCTGATCCTCACTATACTATCACAGCTGATGCTCTCTTGAAAGTGCCACCTCCTGGCAGGAGGCCAACCAGCACAAAAAGAGTATTAAACAACCAAAACTAAGTACCTTCACAGAGTCCATTTCATCTCCCTGCCACCTCCACTGGAGTAGGTGCTGGTATCCACAGCTGAGAGACCTGCGGATGGTTCACATCACAGGACTTTGTGCAGAGAGCCCCCAGCACTAGCCTGGAGACTGGTAGACCTGCTGGGCGGCTAGATCCAGAAGAGAGATGACAACCACCACAGCTTGGCTCTCAGGAAGCCACATCCCTAGGAAAAGGGGGAGAGTACTACATCAAGGGAACACCCTATGGGACAAAATAATCTGAACAGCAGCCTTGAGCCCTAGACCTTCCCTCTGATATAGCCTACCCAAATGAGAAGGAAGAAGGAACCAGAAAAACAGTTCTGTTAATATGACAAACCAAGGTTCTTTAACACCCCCCCAAAAAAATCACACTAGCTCACCGGCAATGGATCCAAACCAAGATGAAATCCCTGATTTACCTGAAAAGAAATTCAGATCAGTTACTAAGCTAATCCAAGAGGCACCAGAGAAAGGTGAAGTCCAATTTGAAGAAATTTTTAAAAAATGATACAAGAAATGAGAGAAGAAATCTTCAGTGAAATAGCATAAGTAAAAAACAATTGAAACTTTGGGAAATAATGGATGCACTTAGAGAAATACAAAATGTCCTGGAAAGCCCCAGCAAAAGAATCAAACAAGCAGAAGAAAGAACTTCAGAGCTCTAAGACAAGGTTTTCAAATTAACCCAATTCAACAAAGACAAAGAAAAAATGAACAAAGCCTCCAAAAAATTGGGATTATGTTAAATGACCAAACCTAAGAATAATTGGCATTCTTGAGGAAGAAGAGAAATCTGAAAGTTTGGAAAACATATTTCAGAGAATAATCAAGGAAAACTCCCCTGACCTTGCTAGAGACCTAGACATCCAAATGCAAGAAGCTCAAAGAACACCTGGGAAATACATTGCAAAAAGATTATTGCCTAGGCACATTGTCATCAGGTTATCTAAATTTAAGATGAAGGAAAGAATCTTAAGAGCTGTGAAGCAAAAGCACCAGGTAACCTATAAAGGAACACCGATCAGAGTAACAGCAGATTTCTCAGCAGAAACCCTACAAGCTAACAGGAATTGGGACCCTGTCTTCAGCCTCCTTAAATAAAACAATTATCAGACAAGATTTTTGTATCCAGTAAAACAAAGCTTCATAAATGAAGGAAAGGTACAGTCTTTTTCAGACAAACAAATGCTGAGGGAATTAGCCACTATTAAGCTAGCACTACAAGAACTGCTAAAAGGAGCTCTAAATCTTGAAACAAATCCTAGAAACATATCAAAACAGAACCCCTTTAAAGCATAAATCTCACAGGACCTATAAAACAAAATTACAATTTAAAAAACCTAGAGTATGCAGGCAACAAATAGCACAATGAATAGTATAGTACCTCACATCTCAATACTAACGTTGAATGTAAATGGCCTAAACGCTCTACTTAAAAGGTACAGAATGGCAGAATAAATAAGAATTCACCAAGCATCTGCTGCCTTCAAGGGACTCACCTAACACATAAGGACTCACATAAACTTAAGGTAAAGGAGTGGAAAAATACATTCCATGGAAATGGACACCAAAAGTTAGAAGGAATAGCTGTTTTTATATCATACAAAACAAACTTTAAAGCATCAGCGTTAAAAAAGATGAAGAGGGACATTATATGATGATAAAAGACCTTGTCCAACATGAAAATATCACATTTTCAAATATATATGCACCTAATACTAGAGGTCCCAAATTTATAAAATAATTACTACTAGACCTAAGAAATTATATAGATGGCAACACAATAATAGTGGGGGACTTCAATACTCCACTGACAGCACCAGACAGGTCATCAAGACAGAAAGTCAACAAAGAAATAATGGATTGAAACTATACCCTGAAACAAATGGACTTAACAGATACTTACAGAACATTCTACCCAACAACTGCAGAATATACATTCCATTCATCAGCCATGAAAGTTTCCCCAAGATAGACCATATGATAGGCCACAAAACAAGTCTCAGTAAATTTAAGAAAATTGAAATTATATCAAGTACTCTCTCAGAACACAGTGGAATAAAACTGGAAATCAACTCCAAAAGGAACCTTCAAAGCTGTGCGAATACATGGAAATTAAATAACCTGCTCCTGAGTGATCATTGGGTCTAACATGAAACCAAGATGGAAATTTAAAAATTCTTTGAACTGAACAACAATAGTGACACCACCTATTGAAACCTTTTGGATACAGCAAAGGTGGTCCTAAGAGGAAAGTTCATAGCCCTAAATGCTAACATCAAAAAGCCTGAAAGAGCACAAACTGCCATTCTAAGATCACACTTCAAAGAACTAGAGAAACAAGAACAAACCAAATCCAAATCCAGCAGAAGAAAGGAAATAACCAAGATCAGAGCAGAACTAAATGAAATATATATATATATATATATATATATATATATATATATATATATAAAAAACAAAAAGCTGATTCTTTGAAAAGATAAGTAAAATTGAAAGACGATTAGCAAGATTAAGATTAACCAAGAAGAAAGAAAATCCAAATAAGCTCAATTAGTATCAAAATGGGAGATATTAAAACAGACACTACAGAAATACAAAATATCATTCAAGACTACCATGAACACCTTTACATGCATAAAGTAGAAAACCTAGAGGACATGGATAAATTCCTGGAAAGATACAACTCTCCTACTTGAAATCAGGGTGATGTCCTGAACAGATCAATAACAAGCAGTGAGACTGAAAGGGTAATAAAAAAAATTACCAACAAAAAAAAGTCCAGGACCAGATGGATTCACAGCTGAATTCTACCAGTCAAAGAAGAATTGGTACCAATCCTATTGACGCTGTTCCACAAGATAGAGAAAGAAGGAATCCACCCTAAATAATTCTATGAAGCCAGTATTACCCTAATACCAAAACCAGGAAAGGACATAACAAAAAGAAAAAGAAAACTACAAACAAATATCCCTGATGCACATAGATGCAAAAATCCTTAAAATACTAGCTAACTGAATCCAACAATATGTCGAAAAGGTAATCCACCATGATTAAGTGGGCTTCATACCAGGGATGCAGGGATGGTTTAACATACACATGTCAATAAATGTGATATACCACATACACAGAATTAAAAACAAAAATCACATGATCATCTCAATAGATGCAGAAAAAACATTTGACAAAATCCAGCATCCCTTTGTGATTAAAACTATCAGAAAAATCTGCATACAAGGGACATACCTCATTGTAATAAAAGCCATCTATGACAAACCCATAGCCAACATAATACTGAATAGGGAAAAGTAGAAAGCATTCCCTCTGAGAACTGGAACAAGACAAGAATGCCCACTCTCACCACTTCTATTCAACATAGTACTGGAAATGCTATCCAGAGCAATTAGACAAGAGAAAGAAATAAAAGGCATCCAAATCAGTAAAGAGTAAGTCAAACTGTTGCTTTTTGCTGATGACATGATTGTATACCTAGAAAACTCTGAAGACTCCTCCAAAAAGCTCCTAGAACTGACAAATGAATTCAACAAAGTTTTAGGATACAAAATTAATGTACAGAAATCAGTAGCTTCCCTATATACCAAGAGTGACCAAGCTGAGAATCAAATCAAGAACTCAACCCCTTTTACAATAGTTGCAAAAAGCAAAACAAAACAAAAACAAACAAACAAAAAAACTTAGAAATATACCTAACCAAGGAGGTGAAAGACCTCTACAAGGAAAACTACAAAACACTGCTGAAAGAAATCAAGATTAGTCCAGGACTTAAATCTAAGACCTAACACTATAAAAGCTCTGGAAGATAACATCAGAAAAGCCCTTCTAGATATTGGCTTAGGCAAGGATTTCATGACCAATAATCCAAAACCAAATGCAATATAAACAAAGATAAATAGGTGGGACTTGATTCAACTAAAGGGCTCATGCACGGCAAAAGGAATAAGAGCAGAGTAAACAGGCAATCCTCAGAATGGGAGAAAATCTTCACAATCTATACATCTGAGAAAGGACTAATATTCAGAATCTCCAAGGAACTCAAACAAATTAGTAAGAAAAAAACAAATAATCCCATCAGAAACTGGGCTCAAAACATGAATAGACAACTCTCAAAAGAAGATATACAAGTGAGGGGGCGCCCAAGATGGCCAAATAGGAACAGCTCCAGCCTCCAGATCCTAGTGTGAGTGACACAGAAGACGGGTGATTTCTGCATTTTCAACTGAGGTACCAGGTTCATCTCACTGAGGTGTGTCGGACAGTCGATGCAGGTCCGTGAGTGCAGACCGACCAGCGAGAGCTGAAGCAGGGCAAGGCATCGCCTCACCTGGGAAGTGCAAGGGGGAAGGTAATTCCTTTTCCTAGCCAAGGGAAACTGAGACACACAACACCTGGAAAATTGGATAACTCCCACCCTAATACTGCACTTTACCAAGCGTCTTAGCAAATGGCACACCAGGAGATCATATCCCACGCCTGCCTGGAGGGTCCCATACCCATGGAGCCTCCCTCATTGCTAGCACAGCAGTCTGAGATCTAACTGCAAGGCGGCAGTGAGGCTGGGGGAGGGGCGCCTGCCATTGTTGAGGCTTAAGTAGGTAAACATAGCCTTCGGGAAGCTCGAATTGGGTGGAGCCCACTGCAGCTCAAGGAGGCCTGCCTGCCTCTGTAGACTCCACCTGTGAAGACAGGGCATAGCTAAACAAAAGGCAGCAGAAACGTCTGCAGATGTAAAAGTCCCTGTCTGACAGCTTTGAAGAGAGCAGTGGTTCTCCCAGCACAGAGGTTGCGATCTGAGAATGGACAGACTGCCTGCTCAAGTGGGTCCCTGACCCCTGAGTAGCCTAACTGGGAGACATCCCCCACTAGGTGCAGACTGACACCTCACACCTGACACGGCTGGGCACACTCCTGATCCGAAGCTTCCAGAGCAAGAATCAGATAGCAACAGTTGCTGTTCAGCAATATTGTATCTTCTGAAGCCTCTGCTGCTGATAACCAGGCAAACAGGGTCTGGAGTGGACCTCAAGCAAACCCCAACAGACCTGCAGCTGAGGGTCCTGACTGATAGAAGGGAAACTAACAAACAGAAAGGACACCCACACCAAAACCCCATCAGTACGTCACCATCATCAAAGACCAAAGGCAGATAAAACCACAAAGATGGGGAAAAAGCAGTGCAGAAAAGCTGGACATTCAAAAAATTGGAGTGCATCTTCCTGTCCAAAGGAACACAGCTCATCGCCAGCAATGGAACAAAGCTGGACGGAGAATGACTTTGACAACTTGAGAGAAGAAGGCTTCAGTCTATCACACTTCTCAGAGCTAAATGAGGAACTATGTAACCAGCGCAGGAAATGGAAAACCTTGAAAAAAGAATGGAAGAATGGATAACTAGAATAATCAATGCAGAGAAGTCCATAAACGAACTGATAGAGATGAAAACCATGACACAAGAACTACGTGACAAATGCAAAAGCTTCAGTAACTGACTCAATAAACTGGAAGAAAGAGTATCAGTGATTGAAGGTCAAATGAATGAAATGAAGCAAGAAGAGAAGTTTAGAGAAAAAAAAGTAAAAAGAAATGAACAAAGCCTCCAAGAAATATGGGATTATGTGAAAAGACCAAATCTACGTCTGCTTAGTGTGCCTGAAAGTGACTGGGAGAATGGAAACAAGTTGGAAAACACTCTGCAGGATATTATCCGGGAGAACTTCCCCAACCTAGCAATGAAAGCCAACATTCAAATTCAGGAAATACAGAGAATGCCACAAAGATACTCCTTGAGAAGAGCAACTCCAAGACACATAATGGTCAGATTCACCAAAGTTGAAATGAAGGAAAAAATGTTAAGGGCAGCCAGAGAGAAAGTTCGGGTTGCCCACAAAGGGAAGCCCATCACACTAACAGGAGATCTCTCGGCAGAAACTCTACAAGCCAAAAGAGAGTAGGGGCTGATATTCAACATTCTTAAAGAAAAGAATTTTCAACCCAGAATTTCATATCCAACCAAAAATTTCATATCCAACCAAACTAAGTTTCATAAGTGAAGGAGAAATAAAATCCTTTACAGACAAGCAAAAGCATAGAGATTTTGTCACCACCAGGCCTGCCCTACAACAGATCCTGAAGGAAGCACTAAACATGGAAAAGAACAACCAGTACCAGCCATTGCAAAAACATGCCAAAATGTAAAGTCCATCGATGCTAGGAAGAAACTGCATCAACTAATGAGCAAAATAACCAGCTAATATCATAATGACAGGATCAAGTTCACACATAACAACATTAACCTTAAATGTAAATGGACTAAATGGTCCAATTAAAAGACACAGACTGGCAAGTTAGATAAAGAGTCAAGATCCATCAGTTTGCTGTATTCAGGAGACCCATCTCACATGCAGAGACACACAGAGGCTCAAAATAAAGGGATGGAGGAAGATCTACCGAGCAAATGGAAAACAAAAGAAAGGCAGGGGTTGCAATCCTAGTCTCTGATAAAACAGACTTTAAACCATCAAAGATGAAAAGAGACAAAGAAGGCCACTACATAATGGTAAAGGGATCAAATCAACAAGAAGTGCTAACTATCCTAAATATATATGCACCCATATATATTTATGCACCCATAATACAGGAGCACCCAGATACATAAAGCAAGTCCTTAGAGACTTACAAAGAGACTTAGACTCCCATACAATAATAATGGGAGACTTTAATACCCCACTGTCAACATTAGACAGATCAATGAGACAGAAAGTTAACAAAGATATCCAGGAATTGAACTCAACTCTACACCTAGCAGACCTAATAGACATGTACAGAACTCTCCACCCCAATCAACAGAATGTACATTCTTCTCAGCACCACATCGCACTTATTTTAAACTTGACCACATAGTTGGAAGTAAAGCACTACTCAGCAAATGTAAAAGAACAGAAATTATAACAAACGGTCTCTCAGACCACAGTGCAATCAAACTGGAACTCAGGACTAAGAAACTCAATCACAACTGCTCAACTACATGGAAACTGAACAACCTGCTCCTGAATGACTACTGGGTACATAATGAAATGAAGGCAGAAATAAAGATGTTCTTTGAAACCAATGAGAACAAAGATACAACATACCAGAATCTCTGGGACACATTTAAAGCAGTGTGTAGAGAGAAATTTATAGCACTAAATGCCCACAGGAGAAAGCAGGAAAGATCTAAAATTGACACCCTAACATCACAATTAAAAGAACTAGAGAAGCAAGAACAAACACATTCAAATGCTAGCAGAAGGCAAGAAATAACTAAGATCAGAGTAGAACTGAAGGAGATAGAGACACAAAAAACCCTCCAAAAAATCAATGAATCCAGGAGCTGGTTTTTTTGAAAAGATCAACAAAATTGATAGACCACTAGCAAGACTAATAAAGAAGAAAAGAGAGAAGAATCTAATAGACGCAATAAACAATGATAAAGGGGATATCACCACCGACCCCACAGAAATACAAACTACCTTCAGAGAATACTATAAACACTTCTATGCAAATTAACTAGAAAACTTAGAAGAAATGGATAATTTCCTGGACACTTACACTCTCCCAAGACTAAACCAGGAAGAAATTGAATCCATGAATAGACCAATAGCAGGCTCTGAAATCGAGGCAATAATTAATAGCCTACCAACCAAGAAAAGTCCAGGACCAGATGGATTCACAACCGAGTTCTGCCAGAGGCACAAGGAGGAGTTGGTACCATTCCTTCTGAAACTATTCCAATCAATAGAAAAAGAGGGAATCCTCCCTAACTCATTTTACGAGGCCAACATCATCCTGACCCAAAGCCTGGCAGAGACACAACAAAAAAAGAGAATTTTAAACCAATATCCCTGATGAACATCGATGCAAAAATCCTCAATAAAATACTGACAAACCGGATTCAGCAGCACATCGAAAAGCTTATCCACCATGATCAAGTGGGCTTCATCCCTAGGATGCAAGGCTGGTTCAACATATGCAAATCAATAAATGTAATCCAGCATATAAACAGAACCAAAGACAAAAACCACATGATTATCTCAATAGATGCAGAAATGGCCTTTGACAAAATTCAACAGCCCTTCATTCTAAAAACTCTCAATAAATTCGGTATTGATGGAACGTATCTCAAAATCATAAGAGCTATTTATGACAAACCCACAGCCAATATCATACTGAATGGGCAAAAACTGGAAGCATTCCCTTTGAAAACTGGCACAAGACAGGGATGCCCTCTCTCACCACTCCTATTCAACATAGTGTTGGAAGTTCTGGCTAGGGCAATCAGGCAAGAGAAAGAAATCAAGGGTATTCAGTTAGGAAAAGAAGTCAAATTGTCCCTCTTTGCAGATGACATGATTGTATATTTAGAAAACCCCATCGTCTCAGCCCAAAATCTCCTTAAGCTGATAAGCAACTTCAGCAAAGTCTCAGGATACAAAATCAGTGTGCAAATATCACAAGCATTCTTATACACCAGTAACAGACAAACAGAGAGCCAAATCATGAATGAACTCCACTCATGACAAACAGAGTCAAATCATGAATGAACTCCCATTCACAATAGCTTCAAAGAGAATAAAATACCCAGGAATCCAACTTACAAAGGATGTAGAGAACCTCTTCAAGGAGAGTTACAAACCACTGCTCAGTGAAATAAAAGAGGACACAAACAAATGGAAAAACATACCATGCTCATAGGTAGGAAGAATCAGTATCTTGAAAATGGCCATTCTGCCCAAGGTGATTTATAGATTCAATGCCATCCCCATTAAGCTACCAATGACTTTCTTCACAGAATTGGAAAAAACTGCCTTAAAGTTCATATGGAACCAAAAAAGAGCCCGCATTGCCAAGACAATCCTAAATCGAAAGAACAAAGCTGGAGGCATCACGCTACCTGACTTCAAACTATACTACAAGGCTACAGCAACCAAACAGCATGGTACTGTTACCAAAACAGAGATATAGACCAATGGAACAGAACAGAGTCCTCAGAAATAATACCACACATCTACAGCCATCTGATCTTTGACAAACCTGACAAAAACAAGATATGGGGAAAGGATTCCCTATTTAATAAATGGTGCTGGGAAAATTGGCTAGCCATAAGTAGAAAGCTGAAACTGGATCCTTTCTTTACTCCTTATATGAAAATTAATTCAAGATGGATTAGAGATTTAAATGTTAGACCTAATACCATAAAAGCCCTAGAAGAAAACCTAGGTAATACCATTCAGGACATAGGCTACTTCTGGTGGGAATGTAAACTAGTACAACCACTATGGAAAACAGCTATGGAAAACAGTGTTGGGAAAGTAAACTAGTAAAACCGCTGTGGAAAACAGAGATTCCTTAAAGAACTAAAAGTAGAAGTACCATTTGATCCAGCAGTCCCACTACTGGGTATCTAGCCAGAGGAAAAGAAGTCATTATACGCAAAAGATACTTGCATACGCATATTTGTAGCAACACAATTTGCAGTTGCAAAAATGTGGAACCAACCCAAATACCCATCAACCAATGAGTGGATAAAGAAACTGTGTTATATATAGAGAGAGGGTAATACTACTCACCATAAAAAGGAATGAATTAATGGCATTTGCAGCAGCCTGGATGGAACTGGAGACTATTATTCTAAGTGAAGTAACTCAGTAATGGAAAACCAAACATCATATATTCTCACTCATAAGTGGGAGTTAAGCTATGAAGATGCAAAGGCATAAGAATGATACAATGGACTTTGGGGACTCATGAGGAAAGGGTGGGAAGGTGATGAGGGACAAAAGACTACACATTGGGTTCAGTGTGTATTGCTCATGTGATAGGTGCACCAAAATCTCACAAATCACCACTAAAGAACTTACTCATGTAACCAAATACCACCTGGTTCCCCAAAAACCTATTGGTAAAGAGGATAAACTAGAAGTCCTAGAGGAGATAGATAAAATTTTTTTAAAAATTAAGAATAAATAAATGCTTATTGTAGAAAAAAAGAGGCAGAGCTGGAACACAGCTGTTAATATGCAGCTCCCTAATAGTTCATTTCAATTCAAAGATAACATATAGGTTATTTGGAGGAATATAAGGGTTCAATGTTAAGATGATGTGGGTGAGAGAAATGAAAAAATATGACAAGAATAAGCGTATTGAAAGATTATGCAAAATTATTTGAAAAATAGACTTTGCTAAGATGACTATAATGAGCAGACTGTAAGTTATCCACGCCCTTTCTTGGTGCTTCTCTTGGTGACAACACAGTCCAGCTCTGAACACCAACCTTTTCCCCCAACAGTGCAATATTTTCATGATCTTATGCACTAAAAAGCAGTACATTTTTTGCTCCTCCTTTCAATGCCAATTTCTTTCACCTGCACCTGGCATCATGGGTAACACTTCTGTGAAAGAGATCTCCATTTTAGTAAAGAAGATGGAAGGAGGGACTACAGAAGAAAGGGCTGGAAGAAATATTAAATATTTAATATTTTATCAAAATATGATGACAGATTTTTCCTTTTTAATTCTTATTTTACAAAATGAGTATTGGACTTTTAAAATTTTATTTCAGTTACTTTTATCCCTAGCCATGCTCTAGCCATAATCTTGGGGCCTGTCATCGTTCCAAAATTTCCTAGGGATGAGGAAAATGTGTGGAGAGGACAGGTAAAGAACAACTAAATGACAAATGATCAGGGAGACAGGATGCATGGAAAGGCACTAAAGAGAAAAGACTTGGGGTGGGCTACAAGAGTGTGTTGAGCAGTGAGGGTTGATCTCTCATTGACCTTTTCCAATTTTCAAGAGATTCATTATTGTGAAGAATTCAACTCAGGTGAAGCAAGCATTTCTCTTGAACATCTGCTCAATCTCAGTCTTTTCCCAGACCCAGCCACTGTTAACAAAACACTGGTGTGTGTTCTTCCAGGTCTTTTGCATGTGTTTAAATACACATACAAAGTAGACAGAGATGGCTTTGTATTATTCATGGGCTCTCTTTTATACACGTGATATGATTTGATATGTATTATTCTGCAACATGCTTTTTCACTTAGCAGTCTGTCTTAAGAGAATCTTCTCTGCCATTCTTTTTCATGCAATTAATAGAACATTCTTTAGTATAAACAGGTAATTCATTCAACAATTAATGGTGATTTCTGTGGTTTCCAACGTTTTGCCTTCAGAAACAGTGCTGAGTAAAAATGTTTGTGAATACTTTCTTACACACTTGTGTAGGAATTTCTTTAGGGCAAATAGTCAAAGTAAAATTCTGGGTTGAAGGGCATGTTCTTTCTTTAATTTTAGTAGATATTGACAAATTGCCCTCCAAAAAGGCTGTTTTAATTTACTCTCCTACCAACAACGTAGACTTTTGCCTACCATTGCTATTATCAGTCTTTTTTCTTTTTTCGAGACAGAGTCTCCCTCTGTCGCCCAGGCTGGAGTACAGTGGCGCGATCTCAGCTCACTACAACCTCCGCCTCCCGGGTTCAAGCGATTCTCCTGCCTCAGCCTCCCAAGTAGCTGGGACTACAGGTGTTCGCAGGTGTCTGCGAACACGCCTGGCTAATGTTTTGTATTTTTAGTAGAGATGAGGTTTCATCATGTTGGCCAGGTTGGTCTCAAACTCCTGACCTCAAGTGATCCTCTTGCCTCGGCCCCAAAAAGTGCTGGAATTATAGGTGTGAGCCACCGCACCTGGCCTTATTATCAATCTTGATAATATTTTCACATCTGATGGATGAAAATAGTTTCTCGTTTTAGTTTGCATTTCCCTGATTACTTGCGGGTTGGGGATCTTTTGATATGTTTACTTTCTATACATATTTCATTTTTATTGAATATTCTATTTAATTTCTGTTGCTTATTTATATTAAGTTGTTTCTTCTTACTGACTGATAGATATTCATTGTATCAATCTTACATGAGTTACATATGTTGCAAATACTTTCCCAGCCTACATCTTGTTTAGTATTTTGATTATGATGTCTTTTGTGGTACAGAAGACATTTCATTTGACTTAATATATTGTCTTAAACCTTATGGTGTTTGCATTTTGTACCTTAATTAAGAAGATCTTTCTGACATCAGGGTTAAATATATTTTCTCTAATACTTTAAGAATCTATTTTATGTTTGGTTCTTTAATTCACTTAGAGTTTGCCTTGCAAATGGTAGAAATGCTACCTACAATGCAAATGGTAGAAATTGTTCCTAATTGAATAGCCAATTGCCTTGATATCATTTGTTGAATTAATCATTTATTTCTCCATTGATTTGAAACACTACATTCTCATATGCCAAATTCCTATATATACATAGATCTGTTTCTGTACACTCTATTCTGTTTCATTGTTCTACCTCTTTGCCAGTGCTACACTGTTTTTATTGTTACAGCTTTATGTGTTTTAGTACCAGGGAGGGTAAATGCTTTCTAACTGATCTTTTTTTTAAAAAAAAAAAAAAAGTCTTGTTTATCCTTGCATGTATGCTTTTCCCAATCCATTTTGAAATTGGATTACCAAGTTCTAGAAAAAATCTGGTGATATTTTAATTTTGTTTATTGCATTCATTATTATAATTTCAAGAGGATATGGTATAGTGCTCTATTTATGTGTGCCCTTTATGACCTTCAGTGAAATATATAGATTATTTCCTGTGGGTCTTACATATTTTACATTAAGATTATTCTTAGATATTTTATAATTAAAGTTCCTCCTTTGTAATGGGATCCTTTTTATTATATTCTAATTGCTTTATTTCTGTTGCATATTACAGTTCTTGATATTGTTATATAAATCTTTTATCTGACTATCCTACTGAATTCTCCTGTTTTGGCATTTTTAATTGATTTTCTAGGCTTTAGCAGGGCAAATAGTTTTCATGCTTCCTAATTCATTTATCTCATATTTCTTTCTTCTTGTCTTATTGTGTTGCTTAGGATCTCAAATACAATATTGAATATTAACAGTTATAATGGACATGCTTGCCTTGCTTGTCTTATTTCTAATTTTAATGAAATTTGTTCTGTTTCCAGAGTTTGGTTTTATTATTATTTTTTCTAGTAGGTATTCTTTATCAAGTTAAGGACTGTTTTTTCTATTTCTGATCTGCTGAAAGCTTTTATCACACATGCCTATTGAATTTTACGATGTATTGGCATTTATCAGCTATGCTAGTTATTCTGTATATATATATGTGTATATATACATACTAATGGCATATGTGTATATATTTGTGTGTGCCATGAATTACACTGAAATATTTACTACTGTTTAATTATCTTTAAATTCATGGAATTAAATCTACTAAATCATGATGTATTTTTGCATCTATGTTCATATGGTTTTTAAAATAGATTTCTTGTGCAGTTCTTGTACTGTATTATAGTAGCCTCATATAAGATAACTTTTCATCTTATTATGGTGCTTGTAACAGTGTATTAATATGTGAATTCCTATGTCTTAAAGCTTTTCTAGAACTTCCTCCTAAAACCATCTGTGCCTGGTATCTGTTTTAGGAATATTTTACTACCTTTTCAATTTCTGCTGTGATTAACGGGCTATATAAACTTTCAAATTATCCTTGAGTTCATGTAGATCATTTACTTTTTCTCAGAAAAATTTGTATTCAGTTTAGATTTTATTAAGCTTTCATGTAAGTATTGGGTCTGCATCCCGCCAGTTTTGATATGCAGTGCTGTCATTGGTCATTCATTTCTGAATATTTGAAAACTTTATTACCTTTTTTGGGCAAAATATTAATTTCATTTTTGTTATTGTTTATTTTAAACCACTTTATTGAGTTATGACTGACATACAAAAAGCTGTACATATTTAATATATACAACTTGATGAATTTTGGAGATAAGTATACACCCACAAAACCAACCACAGTTGATGCCATAAACATACCCATCTGTTTTTTATTTTTAATTCTTTTATTTTTGTGTTTTAATTGTATTGCATTGTGATCAGCAGATGTGACCTGCTTGGTTTCTGTTTTGGGAATTTGCTGATACATTCTGCCTGGTACATTCTCTGAGATTCTGATTCATGAGTTCTGAAGCTGGACCAGAGAATCTACCTTTTCAACAAGGGTCATTGTTGGATCCTGATGCAGATAATCCAAGGAGCATTCAGAAAAATAATGCTACCTAGAAGATACTAAAGTAAGTTGTGAATGCATCTTTCCTGGCAACCTCTGAACAAGGAAGAAAGGGAAAATTAGCCAGATGTAGTTGAAAGATTATGACCCATGGCCAACCTGGGTGCAAAGCCTTGCTATGTCTCCTCTTACTGAGCTGTATGATACTAGGCAAGTTACTTGATCTTTTTGAATCTTGGTATGAAGATTAAAAGAGATATGTAAGGAAACTGGTACAAAGAGGATTTAATCAATAATTTTTTCAAAGACTTTTGGTAGTTCCAAACAGCTAGAAAAGTTTGTCTGGAGCAACCTAATGGGAAGATAAAAGAGTTGGTATGGATTATTCAGATAACACAGCCTCCCAAGTTCCTCTGCTCCTTTTTCATGTCCAGAGAGAGAGAAGCACTACATGGTAATGAATTAGTAAATTTACTATCCTTTGCAATTTCTGGAGTGCCATGTTAGACTACATCTCCCTAAATGCCTTGAGTTGGGGATCAGGGTGATCAGTTCTAGGCAGGTTCTAATTCTGCAGATGGGAGTTTTTTGTCTAGCATATGGGGGCAGGAAACATGGAAATAACCTGAATCACGGTTCTTTCAAACAGCAATCTTGGGTTGGGAAAAGATTCTGCCTGGGAAATCTGAAACTATCTCAGAAATTCCAAGGTCCTTTGCCAATGGACAAGTCTCCCTGAGGATCCTAGAGTTGGTCTAATCTGCTTGCACCCCTGAGATCTGGTCATACTAAGGTGGACATCCAGAAAGGATTGTTCATCTGTTCTAGTCACTTTCCTATCAGTGATCAATGAAAGGCATCTTCTACCTCCCTGCTGGTAAGAGCACATTGGATGTCTTGCTGTGTGTGTGTGTTGTGTGTGTGCAGGCACTCACACCACTATAAATGAGCAGCAGAACTCACTGCACCTTCACCCTGAGTCTGACGTCAGCACAACCAATGTCGTCACCAGCCTGTGCAAAAGCTTGTGAACAAGGTCAGTGAATGTGCTCGCTGCTGCAGTGAAAGCTGATCCTGCATCTGTGAGCAACCCATGTGATGAACACTCCCTGGCTCCCTCAGCAGCCACCTGTGTTCAGATCACACCAGGACTCTGAACACTGTGACCATGGGGGAGATGTCACAGATCTTGACACTGTTGACCTCCTCACTTGCTCTATTTCTCCCTGTCTGCTGTCCCAACTCTCTCTGGTTAGTTGCTTCTGCCTCTCTATCTCCCCTCTGGGTTTCCATCAGGATCTGTCCCACCACTTCCCCTCCTGTCTCTGGCTGAGGGTAGATGGCTTGGGTGTGACTGAGAGGGCCAGTCTGGTTTTGACCTATGTACAGGGTAGAAAGAGCCTGAAAAGACCAAGTGTTCTCAGAGCCACCTGGCTGAGGTGAGAGGATTCCCGACTCCTGGATTGGGAAGCTGATTCCTCATGATCCAAGGACATGTGCCATTATGCTCATGTGGGCCTCTCAATCTGTTTCCTATCTGGCTTTTGCCTTTCTGGTTTTTTGTTTTGTTTTGTTTTGTTTTCTGTCTCTTGTTATAGCTCTCTGTCTGCTTTTCCCATGTCTCTCATCTCTCTAGACACACCCCACCCCCGCCACCATTTCATCTTCTTTCAACAGGAATAGTAAAAAGGGCACTGTTCTAGGAGCCAGGTAATTTCTTTTAGTTTTAATAATTTATTCTTAAATAGCCTTGATCCACAGAGGTTTTGATACTAAAAAGCCATAATTAGAGTCTTGCCTCTGTCCCCCTTTAGTTACTTGACAAGTTGCCTGAGGTGCCATTTCCCTATCATGAAGACACATTAGTAGCACCTTTTTAGAGCACCAACTCCTTCACAGGTTGTCATGAGGCGCATATGGGAGGATATAAACCTTGGAGAGTCACAGAAATGGGAAAGATTGTCACAATTATTATGTTTTTCACAACCTAGCCTTGATCTCCTCTTATTTCTAACTTTCTCACCTTATTTCTCTTTTATACTTCTTCTGTTTTCTGCTCACCTGTTTTATTTTTTCTTTTTATCTGCCTCATGGTTTCTTTGTTCTCCTTCGTTCTGTCTTTCTTTTTTAAATTTGTATTTTTTATTTGACTCCAGAAGAGAAAGTGAGACAAGCCAGACCCCTCCATAAAGATACTATAGTTCCCTGAGAATTCTTTTCCTTTTTCATTTTTAAAATTTTGTATTTGTCTTTTTCTCCTTTCCCATCTGTACCTTTCTCTCAATCCATTTGCCTGCATGAATAGTTTTCCTGTTTATGCATTTTCCTTTCCTGCTCCTTTCAGAAAAGATGGCTGAGGTGTCTCAAAGAGGTTTGTGGATATACGACAAAATAAGATAAATAACATGAAGGTCTAGTTGTTCCTATTTTCTACAAGATATAAAGAATAAATAGAATTAAAAGGAAGTAGGATGAGGAGTGGGAGAAGGGACAAGAACTTAATCTGCTACATAAAAGAATTTCCTGATCTGGAAAAGTGATCTCTTTAAAATCATAGTTTCTACCCAGTAATTTTTCATGAAGTAGAATATTGGTCAAGACCTTAAAAGATCTTTTCCAACATGTGTGGTGCAAAGAAGAAAAGAAAGGAGAAAGGGGGTAAAGGAGAAGGTAATGAATACGAACCAAGCAATTACGGCTTGTCAGTCACATTAAGTGTATTATTTCCATTATCAGTTCATCTTTACACAAATTGGCAGATGAAAGAGGTTATCCCAAAGTGCTAGTAGTAACTGGTAAAGCCGAGACAGTACTGGTTTATCTAATTCCAAACCTTGAGCTTTTTCTACACATCTGCCACATATATATGGATTTCAAATGTAGATGTTAAGTCTCAAAAAAGTATAGGCATACCTTATTGCACTAAAGCCAATATCTCAATAAAGAGTCACACACATTTTTTGTTTCCAAGTACATATAAAAGTTATACTTATATTATAGTATTTTAAGTGTGCAATGGTATTATTATTAAAAATTAATGCAAATACCTTGTTTACAATATTTTATTGCTAAAAAGTACTAATGATCATCTGAGCCTTCAGCAAGTAGTAATCTTTTCGCTGATGGAAAGTTTTGACTCAATGTTGATGGCTACTGACTAATCAAGGTGGTGGTTCCCAAAGGTTAGTGTGGCTGTGGCAACAAAGTAGTTGGGCATGGTGATGCATGCCTGTAGAGTCCCATCTGCTCAGGAGGCCGAGGCAGGAGGATCACACAAGCCCAGGAGTTTGAGGCTGTATTGTCTATGATAGCATAGGTGAAAGCCACTGCACTCTGGCCTGGGCAACATAGAGAGACCCCTGTCTCTCAAAGAAGACAACAAAGTTTTCTGCATCAATTGACTCTTTGATTCACAAAAGATTTCTCTGTAGCATATGATGCTATTTGATAGCAATTTACCCACAGTAGAACTTCTTTCAAAATTGAAGTCAGTCCTCCGAAACCCTGCTCTACTTTATCAACTAAGTTTATGTAATATTTGAAATCACTTGTTGTCATTTCAACAATGTTCACACCATCTTCACCAGGTGTGGATTCTATCTCAAAAAAACCTGTTTGCTCATCCATAAGAAGCAACTCCTCATCCATCCAAGTTTGATCATAAGATTGCAGCAATTCAGTCATATATTCAGGCTCCACTTCTAATTCTGATTCTCTTGCTGTTTGTGCCACATCTGCAGTTACTTCTTCCACTGAAGTCTTGAGCTCCACAAATTTATCCATGAGGATTGGACTCAATTTCTTCCAAATTCCCATTAATGTTATTTTGACCTCCTCCCATGATTTGCAAATGTTCTTAACGGCATCTAGAATGGCAAATGGCTTTCAATTTTCTTTGCCCATATCGATCCAAGGAATCACTATCTATGCCAGCTATAGCCTTATGAAATGTATTTCTTTTGGGGAGTGGGCAATTTTTAAGATACTTTTTAATTGCTATGAGACTGAAGTTGAAGAACAGATGATTTAACTGAAATGTTTTAGTAAAACGGGGTAGATAAAACGGGGTAGATAAGGTAGAATTCCCTTAATATCTGTTATCATTTTGAAATCTTATTTTTAAGAAATTGCTGAAAATTTGACAAAACTAATGTGGATGGCTACAATTGAACTTAACAATATCTATATGGAGGAAGAGGTAAAATTTACATATTTAGAAATGAATGCTCCCATCCCACCCCAACTACATATTCAGGTGAAATATGTGCACCTCCTGTTAGCTAGAACCT